>NC_041390.1:514914175-514990007 GCF_002162155.2 Triticum dicoccoides
TGCTTTTTCCTATCAACTACACACATGAACACGACGTAACATGGAGGTGGCTACCAACCATCACACACACTTTGCGGCCTTTCCATGCCGCTCACCACTCGATCGATCCACGCAAAAGCCAGCCTCGCACACCGTTCGCCCCCAGCTTTACTGCACCTGCATGAGACTACATCGATCGATCCTCTGGTCCTTCGACACATCGCCGCGTTGCAAAGCGGCTGACGCTTTGGCCGACCTCTTATCGCGGTACCGCTTCACATGCCTCGGCTCGTCCTACGTGCGCGCGCACCACGGGCACACACCACACCAGCTGACTAAGCTCAGGTCAGCTCAGCTCCGCTCGCCACTGCTCTATCGCGCTCTGGACTCACCTGGATGCGACAGGGATGGCGGACACCAGCACCTTCGCGGCGCCCCCGCCCCCGTGGATGCCATCCCCTGCGATGTTCTTCACGCCGCCCGCGCTGCCGGGCTACTACCAGGGCTCCGCGGCGGGCACCGTGCCGGAGGCGCCTCGGGAGGGCGGGGGCTCCATCGGCACGTTCTTTGGCGTGCTCGCGGCCGTCCTGGTGCTCACCGCGGTGTCCTGCGTCTTTGGCCGCGTGTGCCGGGCGCAGGCCGAGGGACCCGACGAGGTGTACGACTGCGCGAGGCTGTCGCGGCGATGGCGCTGGTGGAGCGCGTCTCCCCGGATCGTCAGGCGCGGGGCCAAGCCGCCGCCCGTGGAGGAGGTGCCTGCCGCGCTGCCGCTGCCGGAGCCATGAAGTGTTCGTTAAGCTGCCGGTCATCCGGTTCCTGCTGGCGTGTTCTTGTCCAGTGCAGGCTCCGGTTAGCACAGTAAGTAGTAGTGATCCGTCTTAGACTCTTAGTGTATCTACGCCAGTACGGAGTACATCGTTGTGCTCTCCGTGCCATTGGAGGATTTTCTTGATAGATTTATGTCCTCGTTCCTTTGTACTCGGGTTACTCAAAATAATAATGCACTTCTGATTACCAACATTCCCTTGTTAAACTCATCGCCGGCGGTTCTTTTGCGCTTCATGTGTTGCAACGTTTGCGATTCACGAGTGTCCGAGCCAATCGCGCCGGAATGTTAGGTGTGCATGGATTGGTGGTGACAATAAAGAATGTACTCCACCCACCACATGGATATGGAAGGATTGTCCATGAACTACCACTGCCACTACCACCAACCAAGCCAAATATTACCAATACCATATCTTGCCGATCTTCCATCTTGCTGAAAGCCAATTAGAGCAATCATCACGGCCTTCACTTGTGTCCCTTTCACGGTAGCTTCTTCACGTAGGAAAACCTCCGAAATGGAATGTGTGACTGTCAGTACTCTAGTCTAGCTAAAATAAGCAAAAGGATGGTTGGAGGTGACTTGGCAGCAACTAAAGCAGGGACGCACCCAGGCGAGAGTGACATTTCTATTTCTTTCGGAATCACTAAAAAACTGACGTTGGATTTTTAAGCACTCTCGAGCGAACACGCGAGCTGCCGTCGGACCTATTGCACTGATCTTGAAGCGGGCGCCGGATGACACGTCATCAAAGATAGTTGTTCGATGTATATGTTGTTCCTTGCCAATGATTTTTCCCTCCTCATGTTGTCCTCCGCGGGAGACTACGACATATCCTCTTCCCTGCTCCCACTTCCTCTATTCCTAGGTGGTGCTGCGGAGACATACCAGACTCCGGCGAGTCACCCGTGGGATGAGGAGGCATCGGTGTAGAGGATCTGTGACATGGGGGTATTTGACGCGCGGAACGCATTGTGGCGGAGGAATAGAGGAGCCATGGCGGGGGGATTTGTGACTAGAGCTTGAGCGTGAGCCCACAACGGCGGCAGAAGAGAGGAGACGTGGCAGGGGGAGCCACGACTAGGGCTCGAGCGCGAGCCCACGGCGGCGGCAGAGGAGAGGAGCTGCATATGGAGGGCGCAACAGCTCTATTGAGTATGTAATATTTGCTTGTATATTTCTTGTACATCAAGGCCGCTTCCTGAGGACGTGGTCATACCTTGTACTTATATACACGTGCATATGTACCCGACGAATATATTCAGAGTTGCACCAAACTACATGGTATCAGTTTCCTTCTCCCGATCCTAACCCTAGTCTTCCGCTCCTTGTCGCCGCCGTCATGCCTTCTGGCAGCCGCTGCATCCCTACTTCCCACCCGATCGCCCGAGCTCTCCTCCTCTCCCGACCGCTCTAAACCCGACCACCCCAGCCGCCCCGATCGCCCGCCACATCCGGCCCTCCCGATCCCAGGGCATGCGAACGTAGCTGTGAGGTGGGCCCTCGCACCGACCAACGCACGAAGGCCTGAGATGCGGCCCTGTTGAGCCCTGGAATGTTGATGCAGATGCACAACCCACCGTCCTTGCCTGGATGGGGGGCCACGCCAGGTGGTGGGTGACGGTTGCCACGTATGGCCCTTGCCTCTTGAAGCTCCTGGATCGCCTTGACGATGAACTCTTGAGCGCCGGGCGCTCCTCGCCGAGCGCCCTCCTGAGTGAAACGTGTGGCGAAGCACGCCTCCACATGGTGTCCGAGCGCCTCCCTCGTGATGTTGGCTAGGTACGAGGCCCTCCAGAAGAGAGCCCCCGAGTCTTGCCCGAGGAGGCGCCGGGCACGCCTTCCTATGCGAGGGAGGGAGGCGCCCCAGCTGTGGGCGCAGGTCCTGAGGTCGTGCCGCTGGAGACGCTGCCCTCCTGAGGCTCCGGGAGGAGTAGCTACTTCTTCTTATTGGGGATGGCCTCAGGAGGGTACATGATGCCTTCGTTGTCAGGGTCTTCGATCGTGGCAGCTTGGAAGGCGTGCTCAAGGGAGCACACCGCATCTCTTTCTTCGCAGGGGACCGTGATGATGCCTCCGCTTCCTGTCATCTTGAGGACGTTGCATGGCAGACGGATGTGGGCGACATCAAAGTCGATGAGCTCAGTGCGATAGTTGTTGCGCTGGCCGAAGGTGACAGGGAGGCGGACCTGCCCTATCGGGGTGGTGGAGCCGTCGGTCACTCATGAGAAAGGCTTGGTAGGCTGTAGCTGGTCGTATGGCACTTGGAGGCTGTCGAATGTCTCGACGGACAGGACATTGAGCCCTGCGCCGCCGTCGATATGGGTCTTGGTGACTTGGAAGTTGCTGATGACATGTGAACAAAGCATCGGAAGGACGCGGACAGTCTCCGCACACTTGAGCTGGTCCACCAAGCTGAAGGTGATGGCGCAATTGGACCACCTGAGTGGGCGCGTGGCCTCGAGCCTGGGGAGAGCCGCGTTCACCTCACGAGCAAACTGCTTGAAGATACGCTGGGAGGCTGGGGCCTGAGCACCGCCCAGGATGCAGGCAATAACACGCGGCTCCTGGAAGCCCCCAACCCCCTCGTCCTGGTGGTGGTCGTCGTTCCTCCTTGGTGGTGGCGGCAGCGGAGAGAGGCCAGCATTGCCCTGAGGACGGTTCTCATGAGGTTGGTCCCTCCAGGCGCCCTCACGAGGCTGGTCTTGCCAGTGGTCCTCGCGAGGCCGGTCGCGCCACTCCTGATGGGGTCGCGGTCGTCCCAGGGTCCCCCGCTTCGTCCTCCTCCTCGGCCGTAGCCCCGGTCGTTGCGCTCGGGGCGCCGACCGAAGCGTCCATCTCGAATGGCTCTGAGCTCTTGGCAGTCGTTAGTGTTGTGGCTGTGTACGTTGTGGAAGGCGCAGAATGGACGACTGCTTTTAGACGACTCGGGGTGGTCCCGACCGTGCTTTGAATCCGGCCCCGTTGCGAGCACGGCTACTCCATTGCGCTTCACGTCCTTGGCCTTGGCTTTCTTTTCTTCGGGGTCAGCAGCAGGGAGCTCGAGGAGGGAGAGGCGCCCCTCCTCAGCTCTTGCGCACTTGGTCGCCATGTTGAACATCTCCAGGGCCGAGCATAGCTCTTCGTGGATCGCGAGCTTATCCTTCATCTTGACGTCGCAGACGCTATCGAAGAACACAGAGATGATGGCCTCGTCTGTCAGCTTGGGGATCTTGAGGAGGACGTTGTTGAAGCGCTGGATATACTTTTCAGGGATTCCCCTAGTTGCTTCTTGATGCACCGCAGGTCGCCTGCGGCTGGCAGGTGGTCGCGAGTGCCCTGGAAGTTGGCGACGAAACGCTCGTGCATCTCTCTCCAGGAGGAGATCGATCCCGCGGGCAGGTTCAGGAGCCACGAGCGAGCACCATCCTTGAGAGCCATGGGAAACCAGTTCACCATGACTTTTTCATCGCTGTTAGCCGCCTCGATGCTCAGCTCGTAGAGCTGTAGGAACTCCGCAGGGTCGGGGGTGCCATCGTAGCACGGAGGCAGATCCAGCTTGAACTTGCCTGGCCAAACGACGGTCCGCAGCTCGCGAGTGAAGGCTCGGCAGCATGCTGTGGTCACCGGAGCCCTTCTGGTGGTGGAATCTGGTCTTGGCACCCACGCACAGCCACGACAGGCGGCACACGGTCTTGACGTGGTGGCGCGGGGGGTGCGAGAGCATTTTCTTGTGGTCGAGGGACCTCCTGGCAGCTTCTTTCTTCATGCGCGGGCACACGGCATGGCGGATCATGCCGCGGGACCACACGTCTTGGGTTGAGGACACCATCTTGGTGCGGAGGAGGCGGGGGCGCTCCGTGAGCCGTGTGACTCAACGCGAGGGCGCCGTCTTGATGCAGGGGCGGTGGAGGCGCTCCGTGAGCTACGCCCCCCGCGGCTGGAGGCGGGCGAGGTAGCGAGAGGGATGGTGCAGGAGAGCCCCCAGCGGCACTGACGAGCTCGGCGATGCGGTCCATCCAGTCTTTGTAGAGGTCGTCGACCGGGCGGTAACGCAGGAGCTCGCGTGCCATGAGCAACGCAGCCTGCGCGTCCGTGGGCGCACGACAAGCGTGGGACGACGAGCCGGCTGGAGTCAGCGACGGGGTACCGGTGCGACCGTCCCGCCACACAGAGGGGCGCAGTGATGACGCTTTCTGCTCGTTCGCTGCCGGGCTGGTGGCGGCGTTGGCATCAGGTGATGGAGAGTGGCGGGGATGTCCGCCAACGGGCGCCATCTAGGCAACACGAGTGGCGAGGGCGGCGCGGCGCTCAGCACGAGCTCGGCGAGCGTCTGACATGGATGCGATGAAGCTGTGGAACGTGGATCGACGGAGGGAAAGCTTCAATGCACCCCTATCTGGCACGCCAAATGTCGGATTACGGGTTTCGGCAAACCCTTGCGGTTCGAACACTGGGGTGCGCACGAAGATCTCCCTCCCCTAGGTCACGCCCTTACAACGATCGCAAAGCCTAGCTCGCCCAACCCAAGGAACAAGGGACACAAGAGTTTATACTCGTTCGGGCCACCGATGCGGTGTAATACCCTACTCCGGTGTGGTGTGGTGGATTGCCTTGTAGGGCTGGGGATGAACAAGTACAAAAGAAGAACGACCTCCTGAGGAGAGGTTGTCGGCGTTCTGGGAACGGGGGTCCCCAGACTTGCCTACCTGCGGCCCACGGCATGGCTTTGCTAGCAGGCCCCAACGACCCATCTTCATCAACAAGGCATTCAAGACCCTCGCGAGGGACCAAGCCTCGCGAGGTGGACGACACAAGACCTCCTCAGGAGCGGCCTCACCAGGATGGCTCGCAAGGGGCAGAGAGTTCAAAGCACGACAAACCTCGCGAGGTTCTAGTGACGTGAGCCATGACGACCAAGGCCAGGCAGGCGCCAGCGCACGCAGCGTCCTTGTTTCCTTTTTGGTGCTAAGGGGGCAAGCGCAGGCGCGGAGTACCGAGGCATCAAGCAAAGGTTTCCATATTGGTGCAATGAGACCAAGACCAGCAGGACAGCAAGAAGGAGGTCACCATGGAGCCCAAGACGGCGTCATCACCAGAGCCTTTTGCAGGCAAAGACCACTTTTGTCAGGATAAACTGTACTAGCTCTCCCCTTTCAAATTGGTTGTTGTTGGCTCCCTTCCCGCTCAATATTTGGGGAGAGGATCAGGGCCTCTATAAATAGGACTAGCCACCACCATAGCTAGAGATAGACCGAATGGTAGACGCACAGAGAGAGAAAGAACGGAGCACACACAAGTTCGCCAAGCACAACAACACCTCAACCTCAGGAGGTTGTTCTTCCCTTTGTACTGTTCATTCTCAGCCCAAGAGGCAATCCACCACCACCACACCGGAGTAGGGTATTACACCACAACGGTGGCCCGAGCCAGTATAAATCTCGTGTCCTTTGTGGTGCGAGTTCGTCAAATTAGTCTGTAAGATCTTAGCCGAGCTAGGACGTGGATTGATTGGGGGGAGATCTTCGCGCGCACCCCAGTGTTCGAGCCTTCAGGGTTTTTCTGGAACCCATGATCCAACATTTGGCGCGCCAGGTAGGGGTGCGTCGAAGCTTCCCTTCTGTCGCTCTGCATCACGTTGCCTCATCGTCTCCATGGCGGACGCACGTCGCGCCGCGCCGAGTGCCGTGCCGCCCTCGCCACCCGCGTTGCTCAGACGACCCCTGTCGGCGGGCCACCCCGTTGCTCTCCGTCGCCTGCCGCCAACGTCGCCACCGGCCCGGTGGGGAACGAGCAGCAAGCATCCTCGCTGCACCCTTCGGTGCGACTGGACGGCCGCACCGCCACTCCATCACTGGCTCCCACTGGTTCGTTGTCTCATGCTCGTCGCGTTCCCACGGACGCACGGGCCGCGCTCCTCATGGCGCATGAGCTCCTGAGCTACCGCCTAGTCACGACCTCTAGGACTGGCTTGACCGCATCGCCGAGCTTGTCCGTGCCGCAGGAGGCTCCCCTGCACCGTCCCACTCTCTGCCTCGTCCTCTGCCGGCCACAGGCGACATGGCTCATGAAGCACCTCCACCAGCTCAGCACCAAGACGGCGCCCTAGCGCCAAGGCGCGCGGCTCCACGGCGCGACCCACCGTGTCCGGCGCCCGTGCGTGAAGAAAGAAGCTGTCAAGAAGTCCCTCGACCGCAAGCGAATGCTCCGCCACTCCTCGCGCCGCCGCGCCAGGATCGTTTACTGTGGCAAGGCCCCGCGCCGCTTGCCGTAGTGGCACACGGGCGCCAAGACCAAGTTCCACCTCCAAGGCGGGCCCCGGTGACCATGGCCGGCTGTCGCGCCTTCACCCCCGAGCTGCGTAGCGTTGCCTGGCCGAGCAAGTTCAAGCCAGATCTGCCTCCTCGCTACGAAGGCACCCCTGACCCCGCAGAGTTCCTGTAGCTCTATGGGCTGAGCATCGGGGCAACCAACGGCGACAAGAAAGTCATGGCGAACTGGTTTCCCATGGCTCTCAAGGGTGGCGCCCGCTCCTGGCTTCTGAACCTGCCTCCAGGCTCAATTTCCTCCTGGGACGAGATGCGCAACCACTTCATCGCCAACTTCCAGGGCACTCGCGACCGCCCCCCGGTCGCGGGTGACCTGTGCCACATAAAGCAACAACCAGGAGAGACCCTGCAGAAGTACATCCAGCGCTTCAACAACGTGTGAACCAAGATCCCCAAGGTGACGGACGAGGCCATCATCTCAGCGTTCTCCGACGGCGTCCACGACGTCAAGATGAAGGAGGAGCTCGCCATCCACGAGGAGCTGTGTACGACCTTGGAGATGTTCAACATCGCGACCAAGTGTGCAAGAGCTGAGGAGGGGCGCCTCTCCCTCCTCGAACTCCCTGTTGCGGACCCAGAAGGGAAGAAGACCAAGGCCAAAGACGTGAAACGCAAAGGAGTGGATGTGCTCGCGGCGGAGCCAGACACCAAGCGCGGCCAACATCTTCTTGAGTCATCCAAGAGCAGCTGACCGTTCTGCGCCTTCCATAACCTGCATACCCACAACACCAGCGACTGTCAAGAGCTCAGAGCCATCCGAGAAGGACGCTTCGGTCGATGCCCCGAGCACAGCGACCGGGGCTACAACTAAGGAGGTGGACATGGTGGCGGACGCTGGGACGACCGTGGCTCGCGCTAGGAGTGGCACGACCGGCCTCGTGAGGACCGCTGGCAGGATCAGCGTCGTGAGGGCGCCTAGAGGGACCAGCCTCGTGAGGACCGTCCTCAAGGCAACGCTGGCCTTCCTCCACTACCGCCACCACCCAGAAGGAATGACGACCACCATCAAGACAAGGGGGCTGGGGGCTTCCAGGAGCCACGCGCTATCGCCTGCATCTTGGGCGGAGCTCAAGCCCCAACCTCGCAGCGTATCTTCAAACAATTTGCTCGCGAAGTGAATGCAGTCCTCCCAAGCTCGAGGCCACACGCCCGCTCAAATGGTCCAGGTGCCCCATCACGTTCAGTTCGACAGATCAGCTCAAGTACGCGGCTACTGCAGGCGTCCTCCCAATGCTTTGTTCACCAGTCATCAGCAACGTGCAAGTTACCAAGACCCTCATCAACAGCGGCGCAGGGCTCAATGTCCTGTCCGTCGACACATTCGACAACCTCCAAGTGCCATATGACCAGCTTCAACCTACCAAGCCTTTCTCAGGAGTGACCAACGGCTCTACTACCCCGATCGGGCAGGTCCGCCTCCCCGTTACCTTGGAGAACGCAACAACTACCGCACCGAACTCATCGACTTCGACATCGCCCACATCCGCCTGCCATACAACGCCATCCTTGGGTATCCAGCCCTGGCCAAGTTCCTGGCGCTGACCCATCACGGCTACAATGTCCTCAAGATGCCGGGAAGCGGCAGAATCATCACAGTCCCATGCGAGGAAAGAGACGCGGTGTGCTCCCTCAAGCGTGCCTTCCAAGTTGTGGCAATCGACGACCCCGACAGCTAGGGCGAGCGCCCTCCTGAGGCCACCCCCAAGAAGAAGAAGCAGTTGCACCATGTAGGGCCTCAGGCAAGCCGCTCCTCGTCAGGATTGGAGCCCACGCCTGGGGCGCCTCCCTCCATTGCATAGGAAGGCGCGCCTAGCGCCCCTCTCGGGCAAGGCTCGGAGGCTCTCTTCTAGAGGGCCTCAGACTTTGCCAACATCACGAGGGAGGCACTCGAGCACCACTTGGAGGCGTGCTTAGTGGCACGTTTCCCTCAGGAGAACACAGGGCAAGGAGTTCCCACCGTTCAGGAGTTCATCACCAAGACCACTCAGGACGATGCGCGGCGACCGCCGCTCACCAGGAGCAGCTCCCCATCCAGGCGAGGATGCCGGGTTGCGCGCCTGCATCGACGTCCCAGGGCTCAACCGGGCCGCCTCTCAGGAGCTTTTGTGGCCTTCGCGCGTGGGACGCTGCGAGGGCCCACCTCACAGCTACGTTCGCATGCCTTTTGGCCTGCCGAGCGTGGCGACCGCCTATCAATGCAACCTGCGGAGCATCCTCGCAGCTCAGGAGGCCAGGCACCACGCTGTGCTGGTGGAGATGAAGACGGTCCTCAAGGAACCCCCTGGACCCCCAGAGCCTCCCGAGGCTCAGGTCCCCTGTGGCTCATGAGGAGCAGCCCCTTCGCCGCATACCTTCAGCTGCCCCAACTCTCCTTCATTAACAGAACTAGGTGACATTTTCCAAATTCTTTCAGCTGGGAGCGCCCCCAGGGCTGCGTGGGTCCGTCCTTGTGGCATGTATCTTTCCTTTTTATGTCTTTACCTTACCTTGTTGGGGGCGCCCCTGGGCTGCATCATCCCCAAGCCGCTCGGGCCTGACCAGTGGCATGCATCTTCCCTGCATTTACCTAAGCTAGGTTGCCTTTCATGCTTGATCTATCTAAGACTATCACCTGCTTGATTGTCGCTCACCATGGAAGCCGCGCGCCGGTCGTCTTTCTTCAGGACCCTTCGCGTTGTCTAACCACCTCGTAGGACCAAGACAACGAACAAGAACCAAGACCAGGCGCAAACCGCCTTGAGGTAGGGCCTCGTGAGTTCCCCGCTGACTCACGAGTGTCCAGACACACCTCGTATAGACCTGCCGTGCAAGCCATGTGCCAGGGCGGGGCTGTACACGCCCCAGGGGCTCTCCGCAATAGGGAGTCCCCTCTCACGCGCTAGAAGCAAACCAGCAATCACCACGGCAACCGGTGCCCTTCCTCACGCTAACTTGCAAGGACTTCCTGAGGGCCACAGCAGGCGGTACCTGTAGGATCTTGAAGTAGATGTGTCTAGAGGGGGGGGGATTAGACACTTAATGCTAAAGAAGCTTTTTCGGTTTAAGTGGAGTTTAGGCACAATTTCAACATACACAATACATATCAAGCAAGCATGCAAAGAGTATATTGGCAGCGGAAAGTAAAGCATGCAACTTGCAAGAATGTAAAGGGAAGGGTTTGGAGAATTCAAACGCAATTGGAGACACGGATGTTTTTCCCGTGGTTCGGATAGGTGGTGCTATCCTACATCCACGTTGATGGAGACTTCAACCCACAAAGGGTAACGGTTGCGAGAGTCCACGGAGGGCTCCACCCACAAATGGTAACGGTTGCGCGAGTCCACACAGGGCTCCACCCACGAAGGGTCCACGAAGAAGCAACCACCCACAAAGGGTCCACGAAGAAGCAACCTTGTCTATCCCACCATGGCCATCGCCCACATAGGACTTGCCTCACTAGCGGTAGATCTTCATGAAGTAGGCGATCTCCTTGCCCTTACAAACTCCTTGGTTCAACTCCACAATCTTGTCGGAGGCTCCCAAGTGACACCTAGCCAATCTAGGAGACACCACTCTCCAAGAAGTAACAAATGGTGTGTAGGTAATGAACTCCTTGCTCTTGTGCTTCAAATGATAGTCTCCCCAACACTCAACTCTCTCTCATAGGATTTGGATCTTGTGGAAAGAAGATTTGAGTGGAAAGCAACTTGGGGAAGGCTAGAGATCAAGATTCATATGGTAGGAATGGAATATCTTGGTCTCAACACATGAGTAGGTGGTTCTCTCTCAGAACATATGAGTTGGAATTGTGTATGTGTTCTGATGGCTCTCTCCACGAATGAAGAGGAGGTGGAGGGGTATATATAGCCTCCACACAAAATCCAACCGTTACACACAGTTTTCCAATCTCGGTGGGACCGAATCAACAAACTTGGTTGGACCGAAAATGTAAACCTAGTGACCGTTAGAGATTTTCAGTGGGACTGACATGCAACTCTGTGGGACCGATATGGTTAGGGTTTGGGCATAACGTAATCTCGGTGAGACCGATTATACAAACTCGGTGAGACCGAATTTGGTAATTAGCTAACCAGAGAGTTGGTCAGGCAAACTCGGTGGGACCGATTTGCTCTTTCGGTGAGACCGAGAAGTTACAAAAAGGAAACACTGAATTTACATTGCAATTTCGGTGGGATCGATTGCATATCTCGGTGGGACTGAAAATATTGCAATAGGTAACAGAGAGTTTGCAATCCCATCTCGGTGAGACCGAGATCCCTATCGGTAGAACCGAATTGCTAGGGTTTGGCAGTGGCTTATGACAAGTGAAACTCGGTGGCGCCGGATAGAAAGAATCGGTATGACCGAGTTTGGCTTAGGGTTTAGGTCATTTGTGGAAGTGGGAAAGTAGCTGAGGATTTTGGAGCATATCCTTAAGCACATGAAGCAAGAGGCTCATTAAACAACACCTCATCCCTTCTTGATAGTATTGGCTTTTCCTAAAGACTCAGTGTGATCTTGGATCACTAAAATGTAAAATGAAGAGTCTTGAGCTTGAGGCTTTAGCCAATCCTTTGTCCTTAGCATCTTGAAGGAGTTCCCACAACCTTTAGTCCATGCCACTCCATTGTTGAACTTATCTGAAACATACTAGATAGAAACATTAGTCCAACAAGAGATATGTTGTCATCAATTACCAAAACCACCTAGGGAGCACTTGTGCTTTCAATCTCCCCCTTTTTGGTAATTGATGGCAACATACATCAAAGCTTTAGATAAAGATATAAAGAACAGCAAGTAAAGCTTTGGAAGTACATGTAACAAGCATAGGCTCCCCCTACATGTATGCACTCGTGTAAATATGAAATATAGAGGCATGTGAGAGCATAACCATGACAGAGTAGGCAATGTGTTACATGTATCTTGGCCATATGCATCAGAGCAAAAGATTATCAAGGAAAATACCTTCATGCTCATGAGTCCTTCTTGCAAATAGTATGTACATAAGCAAGAATTCCTCATACTCATGATTTTGATGCATATACTTACCTTGTGGTCTTGAGTTGGCTTAGGATGGAATGAACCTGCACAAACAAAGTTAGATAACACAGGTACATCCACTAGCCAGAGCAAACAAAAGAAACCACAAGAATGCCAAGACTGGGATGACATGTAGAGAGTGAGTACAAGGTACCACATTGGATTCAACATGTCCCCAAGAATAAAGATATGCAATGAATTTGACTGATTTATTTTCCTTAGATGTCTTGCTCCCCCTGAATTTGACATGGGATATTGGCAGAAGATAGGGAACAGAAAATCAGAGCTGAAAGATATGAATAGAACTTAATTCAAATGAGTACATATGAACATGTCTTTCCCCCAAAAAGACATGTGGCATCTCTCCTCTTGAACATCAAGCATCTGGGATCCTTGAGTATTCTCTCCCCCTGGAGATTTGTTTCTCCCCCTTAATATTTGGGATCATTGAGTATTCTCTCCCCCTTAGTAACATCTGGGATCCTTGAGACTTTCTCTCCCCCTTAGTACTTTCTCCTTTGTAGGTGATAAGCTTTTGATGTGATCTCTCTCTCCCTGATGATAAGCTTTGATGTGATCTCTCTCTCCCCCTTTGACATCAATTTCCAAGAAGGTTTTTCCTGGAATCCGTCGAATAGGTTTGGTCCTTGAGATTCAGCACAAAGCAGTGAATAAAACTGTGATGCTTGTAGAGGACAAGATTCATTGAGTGGAGCTGGATCAGAAGAAATATAGAATATGTGACAAACTGTTTTTCCTGTTGCGAAATCGGTGGCACCGAGTGGCATGTTTCGGTAGTACCGAAGGGATTCGGTTGGACCGAAAATGACAATTCGGTGAAACCGAGTTCATCACAGAGAAAAACACTTGTCACCTCAGCTCACTAGTCAAGTAAGATCTCACAAAGATTTGCAATGAATTAGCTGAAAGATTTGCAAGGAATTTGATGCAGAAATATGCAGAACAAAAATCAAAAAGAAAAGAGTGAAAGTTTCTAGATGAAGTTTTTTTTGTTTGAAAAAGAAAGAAACAAATATGCAAGGGACAAATGCAATAACTCAGAAAAGAATCACAAGAGAACTTCATCTAGAATTGGGCGGTGACATAGTCACCTATGTTAGAGTATATTGACTTAGGAGTCAAGTGAGGACACTTGATTGTAGGTCATACTCATCATTTAAGCTCAAAATGGGGTTACCATTTTTCGTTTAAGCATCTTGATGTATTCACATCTTGTTGAGTTGCTTTGACTCATGTCTTGGAGTAAAGCTTCCCTAAGATGGAATAACATACCTTGGGTGGTGGTGTGGTTCTTGTTCATGTAGTTGAACTTGTGTGGGTGCTCGAGGTTGATGTAGCTCATCAAGAGTTGGGAGCACCACTTGGAGTTTGAGTTCATCTACCTACATGGGTTAGTTCTTTGCAAGGAAGAGCACTTGTGTATCCAAAAATGACAATCATGAAGCTCAATCATAGAATTTGTCAAAGGATATGTTTGAATGGTTTTGTGCTTCCTTGTCTTCAACCACCATTGTGTAGAGTCTTGGTGATGTAGAGATTGCTCAAGATGTGAGTGAGTCGCAATCTCATGGAATTAGATTCAACCAAGCACCTACATGGGTTAGACAACATGCAAGGTACAAATATATCCAAGACATAAGATAGTTATCATAAGAGATATATCATGGATTAGTCATAAGCTCATGTCTTGCATGTATCCAATGGAGTTTCTACTCCAAGTTCGAAGCATCAATGATGTTCAATTAACCTCTCAACCTGCAAAACACTTTCTCATCAAGAGGTTTAGTAAATATATCCGCTAATTGTTTATCGGTGCGAACGTGCTTAAGATTAATGTCAACCTTAGCAACATGATCTCAAATGAAATGATGACGAACTTCAATATGCTTAGCTCGAGAATGTTGTACAGGATTGTGACCAATTTTGATAGCACTTTCATTGTCACAAAGCAGTGGAACATGTTTCACATAAATCCCATAATCTTTAAGAGTTTGGGTCATCCAAAGTAATTGAGCACAACATGAACCAGCGGCAATGTATTCCGCTTCGGCGGTGGATAAGGATACCGAGTTTTGTTTCTTGGAAGACCAAGACACAAGAGACCTACCAAGAAATTGACAAGTACCCGAAGTGGACTTTCTATCAATCTTGTCTCCGGCGTAATCCGAGTCGGAATAGCCAACAAGATCAAAAGAAGACCTCTTAGGATACCAGATGCCAAAATTTGGTGTATGGATTAAATATCTCACTATCCTTTTCACAGCCTTAAGATGACATTCTTTAGGAGCAGCTTGATATCGTGCACACATGCACACACTTAGCATAATATCGGGACATGAAGCACATAGGTATAACAATGAACCAATCATAGAGCGATAAACCTTTTGATCAACTGGTTCACCATCTTTGGTCAAATCATTATGTCCACTAGTAGGCATGGGTGTAGACATACCTTTGCATTCTTGCATATTGAACTTCTTGAATAAGTCCTTGGTGTACTTTGTTTGAGAGACAATGTACCTTCCTTAGTTTGCTTGATTTGCAAACCGAGAAAGAATTTGAGTTCACTCATCATAGACATCTCAAACTTCTCTGACATTAGCTTTCCAAACTTTTCACTAAAGAGAGGGTTAGTTGAACCAAATATGATATCATCAACATAAATTTGGCATACAAATAGTTCCCCATTAACCCTTTTAGTAAAAAGAGTAGAATCAATTTTACCAATTTCAAAACCACTTGTAGTAAGGAACTTGGTCAAGCATTTATACCATGCTCTAGGAGCTTGTTTAAGACCATAAAGAGCTTTGTGAAGTTTGTAAACATGATTAGGTTTCTTAGGATTGACAAAACCGGGAGGTTGTTTGACATAAACTTCCTCCTCTATTTCACCATTTAGAAAAGCACTTTTAATGTCCATTTGGTACAAGGTGATATTATGGTGATTAGCATAGGCAAGTAAGATGCGAATGGACTCAAGTCTAGCAACGGGAGCATATGTCTCACCATAGTCCATACCTTCGACTTGTGTGTACCCTTGGGCGACGAGACGTGCTTTGTTGCGAACCACTTGTCCATCTTCATCTTGCTTGTCGCGAAACACCCATTTGGTACCAATGATGTTGTGGTTGTTGTTGGGCTTCTCAACCAATGTCCAGACTTGGTTTCTCTCAAAATTGTGTAGCTCTTCATGCATAGCGTTTATCCAATCCGGATCTTCCAATGCTTCTTCAACCTTCATAGGTTCAATGCTAGAGATGAATGAATAGTTTTAGCAAAAGTTAGCTAAACGAGTTTTTGAGCGAGTGATTCTCCCGGTTTGTATATCATTGAGGATTTGCTCGACGGGATGATCTTTGGCAATTTTTGCTCGAACTCATGAGAGCTTTTGCTTGGGTCTTTGTTGACCATCTTCTTCATCTTGTTCTTCTTCTTGGCCTTCTTCATTGTTGACGTTGTCATTCTCCTTTCGTGGTGGAGAAGGAGGTTGTTGATGTCCGTCTTGATGTATTTCCTCGTTTTCTTCATCTTGGTGTGTCCCACTTGTGGATGCTTCCGTGTCGATTCTTGGTTCACCTTGTCGTGAAGTAGAAGCTTCCACTTGGACGGATGAAGTACTCTCCTTCACCTCCGTTGGACGAATTTTGCCAATGGACAGGTCTTGGATTGCTTCTGAAGGGTCTTTGTCTCCTACATCAATTGGCAATTGCTCTACTTGCGAGCCAATAGATTCATCAAACTTCACATCTACCGTCTCTTCAACCTTTCGGGTGAAATTGTTGTAGACACGGTAAGTGTGAGAGTTTGAGCCATAACCAAGTAGAAAACCTTCATGAGAATTAGGAGCAAACATTGAACGACGATGCTTATCAAGAATGTAGAACTTTGAGCCGAATACTCGAAAGTATCCAACTTGGGGTTTGTTACCGGTGAGGAGCTCGTATGCCGTCTTGCCGAGTAGCTTGTGAAGATACAAGCGATTTGTTGCGTGACAAGCTGTCTCAACCGCTTCTGCCCAAAAGTGCTTCGCCGTCTTGTATTCATCAAGCATCATTCTTGCCATTTCGATGAGCATCCGGTTCTTCCTCTGAACAACTCCATTTTGTTGAGGTGTGTACGTAGCCGAGAACTCGTGTGAAATCCCTTCTTCGTCAAGAAAGGTGTCCACATTTGCGTTCTTGAACTCCGTTCCGTTGTCACTCCGAACCTTCTTGATCTTCATGTCAAACTGATTTTGGGCCTTCCTAGCGAAGTTTCTGAAGATCTTCTGGACCTGCGACTTGTCATTAAGAAAGAACACCCACGTAAATCTTGAAAAATCATCAACTATAACTAGACCAAAAGAATTTCCACCGAGACTCTTGTAGGCGTTGGGACCAAAAAGATCCATATGAAGTAGCTCGAGTGGCCTTCTTGTGGTCATGATGTTCTTCACGGGATGCCTTCCTCCAACCTGTTTACCTGCTTGACAAGCACTGCAAAGTCTATCCTTATCAAATATGACATCGTTAACTCCAAGGATATGATTTCCTTTAATAAGCTTGTCAAGGTTTCTCATGCCAACGTGACCTAGTCGTCTATGCCACAACCAACCTTTTGAGGATTTAGCAACAAAGCAAGTTTTAGGTTGTGCCTTTTTAGAGAAATCGACAATGTAAAGATCACCTCTACGCATACCGGTAAAGACCATTTTATGATTGTCTCGACGAAATACTTGGCAATCTACCTCAGTAAATAGGACATTCAAACCGAAATCAGCAAGTCTAGATACTGAAAGTAAGTTTTAGCCAAGAGATTCAACGAGCATGACATTTTGAATGGAACTATCATGTGAGATGGCCACCTTACCAAGGCCAACCACTTTACCCTTTGAATTATCACCAAAGGTGACATATTTTCAAGGGTCGTCATTTTCAGCAAGCTCACGGAACATCTCTTCATCTCCAGTCATATGGTCAGTACATCCACTATCAAGAACCCATTCCTTTCCTCCTGATTCATATCCCCGAAGATTTGCCATAAGACCAAAATGTCTCATTGCATCATCAAGATCGAAGTCACTATCATCATCATCATCATCATCATCATAGTATCCATGTTCATCATGATCTTGTGACTCATCATTTCCTAGAGAGGGTAATTCATTAGATAAATGATCATCAAGGTGGTCACTTCTATGAATTCTTATAGCTTCGAATATGATATCACTAATGATTCCAACATCTCCTTTAGCATGCTTAAGATTGGTAAGTTCAAATAGACAATTACCAAAACTAGGATCACTAGAGTTCATCTTACTCAAGGCAATAGATTTATGGAGAATTTCATCCAAAGTTTTCAAGGAATGATCGGGAAATCGTTCCTCAAGAAATTTCCATATAGTATAGGCACAATTAAGAGTAGGCAAACTAGCAATCAAATTTTTGGGCAATCCTCTAATGATGAGCTCAATAGTTCTAGGATTGCGAATCATGTCAATATCTTCATCTAGGGTAGGATCCAAAGGATCAATATGAGGTGCACAAGGGCTAGCAATATACTTGTTCAAATGATATTGATTGAAGATTACAAGCATCTCATTTTTCCACTCATAAAAATACTCTCCATCAAGAATAGGCACTCTATGTCTGAGACTGCCTAAAGTAGACACATCCATCTTCCTCCAATGGTGATTAAACCAAGGCAATGGAGACCAACGCTCTGATACCACTTGTAGGATCTTGAAGTAGATGTGTCTAGAGGGGGGGATTAGACACTTAATGCTAAAGTTGCAATTTTTAAGCTTTTTCGATTTAAGTGGAGTTTAGGCACAATTTCAACATACACAATACATATCAAGCAAGCATGCAAAGAGTATATTGGCAGCGGAAAGTAAAGCATGCAACTTGCAAGAATGTAAAGGGAAGGGTTTGGAGAATTCAAACGCAATTGGAGACACGGATGTTTTTCCCGTGGTTCGGATAGGTGGTGCTATCCTACATCCACGTTGATGGAGACTTCAACCCACAAAGGGTAACGGTTGCGAGAGTCCACGGAGGGCTCCACCCATAAAGGGTAACGGTTGCGCGAGTCCACACAGGGCTCCACCCACGAAGGGTCCACGAAGAAGCAACCACCCACAAAGGGTCCACGAAGAAGCAACCTTGTCTATCCCACCATGGCCATCGCCCACACAGGACTTGCCTCACTAGCGGTAGATCTTCACGAAGTAGGCGATCTCCTTGCCCTTACAAACTCCTTGGTTCAACTCCACAATCTTGTCGGAGGCTCCCAAGTGACACCTAGCCAATCTAGGAGACACCACTCTCCAAGAAGTAACAAATGGTGTGTAGGTAATGAACTCCTTGCTCTTGTGCTTCAAATGATAGTCTCCCCAACACTCAACTCTCTCTCATAGGATTTGGATCTTGTGGAAAGAAGATTTGAGTGGAAAGCAACTTGGGGAAGGCTAGAGATCAAGATTCATATGGTAGGAATGGAATATCTTGGTCTCAACACATGAGTAGGTGGTTCTCTCTCAGAACATATGAGTTGGAATTGTGTATGTGTTCTGATGGCTCTCTCCATGAATGAAGAGGAGGTGGAGGGGTATATATAGCCTCCACACAAAATCCAACCGTTACACATAGTTTTCCAATCTCGGTGGGACCGAATCAACAAACTCGGTCGGACCGAAAATGTAAACCTAGTGACCGTTAGAGACTTTCGGTGGGACTGACATGCAACTTGGTGGGATAGATATGGTTAGGGTTTGGGCATAACGTAATCTCGGTGAGACCGATTACACAAACTCGGTGAGACTGAATTTGGTAATTAGCTAACCAGAGAGTTGGTCAGGCAAACTCGGTGGGGCCGATTTGCTCTTTCGGTGAGACCGAGAAGTTACAAAAAGGAAACACTGAATTTACATTGCAATTTCGGTGGGACCGATTGCATATCTCGGTGGGACCGAAAATATTGCAATAGGTAACAAAGAGTTTGCAATCCCATCTCGGTGAGACCGAGATCCCTATCGGTAGAACCAAATTGCTAGGGTTTGGCAGTGGCTTATGACAAGTGAAACTCGGTCGCGTCGGATAGAAAGAATCGGTATGACCGAGTTTGGCTTAGGGTTTAGGTCATTTGTGGAAGTGGGAAAGTAGCTGAGGATTTTGGAGCATATCCTTAAGCACATGAAGCAAGAGGCTCATTAAACAACACCTCATCCCTTCTTGATAGTATTGGCTTTTCCTAAAGACTCAATGTGATCTTGGATCACTAAAATGTAAAATGAAGAGTCTTGAGCTTGAGGCTTTAGCCAATCCTTTGTCCTTAGCATCTTGAAGGAATTCCCACAACCTTTAGTCCATGCCACTCCATTGTTGAACTTATCTGAAACATACTAGATAGAAACATTAGTCCAACAAGAGATATGTTGTCATCAATTACCAAAACCACCTAGGGAGCACTTGTGCTTTCAGTACCGCAGACCCTCCCTCTTAACTCATGTGATTCGCTTGCGCATTAAAAGGGGGGCTCCTGAGCATCGCGCCTTAGGAGCTCTTGCTGGCTCTCCAGCCCTCACCCCCTGGCCTTGACCATGGCACGCGACCTGGCATACCAGCGGCGGCTGAGCTTGCTTGAGGGCCGGGACCCGAGGACGCAGAGCACCAGGAAGAACATGGAGAGGAGGGGGAGACCCGCACGGGCCTGGCCAAGCTACACTACAACGGCCAACGTACGAGTTCGGCACGACTCAAGGAGTCGACCCCGGACAGCCAAGAGAAGCTCTCGCTCTGGATCCACCAGTCGCTACGGCACGAGACCCTCTGTCGGGGGGTTGTCACGGCAGATGTCCTAGAGAAAGGACCTAGTTGTGGAGCCATCGCGATGGGTTAGCTTGAAGGGGATAAAGCGGACACAAGGACGCAAGGGGAGTTTATACTAGTTCGGCCCCTTCAATGAAGGTAAAAGCCTACGTCTAGTTGTGATGGAATTGATGGGTGTTTCGATGACTAGGGAGCAAACAAGCTTCACCTATGTCTCGAGTTGCCGTCCCCCTCTTGAACCGCCGCTGGGTCGCCCCCTTATATACACGGGTGACGCCTATCGGTTCAGAGAGTCCCAACACCGGTTCATACTCGTATCCGGGTTGGTCTCTCCTTGTTCCTAACTTATAGTACAAGTATATGTACAAACGTCGGTATACGGCTACAGGTTTTAAGCCGACTACGGGCCCTAGGCCTTTACCTGCCTCTTTGGGCTTTAACACCTTTGAACTACTGATGAAGTTAATCCGGCCCAGGTAGGCCGGTTTACGCCCAGTAGTAATATCCCCAACATTAGGCCCCGGATTGATTTGAACAGGTTCATGTCAATCCTTAGCAAAAAAATCTTTGTCTTCAACATCTTCTTGTAGTTGTTGAACCGCTGTGATGTCATCTTCTCTGTTTGCTGTAAACCGGCGTGACGTCATCTATCATAAAGAAAAACATCCATGATATCTTCTTGTTTAATAGATTCGCAATGACCGAGGTGACAGCTCCACTTCCAAAATCTGCGGTCCCTTGATTCACGCGCCTGACACATGTCCTTTGCCTTATAAATAGGTCCGAAGGGTCATTTCCTTTCTCCCCTTCGTGCCCTTCGTCTTCTTCGCGTCGCCAGTCTCAGAGCTCCGCCGCCGCTGTCGTCTTCTGCATCATCTTTGGCCGCTGCATCAACCTGAACGCACCAGAAAACCGCGGCGACCTTCCGCGTCTTCCTCAGCTCTGGTAGGTCTTCTGCTTTTCTCAACATAGATCTGATCTAGGGCTTCATGTTCTTGCGGTGTTTATCACCTGTTCATACTCATGTACTAGCTCCTGGATGCACATGTGAACCCTTGCTTTGTGTAGCGGTAACTTTTAGTATCCGCCATTAGTTTCCTGCCCAAAACCGTAGACCTCACATATACTTCTGCCCATTGATTCAATACTGTTCTGCTTTGATCTTCGACTATTTTTCTTATTTTCTGAACTTGCTTCAGATCCAACGCCATAACAAGACCTTGTGAAACCTGTTTCTGCATACTTAACCATCCGCAATCTCAATTGCTTCAATGTTCAGATCAGGCGGTTTAACCTGATAGAAAATTTTCCAAACCGGTATATGCCATTAGTCCCCTTGTTGAACCGCCATATGTTGTTGCTTCATAAAACTCTGGTTTAGATAGATCTGCTTCCGGTTTAACGTTGCACATATCAATGTACCTTGTAGATTTCATCATGGCCAAGCAAGTGTATGAGTGCAACTGGGTCCCTTCTCGCGTCACAGAGGATCAACTGGAGGATTTAGTCCTGATTGGCGCCTTGGGCAGCATAGACACCATCCATTGGAGGCCTCCTGGCAAAGAATGCCCCCCCACACCTCGAGAAGGAGAGGTTGTTGTCTTCGTAGACCACTTAGCCCGGGGTTTTAAACCGCCCGGTTCTAAATTTTACCGGGATGTTCTAGCTAATTTCCAACTCCATCCGCAAGACACTGGCCCCAACTCTGTTACAAATATGTGCCACTTCCAAGTGCTCTGTGAGGTGTTCTTTCAAGAGGAGCCCACAGTGGAATTATTCAGAGATCTTTTCCATCTAAACCGCCGTACTGAGTTTACTGATGGCTCTAATACGGAGTTGGGTGGCATGGCGATTCAAAAAAGGAAAGAGGTCACATACCCTCACGCCAAGCTGCACAGTCACCCCAAGGAGTGGAATCAGACATGGTTCTACTGCAAAGACACCTCCCCTGCTGGTGAGAATCCCTTGCCTGGTTTTCGTCCGGAGTGGCTCAACAATACCCATCCTTTTCCTCAACGATTGACTGCCCAGGAGAGAAGCAAATATGCTCCCCAACTATCAAAGCTCAGAGCCTTTATGGCCAACGGTTTAACAGGGGTTGACCTTGCTCGCTGTTGGATATCATGGAGCATACTGCCCCTTAGTCAGCGCTCCGGTTTGATGTGCGAATATACTGATAGTGTGGATGACCCACTGCGACATTCAAGACTCCAGCTGTCCGGTGAAGAAGTCACGGAGGCTGTGCGTAAGATACTGAATGAACCGGAGCACATCTGCGCTAGAACCGGCCTGCTTCCCTTCTGCACCACCAACAAACCGCCAGCTGTAAGACTTTGATTTTTCTCTTTGCTGAATCTGTTATCGATATGTCTGGCCATTGTTTCTAATATCAGTGTCTGCATAATCAGGGTGATGATCCGTTTTGGAGCAAAAAGCTGCCGCAGGAGAAACCAGAGAAAACAGATAAACCGGAAAGAGCAACCCGGCAAAAAACTAAAGCTGTGAAGAAGACTGCCCACCGGAAAAGAACCACTGCATCTTCTAATCCGGCCCCTGATGACGAGGTGGATAATCCGGACTTTGAGGTAGAGCTTGACTCACTTGGCTTATTTTTCATGCATCTTATTGATGATGATATTTGTCAGGATGATGCCGAAGCCAGCCATGCGGATGTTGCAGAGGTAATTATTCTCTCTTCCAATTCAGAAACTTTGCCTTCACAAAAAATCCGTTAGGCAAATCGGAAAGTTAAATTTTCTCATCCTCTTGCTTATTTGGATCCTAAACTTCTTATGAAGACTCAACAACACGAAGCTCACCGCACCACCCGGCACAGCGGCCAGGTAGCTACCTCTGCCGGTTTACCGAACAGTCCGGTTCGGAAACGTCATTCCGAGGTCTCTAATTCGCTTGTCAGTACTTGTCCTAAAGTGGGCTGCTTTCGTCAACCTCTTAATCCGTCTGACTCCGATTATCAGGCTATTTCCCACTCATCTTCTGGCGAGTCGTCGGCTACTCAGCTACCACCGCTCAAAACGGTGCTTGGGTAAGCTATATTTATTGTGATGTTTGCAGTATATTGCCTTAGAACATATGCTGTATTTAATTTTGTTATTTTTCTCAGGGCCAAACCTAGGCCGAGCAAGAAGGCCCGCCTGGATAGAGCGGCCGAAGAAGATGTCATTCTTGAACCAGGCACAACACCCAATCTTGAAGCGGCTATTCCTGAGGATATTCCCAATGATCCACCGCAGCCAGATGATGATCTTACTGCTTAGGAAAGACCTACTGATACCTCAGGTCCTATCCATCAGCCCACAGGTTCCCTCCGGGTTGAAAGATCCACCGGTCTCGCGAAACCTACTAACAAGCCAACAGCTCCAGTGCAAACCGGCGGTACCAATGATGATGAAGTTGTCATTACTGGCACTGGCCATACTGAGCCAAGCAACCCTGTCGCTTTATCCAAACATTCTGCCAAGGAGGAATTGGCTGCTTTTGGCAAAGGCAAGTGGAATGCTGATCTGACGGCTTACGCTGCTCTGAACGCCCGAGATATCCATTCCGGCTATCTGAACCGGCTGTATACCAGCCATGACTATGAAGTCGGTCTGGTTAATATGATGAAGGATAAATATGAGGTAACTTCCATATGCTCCTTCTTGCTTGTATGCTTTCATTCTTGTTGACTCTCCTAGCCCCTAAGGGCCGATTTTAAATATTCTTTCAAACCGGGACTTAATAATATGAATCTTGATGCTTTGAAATTTGCTGATGTAGTCCCCAAGGGCCAGTTCAACTTAGCGTAGTTAAACCGATACTTTAAGTAAATGAAACTGCCGCATCAGAATACATATGATCAAATAGCCATTAGCCCCCAAGTGCCAAGTTGAATACTTGTATTGAGCTTGGGACTTTGTAAACAATTGAAAGATGAAGATCGAATATGCATTAGCCCCCAAGTGCCAAGTTGAATACTTGTATTGAGCTTGGGACTTTGTAAATCGTTGAAAGATGAAGATCGAATATGCATTAGCCCCCAAGTGTTAAGCACATTACTTGTTATGTGGTTGGCACTTGAATCCTTCTACCGATTTGTTGAAACATATATCTGTCTGCCTGCAGGCGGAGCTGAAGGCGAAAGAAAACCAAGTCGTCGATCTTCAAGAAAACTTGAAAACCCAACAAGCTGAAACCTCCAAAGCAAAAGAGGAATTGGCCAGTGCCTTAAGCGCCATGGAACAACTTAAGAAGAACTTCAAGAAGAAACGGGCGGATTGGGCCACTGAAAAGTCCGCTTTGACCAAACGAGCAGAGGATGCCGAGGCTGCATTAAAACCAGTGATAGATGAACTGACCAGCATAAATCGGCACGTTCATGCCATGACCACTGCTATCTTTGGTAAGCCATCTTGCCTTCTGAATTGGTTCTGCCTTCTTTACAGGGTCGCCGGTTTATTAACCCTTTATGGTATTTCAGGGACACGCATTGGTCACTTGGGGTCAGATGTGCGGAGGAAACTGAAAGCCGCCTATACCTTAGTTGAACAATTGTACACTGGTGCCCAGCGGATCATCTGCACCGCATCTCATAACAAACCGGCGCCCAATTTGATTCAAGATACTCTGATGAAACTGTCAGTGCTTCCTGCCCGGGTTAAAGAGCTGAATAAATCTGCTGCTCGAACCGGTGCAATCAATGCTTTAATCCGGGCAAAAGCCTGGGTGCCGGATTTTGATCCTATTGAAGCGGCTCAGGGTTATCCCAGCTTAAAGGAAGACGGGTCAGAATTTGGTGAAGCGGATTTGCGAGCCATAAACAGGGAGGTACGTCCGCTAGCTTGTCAACTGGCTGAGGAGGCAGATTTGTCTCATTATCAAGCCAAATATGACAGCCAGAACAAGCGAATAGCTGCACCAATCCATGAATCGGAAAACCTGATCCCTCCAATCCATAAGCATACTTACGCTCCCGATATTGATCCGTCTTCGCTAATCCATGACGAAACTATTTTTCAAGCATTAATGGGAATCGACTGGACAACTGTGGATTTCCAGCCATTGGGTAAAGAAACGGAAGCTGAAGCGGTGCAGGATGACCCACAACCATCAGGCCAGGCTGGTGGCCAATCTTAAACCGGAAGCCGGTTTTAAAACTGTCTCTCCTTTGTGAAAAACAATTATGTTATTATGGGCACCATGTTGCCTTGTAATAGGCTAGCTGATACCTTTGACGTTGATATGCCTTCGTGCATAATGTGTTCTTCCTGTGGTAATGAACTTTCCAAAATACTTTCTACCACCATTGAGTGTGAAGTTGGCTTGGCCAACCTTGAAGCGGAGTTTTGTAAACCCACATTGTTGGAGGAAATAACGACTCCTGTACATATGTACAATCAAATATGAAATATATCATACCTGTGACATTGAATCACATCGTTGGTTTTACCAACTTTTTGTAGTAAGGGTGATAACCCAAAATTTGAGTACTGATAATTCCTTCCATATTGTGCCGGTTTATAATAAAACCGTGCCGGGTTGTGATAAACACCGTGTTACTCCGTAAGAGGATGTTAACAACAAGGATCAAACCGGGCAAATAGTCTCCGGATTGACGTGAAATGTGTTCCATCAATTGATTGGTTAAAAAACTTTGCTGGTTTAAAGAACACAATAAAAAGCAAAAAAAACCTTCAAAGAAAAGTATGAAGCAAAAGCAACGACAAAAATGTTTGCCAAAAAAGATTTATTTAAGGTGATCAAATGGCGTAACCATGGTCAAACACGACCAAGCTCCCGTTAGGTGTAACTATGGTTCTAGTTAGCCAGGTCCCCAAGTGATTCTTGTGGCATTTATGCCGACCAAATGGCGTGGTCATGGTTCGGGTTCGACCAAGCCCCCAAGTGATTCTGTGGCCTTAGGCCGATCAAGGGGCGTGACTGGTTCAGACGTGACCAAGTCCTCAAGTGATCTGGTGGCTTTTGCCTATCAAGAGGCATGGTATTGGTTCGGACACGACCAATCCTCCAAGTGATATAACACGATGCTTTTAGCAAAGCGAACTCAAGGGGTAAACCGGAGGCCGCTTTAGAGCAACTCCGTGTAACCTCACATGATGTAAAAGAACAGATACCCCGCTTTAGCTGAGGTTCCGGTTTATTATCATAATATATACATTGTCATAATATGTACATAAGTATGGCCAATGGCTCAGGTATAGTAAGGCCGAAGATGAGCTATATTCCATGGCCTGCTAGTCTCCTCCTCTGATGTACGTGAGTCCTTATGCTCTCGAATATCAATCATATAGTACGACCCGTTGTGCAGATTCTTGCTGACCACGAAAGGGCCCTCCCAAGGTGGGGATAGCTTATGCATACCAGTCTGATCTTGGATGAGCCGAAGCACCAAATCTCCTTCCTGAAAGGCTCTGGTTCTGACTCGGCGACTATGATAACGACGAAGATCCTGCTGATAAATCGCCGATCGGGCGGCTGCGATGTCACGCTCTTCATCCAACCGGTCCAAGGCATCTTGTCGTGATGTCTCATTGTCCGCTTCAATATAAGCCGTGACACGAGGTGAATCATGACGGATATCACTGGGGAGAACCGCATCCGCTCCATAAACCATGAAGAACGGTGTGTATCATGTTGATCTGTTGGGTGTTGTATTGATGCTCCATAACACAGATGGTAATTCTTCTACCCAACAACCCGGCGTTCTCTGCAAAGGAACCATGAGCCGGGGCTTGATGCCTCTCAAGATCTCTTGATTAGCTCTTTCTGCTTGACCATTGGACTGTGGATGTGCCACCAATGAAACGTCGAGCCGGATGTGCTCCCGTACGCAGAACTCCTTCATAGCACCTTTGGACAAATTGGTACCGTTATCTGTGATAATACTGTGTGGAAATCCAAACCGGAAAATCACCTTTTTGATGAATTGAACCGCCGTGGCCGCATCACATTTGCTAACAGGTTCTGCCTCCACCCACTTTGTAAACTTGTCCACCGCCACCAGGAGGTGGGTCTTCTTATCTTTGGACCTTTTGAAAGGCCCAACCATATCCAGCCCCCAAGTCGCAAACGGCCAAGTAATTGGAGTCATCCTCAATTCTTGAGCCTGTACATGAGCACGTCTTCAAAACCTTTGGCAACCATCACATCGTCTGACCAGATCCTTCGCATCAGCATGAGCAGTTAACCAATAGAAACCGTGGCGAAACGCTTTAGCCACCAGAGACTTTGAACCGGCGTGGTGACCACAATCTCCTTCGTGGATCTCACGCAAAATTTCACGGCCTTCTTCAGGAGACACGCAACGTTGAAAAGCTCCTGACACACTGCAATGATGCAACTCACCGTTGATGATAGCCATGGACTTGGATCGCCGGATTATCTGCCGGGCCAGAATCTCATCTTCTGGCAACTCGCCCCGGTTCTTGTACGCCAGGTAAGGAAGCGTCCAATCCGGAATAACATGAAGAACTGCCACCAATTGAGCCTCCGGATCAGGAATAGCCAAATCCTCTTCACCAGGGATCTTCACCGACGGATTGTGCAGCACATCCAGAAAAACATTGGGCGGGACCGGTTTGCGCTGAGAGCCCAGCCGGCTTAAAGCGTCCGCCGCTTCATTTTTCTGCTGGTCCACGTGGTCCACCTGATAACCTCGGAAATAACCTGCAACAATATCCACCTCCCGACGATATGCTGCCATGAGTGGGTCCTTGGAATCCCAAGTGCCAGACACTTGCTGAGCCACAAGGTCCGAGTCACCGAAGCACTTAACTCGACTTAGATTCATCTCTTTAGCCATCTGGAGACCATGGAGCAAGGCTTCATACTCAGCTGCATTGTTAGTACAAGGGAACATTAAACGGAGAACATAACAAAACTTATCACCTCATGGGGAAGTTAATACGACTCCAGCCCCCGAGCCTTCCAACTGCCTGGATCCGTCAAAATGGATGGTCCAATACGTATGATCCGGCTTTTCTTCAGGTGCTTGCATTTCCGTCCAATCATTGATGAAATCAACAAGTGCTTGAGACTTAACCGCTGTTCGGGGCACATACTTCAAACCATACGGTCCCAGCTCTATAGCCCACTTTGCAATCCGGCCAGTTGCTTCCCGGTTCTGGATGATATCCCCCAAAGGAGCAGAACTGACCACTGTAATTGGGTGCCCTTGGAAGTATTGCTTAAGCTTCCGGCTTGCCATAAAAACTCCGTACACCAACTTCTGCCAATGCGGATACCTTTGCTTGGACTCAATGAGTACCTCGCTGATATAATAGACCGGACGTTGAACCGGATGCTCCTTACCTGTGTCCTTTCGCTCCACCACCATAGCCACGCTGACCGCACGAGCAGTAGTAGCAACATATAGCAGTAACGGCTCCTTGTTAATGGGAGCGGCGAACACAGGCGGATTGGCCAATTGCCGCTTTAAGTCCTCAAATGCTTCATCCGCAGCAGAACTCCAGATGAACCGATCCGTCTTCTTTAACATCTGATATAAAGGGATCGCCTTCTCCCCTAGGCGGCTGATAAACCGGCTTAACGCGGCAATCCGGCCTGCCAGGCGTTGAACATCATTGATACACTTCGGTTTAGCCAGGGAGGTGATGGCTGTGATCTTCTCCGGATTAGCCTCAATTCCCCTGTTGGACACTAGAAAACCCAATAACTTGCCCGCCGGTACACCAAAGACACACTTGTCCGGATTGAGCATCATCTTGTACGTCCTTAGGTTATCAAAGGTTTCCTTCAAATCGTCAATCAGAGTCTCCTTCTCCCTGGATTTAACTACGATATCATCCATGTAAGCATGTACATTACAGCCAATCTGCTTGTGAAGACAATTTTGTACACACTGTTGATAAGTTGCCTGGGCACTTTTGAGCCCAAAAGGCATAGACACATAGCAGAAGGCTCCAAAGGGAGTTATGAATGCCGTATTCTCCTGGTCCTTAACTGCCATCTTGATCTGATGATAGCCAGAATATGCGTCCAAAAAACTTAAACGCTCACAACCCGCCGTAGCATCAATGATTTGATCAATATGGGGGAGGGCAAAAGGACCTGCTGGACAAGCCTTATTAAGATCTGTGTAATCTACACACATGCGCCAGGTGCAGTTTTTCTTAAGGACCAGCACCGGATTGGCAAGCCACTCAGGGTGAAAAACTTCAATAATAAAGCCAGCTGCCAAGAGCCTGGCTACCTCTTCTCCAATTGCCTTGCGTCTTTCTTCGTTAAATCGGCGGAGGAACTGTTTCACCGGTTTATATTTAGGATCCACATTAAGTGTGTGCTCAGCGAGTTGCCTCGGTACACCTGGCATGTCAGAGGGTTTCCATGCAAAAATGTCCCGATTCTCACGGATGAACTCGATGAGCGCGCTTTCCTATTTTGGATCCAAGTTGGCACTGATGTTGAACTGCTTGGACGAATCACCAGGTACGAAGTCAACCAGCTTAGTTTCTGCTGCCGATTTGAACTTCAGGGCCGGATCGTGCTCCGTAGTTGGCTTCTTCAACGGAGTCATGTCCGCCGGATCAACATTGTCTTTATAGTATTTCAACTCCTCGGTGGCACAAACCGACTCTGCATAAGCCGCATCTCCTTCCTCGCATTCCAAAGCGATTTTGCGGCTTCCGTGAACCATTATTGTCCCCTTGTGACCCGGCATCTTGAGCTGCAAATACACATAACAGGGCCGAGCCATAAACTTGGCGTATGCCGGACGCCCAAACAGGGCATGATATGGACTTTGGATTTTCACCACTTCAAACGTTAATGTCTCCGACCTGGAATCATGATCATCCCCAAAGACCACTTCAAGAGCTATCTTACCAACGGGATATGCTGATCTGCCAGGCACTACACCGTGGAATACTGTATTGGACGGTTGGAGATTCTTATCTGTTAGTCCCACACGACGGAAGGTCTCATAGTATAGGATGTTAATGCTGCTCCCTCCATCCATGAGAACCTTGGTGAACTTGTAACCTCCCACCTTAGGCGCCACCACCAGAGCCAACTGACCTGGATTATCGACCTGGAGTGGGTGATCCTCTCTGCTCCATATGATTGGCTGTTCAGACCAACGTAGATAACGGGGTGTGGCCGGTTCAACAGAGTTGACTGCCCGCCTCTGAACCTTCCGATCTCGCTTGTCCAAGCTAGTGGTAAAGACATGGTACTGCCCACTACTCAACTGCTTTGGGTTGCTTTGGTAACCTGTCTGTTGCTGCTGTTGATTGTAACCACCCTGGTTGTTCTGACTATTTTGACCATTATGCCCGCCCGCATTACCATTAAATCCTGAACCGGAACTTCCTCCACCGTAACCCGGCCCGGATCCTGAGCCGCCGCCAGATCCGTGATCATACCGAAAATTATTAGAATTCTTGAACTCCTGCATAATAAAACAGTCCTTCCAAAGGTGGTTTGCTGGCTCCTCCTTCGTCCCATGTTTTGGACAGGGCTGGTTTAGTAAATAGTTCAGGCGGTTTGGGTTGGGGTTGGGCGCTCCACTACGATTTTTTGGCCTGCCCTTGCGCCGCTGGCCATTGTCATGTACGTTGGTATTAGCCACAAAATCCATGTTGCCATCCTCTTTACGCTTGCCTCCTCCACCATTGCCTACCCAGTGATGCTGCTGACCTTTGGAGCTGTTGTTCTTCTTCCCCTTGCCTGTCTTGTCATCATCAGACTCGGGATCCTTGGTACTATCAGAATCAGCATATTTTACCAAAGCGGCCATGAGGGTTCCCATGTCGGTGCAATGACGCTTCATCCGTCCCAATTTCAACTTCAGGGGCCCAAACCGGCAGTTGCCTTCTAGGGTTAATACTGCGGTGTCAGCGTTGATGCGGTCTGAGGAGTGCAACACTTGTGAAACCCGGCGCACCCAATGAGTCGTTGACTCTCCTTCCTCCTGGACGCATGCAGCTAAGTCCACTATCGACATAGGCTGTTTACAGGTATCCTTGAAATTGTTGATAAACCGGGCTCGTAATTGGGCCCACGAGCTGATAGAATTAGCGGGCAAGCTTTTTAGCCAAGTACGGGCCGTTCCTTCAAGCATCATGGTGAAGTATTTCGCACACGCCGTGTCATCCACATCAAGCATCTCCATGACCATCTCATAACTCTCTACCCATGTCTCTGGTGGTTGATCCGCCGTATAATTTGGTACCTTGCGTGGGCCTTTGAAATCCTTGGGCAGGCGCACGTTGCGTAAAGCGGGGACGAGGTAAGGCACCCCCAAAGAACTAGAAGTAACACCAGGTTCGATCGAAATGGTTGGGCGAACCGGCGTGAGCTGCCGAGCCTGATGTTGTGCGGCTAACTCGGCCTCCCTGCGCGCTCGGGCCCGGTTCACCACTTCCTGAGCGTCATCAGCACTACCCGTCGGGTTGTTACCACGGGGTGCTCCATGTCGTTCATTACTCGACACTGCTGGTTCATCCATATGTCTGCTATAACTCCGGCTTGGACGGGGGGTCGAGTGGATCCGGTCGCGGCTGTACGAGTACGCTTCCTGTTGGGCCAAAGCTGTCCTCAGAAGTTCCTTGACCCGTCGCGTCTCTACTGCCTGTGGCGAGTCACCTTCAACTGGAATGGCCTCCAGCCATGCAGTAGCGGCAACAAGGTTCTCCATTGGGTTGGAATAATGACCCAAAGGTGTTAAAGCATCCCGAGGTATAACGGTGTTTTGACGAGGCGGGTCCATCTGACGGGGCTGAACCGGTGCACCGGTCCTAGGGGCTTCTGCCTGGTTCCCCTCCAGCGGATTGTTGGCTCTTGGTCCTGGAGTGTTGAAAAGGTCCCTGGCCTCGAAAACCAGAGGTAAGCGGGATCGGTGCTTCCTCCTCATGACTTCATGCGACGCGCTCTGGTCCAACATAAGCATGTAGGCCTGTGCATCTAAAGCGGACCGCTCTGCGGCCATCCTGGTGTCCTTAGTCGCCAGATCCGTTTTGGCCCGGGTGATTTGTTCCTTTACCTTTGCAATCTCCGTGTTGTGAGCGTCCTGATCTGGCGGATTAACTTCTGCCATAAGCACAGCCAACGCATCAAACAGTTCTGATAGAACCTGAGCCAGCGGGCGCACAGGGCCTCCTGCCCCGGCAGCCGTTGCCGCTGCTGAACCGGAGATCGCTGCCACGGCTGTCGAAGAGTGAAGCGCTGCTTGTGTTCCGGTCATAAATATTCCAACCCGGTTAGGCAGATCAGAGGGGTCCGAAATACTGTCACCATCGGAATAGCTCTCAATCCGGCTATCTTGTAGCTGATAAAGAGATTCGGTTTCTCCGGTCGAAGAGTCGTCACCGGAACAAATGGTAGTTGCCCCGCGAAGCTCTGATACATCCTCATAACTCCCTCCATGGATCATTCCCACGAAGGCACGCTTCATGGCCGGTTTAACCCGGGCAGATCGCGCACGCTGAGCCGTCTCGACGAGGTCGGCGCAGATGTCCGGCTCAGGGCCCGGTTCACCGATCTTGCCAATGAAAACGTGAATGCTACCAAAGGGGACCCGGTACCCGTACTCAATTGAGCCGGCCCCGGGGCCCCAGCCTGCGTCATCGATGTAGAGTTTGCCGCGACGACTTTTAGTCATCCGGCCTACAGCATAGCCCTTGAGTCCTTCAAAGCGGCCCTCCAAGAACCGGAAACCATCGTGCGATAGCCCCACGGTGGGCGCCAACTGTCGGGGGGTTGTCACGGCAGATGTCCTAGAGAAAGGACCTAGTCGTGGAGCCATCGCGATGGGTTAGCTTGAAGGGGTTAAAGCGGACACAAGGACGCAAGGGGAGTTTATACTAGTTCGACCCCTTCAATGAAGGTAAAAGCCTACGTCTAGTTGTGATGAAATTGATGGGTGTTTCGATGACTAGGGAGCAAACCAGCTTCGCCTATGTGTCGAGTTGCCGTCCCCCTCTTGAACCGCCGCCGGGTCGCTCCCTTGTATACACGGGTGACGCCTGTCGGTTCAGAGAGTCCCAACACCGGTTCATACTCGTATCCGGGTTGGTCTCTCCTTGTTCCTAACTTATAGTACAAGTATATGTACAAACGTCGGTATACGGCTACAGGTTTTAAGCCGACTACGGCCCTAGGCCTTTACCTGCCTCTTTGGGCTTTAACACCTTTGAACTACTGATGAAGTTAATCCGGCCCAGGTAGGCCGGTTTACACCCAGTAGTAATATCCCCAACACCCTCGCTCACTCCCCTTGCTGCCCTGCTGCGGCAACGTTTTCTTCCTTTCCCATCCTAAGACAGCTGCTTGCGCGCTAAAGGGTACCTCTTGAGCATCGCGCCTCAGGAGCTCTTACTGGACCTCGGGCCACTCACCTCCTGGACTTGACCACGGCACGCGACCTGGCATACCAGCGACGGCTGCAGCCTGCTTGGGGACCGGGACCTGTCAGCGTAGAGCACCAAGCTACCGCAGGGTTGGAAAGGGGAGGCCGAGCCTTGGCAGGATATGCACACACAAATCTTCATAATGAGGGCTATGTTGACAAAAGGCATTACAGACGCTTTACACGCCCCACGGGGTTCATTTCTTGATTCCTCATAGGGAACAAAAGGGAAGGGATTCCTAGGAGTTCTATCTACACGCACCCAATGTCGCTGACGCCGTAATCAATAGTGGGCCACGCAAGGTCGGCGCCAACCCCATCTAGATCAACGGCGACGGCGGCTGGACGCCGCAGCCCTGCTCCGGGCTCGGCGGGAGCTCGGGGGCACGTAGCTGTCATTGCTCGTCTCCGGAGAGCTCAGGAGAGTCGCTGGACCACAAAGAGTCGCCGCTGTCACTGGAGGAGCTGCAGGCGAGGCCTACGGCAGGCCCATCGCCCGCCGTAGCGTCGTCCTGGAGACCTCCTTCAGGGCAGCACTCCAGGCGGTGGCCTTCCTCGTCGAAGACCTTGAAGAACAGCACGGAGGCGCCGTCGTACTCGAAGTGGATCGCGAGGGCGCCATCCGCGCGGCAGACCCGAGCAATCTCGCCGCAGCCTCGGGTCATGAAGATCTTCCCGGAGGCAACAACTCCAATCTCCACTCCAGTCGCTAGGGCATTGAAGTCGGCGTGTTGAAGCCAAAGCTCGCGAAGGCCTCTCGGTGGCATCTCGGTGGCGAAGAACTGCGGGAGGCGAATCCAGGTGCTCGGGGGCATCACCGCCCACAACACGAACTCACGCGAGGAGTCCGTCGCATGGACCCTTGGGGCAACGACGTGCGCCTCTGCGGCCACAGCTCTGGCTCGGGCGGCGCCGCTCATCGCTCCTCCCTCCGGAATCGTCGGCATGAGCATACAAGGGCAGCGGGTACCCAGGCGGCGGCCTTTCGTACCAAGGCTGTGACACCACCGGCCTCACAACCATCTCGCGGCGATGAGACCTCCTCTTCTTCGGCAGGAGCAGCTCGGGCTCAGTAAGGGGAGCCTTCCCCTTCTCCGCGGCAATGAACCTCCGGATTGGCGCCATGTCTGCACAAGCAAGGAGTGGAGCTAGGAAGGAGAAGAAGCGGGAGACGCAGAAGAAGAGATGGGTGACGGGGGCTCTGCCCCCTCCTCATTTATACCAGGAGAAGGCCAACCAGCACCCCCCATGATCACATGTAATGATGGTTTTCCTTGCATGTCGCAGGGACTTGTCAAGTCGGGCAGTTGCCGAGGCAGCGTGGGGAAGCGAAGACTCCCACGCCCAATCAACCGCCACGCGTCGACCAAAGTCGCGGGCTATTGGGGCCCGCGGCGCTCCTCATTTGACCTTTGGCTTTGCCTCGAAGCCAAGCCCGAGCGCGCCTTGGGCCCGGGGGCTACTGTCGGTGTTCAGGGAACGGGGGTCCCCAGACTTGCCTGCCTGCGGCCCACGGCGTGGCTTTGCTAGCAGGCCCGTACGACCCATCTTCATCAACAAGGCATTCAAGACCCTCGCGAGGGGCCAAGCCTCGCGAGGCAGACGACACAAGACCTCCTAAGGAGCGGCCTCACCAGGCTGGCTCGCGAGGGGCAGAGAGTTCAAGGCACGGCAAACCTCGCGAGGTTCTAGTGACGTGAACCATGATGACCAAGGCCAGGCTAGCGCCAGGGCGCATAACGTCCTTGTTTCCTCTTTGGTGCTAAGGGGGCAAGCGTAGGCGCGGAGTACCGAGGCATCAAGAAAAGGTTTCCATATTGATGCAACGAGACCAAGACCACCAGGATGACAAGACGGAGGTCACCATGGAGCCCAAGACGGCATCATCACCAGAGCCTTTTGCAGGCGAAGACCACTTTTGTCAGGATAAGCTGTACTAGCTGCCCCCTTTCAAATTGGCCATTGTTGGCTCCCTTCCTGCGCAATATTTTGGGAGAGGACCAGGGCCTCTATAAATAGGACTAGTCACCACCATCGCTAGAGAGAGACCGAACGGTATATGCACAGAGAGAGAAAGACCAGAGCACACACAAGTTCACCAAGCACAAGAACACCTCAACCTCAGGAGGCTGTTCTTCCCTTTGTACTGTTCATCCTCAGCCCAAGAGGCAATCCACCACCACCACACTAGAGTAGGGTATTACACCACAACGGTGGCCCAAACCAGTATAAATCTCGTGTCCTTTGTATTGCGAGTTCGTCAAATTAGTCCATAAGATCTTAGCTGAGCTAGGACGTGGATCGATAGGGGGGATCTTCACGCGCACCCTAGTGTTCGAACCTTAAGGGTTTTGCCGGAACCCGTGATCCGACAGAGGTGTTCTTGAGCTCGATGGGCTTGTGTGTTGGGGAAGATCTGAATGATCTGTCCTCTGGACGAGCCTCTTGATGAGCCGATAGATGAGCTAATCCCTGGCTACGGTGGTGGCTAGCCCTATTTAAAGAGGCCCATGTCCTCTCCCCAAATATTGGCGGGAAGAGATCCCACAACGGCCAATTTGAAGGGGGACAACAAGTAAAAGTTATCCTGACAAAAGGTGGTCTTCGCCTGCCAAAGGCTCTGGTGATGACACCGTCGTGGGCTCCGTGATGACCTCCGTCTTGCTGTCCTGCTGGTGTTGGTCTCATTGCACCGATATGGAAACCTTTGTCTGGCGCCTCGGGACTCCTCGCCTACGCCTGCCTCTTTAGCACCAAAGAGGAAACTGGCACTCTGCGCCCGCCGGCGCCCGCCTGGCCTTGGTCGTCATGGTTCACGTCATGGGAACCTCACGAGATGCCCCTTGCCTTGATCTCTCCGCTCCTTGCGAGCCAGCCTATTGAGGCTGCCCCTGAGGAGGTCTTGTGTCGCGAGGGTCTTGAGTGTTGGTTGATGAAGATGGGCCGTACCAGTCCGCTGGTGGAGCCACGCCCTGGGCCGTAGGCAGGCAAGTATGGGTACCCCCATTCCCAGGACGCCGACAAAGTGATCCTCGCAGAGCTTCGCCTAAGCACTACGAAGATATGACCGGGGAGTAAACGGTGGAGGGGGCGCCACACACGGCTATCAATTGTCTGGGATGTGCTAGGGGTGCTCCCCCCCACATATACATATATATAGGTGGGAGGGGAGGGGAGAGGCCAAGAGGTTCCCCAAGTAGGACTGAATCCTACTTGGGTTCCTCCTTGGCCGGCCACCCCCTTTCCTTATTTACCATAGGGGGAAGGAAAGAGGAGGGGGGAGAAAGGGAAGGGGGACGCCGAATCACCCCCTTTCCTTCTCCCTTTGGTTCGGCCCATATGGGGGGTGCACCAGCCCCTGGTGGCTGGTGTGTTTCCCCTCTTGGCCCATAAGGCCCTTATCTTTTGTCGGGGGTGCTCGGAACCCCTTCTGGTGACCCGATATGTATCTGGTACCCTCTGGAACACTTCTGGTGTCCGAATACTATCGTCCTATATATCAATCTTTACCTCTCGACCATTTCTACACTCCTCGTCATGTTCGTTATCTCATCTAGGACTCCGAACAACATTCGGTCACCAAATCACATAACTCATATAATACAACTCCGAACAACATTAAGCGTGCGGATCCTACGGGTTCGAGAACTATGTAGACATGACCGAGACACCTCTCTGGTCGATAGCCTATAGCAAAACCTGGACGCCCATATTGGCTCCTACATATTCTACGAAGATCTTTATCAGTTGAACCGTTATGACAACATACGTTATTCTCTTTGTCTGTCAGTATGTTACTTGCCCGAGATTCGATCATCGGTACCTTCATACCTAGTTCAATCTCGTTACTCGCAAGTCTCTTTACTCGTTCCGTAATACATCACCTCGTGACTAACTCCTTAGTCGCCTGCTTGCAAGCTTATGATGTGTATTACCGAGAGGGCCCAGAGATACCTCTCCGATACTCGGAGTGATAAATCCTAATCTTGATCTATGCCAACTCAACAAACACCTTAGGAGATACCTGTAGAGCATATTTATAATCACCTAGTTACGTTGTGATGTTTCGTAGCACACAAGGCATTCCTCCGGTATTCGGGAGTTGCATAATCTCATAGTCGAAGGAATATGTATTTGACATGAAGAAAGCAATAGCGATAAAACTGAATGATCATTATGCTAAGCTAACGGATGGGTCTTGTCCATCATATCATTCTCTTAAACATAATGAAATATTAACCAAATGAGCATGGTAAACTGACGAGCATAACATTACACATGAGAATATCATGACTACTAGCATCATAAATAAATAACATGCAAGAACTCATCCAAAATACTACCAAGTAAGCATATACCCAACGGAATACATAGTAACATACTTAGCTACGGCGCCAGATAACATATCGTAAACATGCATCAGAAGAACACACTTGTACTACTATCAAGCATGACATATAACAATAATACCAATAATAAGTGCAAGATAACAAGATGCAGAAGAGCATAGCATGAAAGGGAACACAAATGTATAAGCATCACCGACCAATGATAACCGTATCAAAACAAGCAAACATCCATTAAATATTCAAGTTGAAAACCATGGCTACTGCATGACTATCATTCAAGTGGTTGTTGTGACTTGCCTGGGGGTGACGGAGACTCCGGGAATAAGTGCGGGAAGCCGCGGAACGAAACGCTCGACGATTCTCTCTCGGAGGGGGCTGATTAGAGGCAAGGGCAAAATGGTCATTTTCACTATGAGACCACCTAGTGAAAATGTTACAAAAGATAGAGCTCGACGAGACGAAGAAGTGAGCGCTGGTTTCACCTTGATTGGAGTTACGGTTGCGGAGTTATGAGGTGTGGAAGAAGAAGGACCAATTTGTGAATATTTTCATCACCAACGGGTCTCTGAGTGGATAAGGCAGAGACACATATTAGAAAATACGTTTTCTGAGAAAGAAAGCGCATTCATGGCCGCAATATAAGTAAATACGTTTCCCAGAGGAGAAAACACATTTTAGCAACAGAAGGGAAAGAATACGCTTTTCTCGAATGAAAACGTACTCCGGGAAAACCCGTTTCCTCTTACGTCACGTGGTAGTGGCAGGGTCAACGGGTAGAGGATGACATGCGGGGCCCACCTTATCCTTCTCTCTCCTCCCCCTGTCTTCTTCTTCCTCCCGTGCCTGGCCACGACAAAAAGCAGAGGAGGAGGACAGGGGCGCTACCGGCGCTGGCCCCGCTGACTCTGGCCACTCCAGGCCAAGGCGAGGGCACGGGTGGTTCAGGGTGGTGCGCCGCACCAGTTCAAAGAGGAACCGGACGCCGGGGAGGAGTGGAGAGGAGGGGAGGCTGCGGCGACGGAGGCGGACAGAGAGGCGGCGGTGCTGATGATCTCCGGTGTTGCAGGGCGCTCCGGCGAGGGGTGATGGGGTGGGGCGACTCAGCGGAGCACGGGGAGGACGACGGTGAGGTCGGACAGGGAGGAGGAGCTTGGGACAGCTCGAGGTGGAGTGGTGCAGAGAGGCGGGCGGCGGCCGGACTTGTGGGGCACGCGGCCAGAGTGGACTCCGGCGACGGGCGAGGTTTTGGGGCGAACCGTGGGGATGAGGGGGCTCTGGTGGACAGCTCAGGAAGAGGAGAGGAGCACTGTGGTGGTCGGAACCGAGACCAACTCCGGCGAGGTTACAGCGGTCCAAGGAGGAAACGACGAGATTGGGCGATTCTGGTGACCAAGTGAGGCGAGGGAGGGAGTGGTGAGCTGCGGAAGAGCCTGAGGTGCTTATATAGCCGAGGTGGAACGCTCTAGAGCTCACGAGTGAGCTCCCGACCAAGCTTTAATGGAGGGCAGAGGCCGGACACGGCATAGGCATGGAGTTAGCGATGCATTTATGGTGAACGACGATGAGGCAGAGGCACAGGATGATGCAGAGGCTCACGGGGCAGCTAGTAGACATGGTTCGAGGTCGAGACGAGGAGGGAGGAGACGAGCACATGGATCTGGCTTGCCTGCTCCCTTCCCGTGCTCCCATCCGTGCTCCCACTTAATCCTACGGCTGTCTTTTTTCCTTTTTTTTCTAATTTAATCATCTCCCCCTGATTTTAAGGGGGTGGGGCCGGGCCTTATTTTGCTCCAATCAAATCAAGCCACGTAGACGGGAGCACGGATGGGCACGCGACGGGGGAGCAGGCAAGTCTCGTCCCGAGCACATGGGCAAGAACAAGCCAGAGCACGCAATTAGCGTGACGCAGCGTAATCACCACGGGCACTGGTGCAAACAGCACGTTCTGGCCGAGCCGACCATGTCCAGTGAATAGGCCTTAGTGCGCTTAGTCCAACTGAAGAAAGAATTGGTTCCAGGGGCAAAGAAAAGATTTGCACCTAGCGCCAAAGTAAATCAACAGGAAGATGTTTGTAACTTGCTGTGGTTTACACGTGTGGAGTTAGAATCAGATATTTGGTACAACTTTATCAATCACTAAGGTGATGCTGATTACCAAAAATGAACTTAATAGGAGGGGTTTAGAGAGTACTTGTTGTAGAAAACCACTATAATGGCCAGAATTAGAGATTTGGACGATGCACTCACATGAAGAGGCAAATTGAGCTTAAATTGGGCATGGCCCAATTATTTGAAAATATGAAGATGCTCAAAAAGTTTCAGGCCATTTGGATGAACCAAACTAGCACTTGCTTCACAATACATCACTCTGGACAGAATTTTGGAAAACAATGCACATGGCAAATGGATTGATGAAATGGGCCAAAACTTGGTGGAGAGAGTTTATATGAATGGTAGAATGCGCTGGAAAATTGGCAGCTTAAATGAAGCAATATAAAATATAGTTGCTTCACAAACTGAAAATCTGACTAGAAACTAAGATTTGGAGCTGGGCTCACATAGATAATTTACTTGATCTCAAATTTGGTGGAGAGTCATTATTTGATCATATAAAGGGCCTTGCAAAATTTCAACTAATTTGGATATGCCTAGCTTCTACTTCCTTTACAACCACTTCCCTTAGACAGGAACTTTGAAAAATTGCTTAGTTATATTTCCTAGGCAAATTGAGTTGAATTTTGGCATGGAGCAATGATATGGACAGGAAAAGATGTCCAAACAGTTTGGGATCAAATAAGCAAAGATAAATGACACTTCCTTCTCAAACCACAACTTAGGGCAAAATCAGAAAAGGAATATTTGTGAATTATCTTTGATGATGCCAAGGAAGGGTTTTGAAATATTTGAGAAATATATGACCCAAAAAATTTATGAGAATTATTTAGAAATTTTGGGAGTGATAGAAATATAGGTTGCTTCATAACCTAGGCTTTAAAGAGTTATTCCTTTAATAGAAAAAGGAATATCCCTAATAAAAATAATATTGGCTTAGGTCAAGGATGAAAATGACATGATCTTGGGATGATGATGAGGATGACAAGCCACTATAAACCTAGGAAGACATGATCTTCCCAAATTTCAGAACCACATACCCACGGAAAAGCAAATCAAAGCAAGAAATCCAAGAAAATCAAAGGAAAAAGAAAAGGGCAAAAATCCAGGCTGTTACAGCCCACCTCCGGTGCCCATCTTCTAGTATATATGTCAACTTGACCTAGAAAAAATCAGAAGAGGACTTTCAGGATGAAGCGCCGCCGTCTCGAGGCGGAACTTGGGCATGAGCACTTTTGCTCGTCAGCGGAGCAATTCTGCTGGGGGAACTTCCCTTCCAGAGGGGGAAATCATCGTCATCATCATGACCAACAACTCTCCCATCTTGGGGAGGGCAGTCTCCATCAACATCTTAAACAACACCATCTCATCTCAAACCCTAGTTCATCTCTTGTGTTCAATCTTTGTACCGGAACCTTAGAGTGGTGCTTGTGGGTGACTAGTAGGGTTGATTACATCTTCTAGTTGATTACTATATAGTTTATTTGGTGGAAGATTATATGTTCAGATCTATCATGCTATTTAATACCCCTCTGATCTTGAGCATGATTATCATTTGTGAGTAATTACTTTTGTTCTTGAGGTCACAGGATAAATCTTGTTGCAAGAAATCATGTGAACTTGATATGTGTTTGATATTTTGATGATATGTATGTTGTGACACTGGTACGCGTCGGTGCTATAGAAACGGTTTTAACCCCTTTCCGCGACGGCATTTGGAACCGTCGCCAAGTGACTGTGGGCGATAGGGGATCATTTCTGCTCGTATGTACATCCCACACGATGAATCCCAGAAAACATTTCCGTTCGTATGTATATCACACACAGTCAATCCAAGGAATACGTTTCCGTTCTTATGTACATCCCACACTTTCTCTAAGCCTACCTCTGTTCTCTTCCTCATACATGCTCCAGAGCTTTGCTAGGCACATCTTCAAAGACTGTGGCCACTCTTAATCAACCCACTCCAAGTAAGAACACTTCCGTTCATCCTATAATATATAAACAAGATCAGTAACAATTGTAGGGGAAATGGCTTTATAACAACGTAGAAAATCGCCCATGCTTATTTTGAAAAACAGAAGAAACATGTTAATTATGAATTAATTGCTGCTGAGACAACAACCAAATTCTGAAACATTAGAAGCTATAATTAACTACAACAACGCTAGAAGTTCTTACTCACGTACAATAAATAACAAATTGAACATTTTATGAGGAAGGTAAATATAACTGCAATAGCATAGTGACAGTGTTTGGATGACAGCAACTTGATACTAACAGGTGCGTACATGCACAAATTTAGTAACATAGAACTAATAGTACTAAGGCTGTCCACTATGTATGCCAAAACTGGTTTAAAGACAACTGTTGCTACTTCTCGCACTGGCGCCCTGCACTGGCGAGCCGATGCAAGGGAAAGAAATCAAGGACCCAGACTCCGGAGCACCTAGTTGCTCCGATGCCCAGTTCCTTCATGACATAAAGATTTCATATTTTGCTACTTGGCTGCTTGGATGTGTGGACCAAAGTTGGCTGCACAAACTGCTGAAGCGGTGCCAAATAATTTTCTAATGGCACCGCTGATGAGATGGCATCAATTTTAGATACTAGGTACAAACTGTGACATTGTCTTTGGACGCGTTTGGTTGAAGGTGTGGTATGAATGGGTTGGGACCATGACAATGTCTGAATCACATCTAACAAATAGTTTGTAACAACGAAAGAGGGTCTAACCTTCTCTGCACATGCCAGAAACTTCCTCCAACTGTCCACAAATTCAAACACAACTAGCTTCACGCATGGAGATTGATGGTGACAACGAGCAGATAGATCTTCAGCCACCCCGCTCCATTCGTTGCCATTGATGGTCCTAGGGAGCTGCAAGAGGAAGAAATGACTCAAATCGACCGCCAGGTAAAAATCCTTCATTCCAAGTCATAGCCTGAGAGAGAGAAGAGAGGCATACCCGGGTGGTGAAGGAATCGGAGTCGGAGGAGGAACCGCTGGAGAGGTCTTTGAAGAAGACCATGGCGACCCTGGCGGTAGGATGCACGATGGCGAGAGTGAGGAAGCGACTATAGCTTAGGAAGGAAGGAAAGAAGGAGGAAACAAGGGAAATGTGACTTGTGGTCGGGGAGAAAAGGGGGTGGGGAAGGGGTGTGGGGGTAGATATTTTGGTGGTAGGCCAAAATTTTGGAAATGTGGAGCGAAACTTTATGCGCGGTGCCACCGGACCATTCACTTTGAACGATTGTGTGCATCGCAAACGATTCTTCTGCTTTACACGCATGGGATGAGTTTGATAATTCAAATTTTGGTGGAAATTTCCCCGTGTACGTCATTGCATAATTTAACATCGCTTGCTAATTTGGGCACACAAAAGAGCGTACAACAGACATACCACACTTACTGAATCGAGCAATTTTAGTAATTAAACAGAGGCGGTTGACCCAAACATTGCTCTAACAAAAGACCAGCATTAAATACAAAGCCTAAGAACGTATAATTTTGACAAATCCGTCGCCGCACCGGCTTATGCATCGCCGGTGTGAGATGAGACGTCGATGACTTTTCCTAGCAACATGCCACCATTGGTGGACTCCGCGTCCCCCCTGCTGAAGTCGACCGCATTCTCGTCCTCATCCTCATCCTCGGCGCCACCCTCAAGGTTGTAGTACTCGTAGTAGTGGTTGTGCCAGAGCTCACGTTGGTACTCCACCGCCGATTCCTCGATGGACGGACTCTTCTCTACCTCGACCTCGGCCACGCGCAACTCCTCCTCCTGGCGCTCCTCGATATCCGTCGCCTCCTCCATCTCCAGCTCCCGCTCGGCGACCTCATGAGGAAGCAGATGCTCCATGGCTACCGCCGCCTTTTCGGACGTGGGTTGCATGCTGGATTCCGAGGTGGCCTCAAATATCTTGGCGTGTGCATCCTCAATCTTGGCGTGATTGGCATCAACCCAAGCCAGGGCGACATCGGCAGCACGGACGGCGGCTCGAGTGCTCTCGGGGTTTGTAGCCACCGTCGCAGCAGCTATAGCCGTCTCGGCTAATGCAGCTGCCCTGTCGGCTGCCGCAGACGCCCTCTCGACGAAAGCGCCCGCGCTCAATGCGGATGCGGCGTCACTCTTGGCGTAGGCGGCCGCGCTCTCGGCACAGGCAGCGACGCTCGAGGGGGACGCGGCCATCGTACGGGCCTTCAGGAAGCGTTTCCACGGTGTTGATACATCTCCGTCGTTTCTACTTTTCCACACACTTTTGCCCTTGTTTTGGACTCTAACTTGCATGATTTGAATGGAACTAACCCGGACTGACGCTGTTTTCAGTAGAATTGCCATGGTGTTATTTTTGTGCAGAAATAAAAGTTCTCAGAATGACCTGAAAATCAATGGAGATTATTTTTGGAATATATAAAAAATACTGGAAGAAGAATCCACGTCAGGGGCCCACACCCTGTCCATGAGGGTGGGGGTGTGCCTACCCCCTGGGCGCACCCCCCTGCCTCGTGGGCCCCCTGACGCTCCACCGACCTCAACTCCAACTCCATATATTCGTGTTCAGGGAGAAAAAAATCAAAGAGAAGGATTCATCGCGTTTTATGATACGGAGCCGCCGCCAAGCCCTAAACTCTCTCGGGAGGGCTGATCTGGAGTCCGTTCGAGGCTCCAGAGAGGGGAATCCATCGCCATCGTCATCATCAACCTTCCTCCATCACCAATTTCATGATGCTCACCGCCGTGCGTGAGTAATTCCATCGTAGGCTTGCTGGACGGTGATGGGTTGGATGAGATTTATCATGTAATCGAGTTAGTTTTGTTAGGGTTTGATCCCTAGTATCCACTATGTTCTGAGATTGATGTTGCTATGACTTTTCTATGCTTAATGCTTGTCACTAGGGCCCGAGTGCCATGATTTCAGATCTGAACCTATTATGTTTTCATGAATATATGTGAGTTCTTGATCCTATCTTGCAAGTCTATAGACACCTATTATGTGTTATGATCCGTTAACCCGAGTGACAATAATCAGGACCATTACCGGTGATGACCGTAGTTTGAGGAGTTCATGTATTCACTATGTGTTAATGCTTTGGTCCGGTACTCTATTAAAAGGATGCCTTAATATCCCTTAGTTTCCAATAGGACCCCGCTGCCACGGAAGGGTAGGACAAAAGATGTCATGCAAGTTCTTTTCCATAAGCACGTATGACTATATTCGGAATACATGCCTACATTACATTGATGAAGTGGAGCTAGTTCTGTGCCACCCCACGTTATAACTGTTGCATGATCGATCACACCCGACATAATTCTCCATCACCGATCCAATGCCTACGAGCTTTTCATATATTGTTCTTCGCTTATTTACTTTTCCGTTGCTACTGTTACAATCACTATAAAACCCAGAAATATTACTTTTGCTATCGTTACCATTATTATCATATTACTTGCTACTAAATACCTTGCTGCAAATATTAAGTTTCCAGGTGTGGTTGAATTGACAACTCAGCTGCTAATACTTGAGAATATTCTTTGGCTCCCCTTGTGTTGAATCAATAAATTTGGGTTGAATACCCTCGAAAACTGTTGCGATCCCCTATACTTGTGGCTTATCAAGACTATTTTCTGGCGCCATTGCCGGGGAGCATAGCTCTATTCTTTGAGTCACTTGGGATTTATATCTGCTTATCACTATGAAGAACTCAAAAGATCAAAGAACCAAGATTTTTCCCTCAACTACGAGGGGATGTAAGGAACTGCCATCTAGCTCTGCACTTGATTCACCTTCTGTTTTGAGTAAACTTGCGATACCTACACATGCTATTGATTCTGGTAGGTCGCATGTTATTGATGATGCCACTTCTACTTTGCATGATACTTATGATGAAACTACTTCTATGCTTGATACTACTATACCACTAGGTGAATTTCTTGATGAACAACTTGCTAGGGCTAGAGAGAATGAAATTATTGAAACTGATAATATTGATGAAAGTGATGATGAAGATTCTCACCCTAGATATGAATTGCCTGTTGTTCCTGAGGGTTATGTTATGGATGAAGAAACTGCTAGAGACTTCTTAGCTTGCAATGATAGATCTGATCTTAAGAAATTGTTAGCTAAGCTTAAAGAAAAGTCTTTGAATGCTAGAATGAAATATGACCCTGCTTTTGCTAATTCACCTATCTTTATTACTGATAAGGATTATGATTTCTCTATCAATCTTGAGATAATTACTTTGGTTGAATCTGATCCTTTTTGTGCCTATGAATCTGAAACTATTGTGGCACATCTTACTAAATTAAATGATATAGCCACCCTATTCACTAATGATGAGAAAACTCGTTATTACTTTATCCTTAAGTTGTTTCCATTCTCATTAAAGGGTGATGCTGAAACATGGTTTAATTCCCTTGATCATGGTTGTGCACGTAGTTCCCAGGATATGATTTATTACTTCTCTGCTAAATATTTCCCCGCTCATAAGAAACAAGCTGCCTTAAGGGAAATATATAATTTTGTGCAAATTGAAGAAGAGAGTCTCCCACAAGCTTGGGGGAGGCTTCTCCGATTACTTAATGCTTTTCCTGATCATCCTCTCAAGAAAAATGAAATACTTGATATCTTTTATAATGGACTAACCAATGCTTCCAGAGACCACCTGGATAGTTGTGCTGGTTGTGTTTTCAGGGAAAGAACTGTTGATCAAGCTGAATTGCTATTGAATAATATGTTGACTAATGAAAATAATTGGACACTTCCTGAACCAACTCCTAAGCCAACTCCGAAGAAAAGGGGTATTCTATTTCTCAGTCCTGAAGATATGCAAGAGGCAAAGAAATCTATGAAAGAAAAAGGTATTAAAACTGAAGATGTTAAGAATTTACCACCTATTGAAGAAATACATGGTCTTAATTTGCCACATGATGAAGAAATACATGGTCTTGATAACCCGACACAGGTAGTAAAGGTAAATTCTCTCTGTAGATTCGATAAATGTGAAATCCCATTTACTAAGTTTGCTAGCCCATGCTTGGATGAGTTTGATGACTTTATGGTTAAACAAGAAAACTTCGATGCTTATGTTGGTAGACAATTGAAACACAATGCTGATATGCTTGAACACTTGGGTGATTATATGGCTAATATTAAAGATGAACTTAAACTTATTAGTAAACATGCTTCTATGGTTACCACTCAAGCAGAACAAGTACCTAAAGCTCAGAATGATTTGCTCAATGAATTAAATAATAAGAAGAATGATAATGCTATTAGAGTTATGACTAGAGGTGGTAAAATGACTCAGGAACCTCTGTATCCTGAGGGCCATCCTAAGAGAATTGAGCAAGATTCTCAAAGAACTAATGTTGATGCACCTAGTCCTTCTAAGAGGAAGAAAAGGAAGAATGATAGGACTTTGCATGCTTCTAGTGAACCTGTTATTGACACACCTGAGAACCCCAATGATATTTCTATTTCTGATGCTGAAACACAATCTGTTAATGAACATGAACCTAGTGATAATGTTAATGATGATGTTCATGTTGATTCTCAACCTAGCAATGATAATGATGTAGAGATTGAACCTGCTGTTGATCTTGATAACCCACAATCAAAGAATCAATGTTATGATAAGAGAGACTTTGTTGCTAGGAAGCGCGGTAAAGAAAGAGAACCATGGGTTCAGGAACCCATGCCTTTTCCTCCTAATCCATCGAAGAAAAAGTATGATGATGATTTTGAGCGCTTTGCTGAAATGATTAGACCTATCTTTTTGCGTATGTGTTTGACTAATATGCTTGAATTGAATCCTTATGCTAAATATATGAAGGAAATTGTTACTAATAAAAGTAAGATTCCGGAAGCTGAAATTTCCACCATGCTTGCTAATTATACTTTTAAGGATGGAATACCAAAGAAACTTGAAGATCCAGGAGTACCAACTATACCATGCTCCATTAAAAGAAACTATGTTAAAACTGCTTTATGTGATCTTGGAGCCGGTGTTAGTGTTATGCCTCTCTCTTTATATCGTAGACTTGATTTGAATAAGTTGACACCTACTGAAATATCTTTACAAATGGCTGATAAATCAACTTATATACCTATTGGTATTTGTGAGGATGTGCCTGTTGTGGTTGCAAACGTTACTATTTTAACGGACTTTGTTATTCTTGATATTCCTGAGGACGATAGTATGTCTATTATTCTTGGAAGACCCTTTTGAATACTGCAGGGGCTGTTATTGATTGAACCAAAGGCAATGTCACTTTTCATGTTAATGGTAATGAGCATACGGTACACTTTCCGATGAAACAACCTCAAGTCCACAATATCAATTCTATTGGAAAAATTTCAACAATCACTATTGGAGGTTTTGAATTTCCTCTTCCTACTGTCAAGAAGAAATATGATATTCTTATTGTTGGGGACATGCATATCCCCGTTGAGGTAACCTAGTGTTATTCGAAAATTCTCCGGTTTCATGTTATTCGAAATGAGTTTGTTAACAAGACTTGATTGACCTTGTTAGTGGATTCCTTTTGATGAGTATGAGATGAATGAATTTAGAAAACACAATCTTTGTACCCTCTTTTTACTTTCTGTTATTTATATTAAATAAAGCAAAAATAGTATTTTCTGTCTGTTTTTCTGAATCATCCATGCAATAAAAAATATACACCGAAAATAAAAGTTCTCCAAATGCCTTGAAAATTAAATATGATTTTTTCTAGAATATTTGAGAATATCTGGCACTGAAAACACAGCAGGGGGAGCAGCCACGTGCCCACGAGGGTGGAGGGCGCGCCCACCCCCTGGGTGCGCCCCCTGCCTCGTGGACCCCACATGGGTCCCCTCCACTTATCCTCGCCTCCAGACACTCCTTCTTCCTCCCAAAAATTCACTAGCCAGCTCAAACCCGAGTTCTTACTCATCTTGCTGCCATTTTCGATCTCCTTGCTCAAAGCTCCATTCACAAACTGCTTTGAGGGATTGTTCTTTGGTATGTGACTCCTCCAATGGTCCAATTAGTTTTTGTTCTAGTGCTTTAATCATTGCAAATTTTTGCTGCTTAGGTGACCCTGTTCTTGAGCTTGCTTGTCAAAATTATATGGTCAAAAGTAGTTTTAATGCATGATATGTCCTCTAGGCACTTGTAGGAGTAGTTACTATCAATTTTGTTGAGTTTGGTTCACTTTTATTTTAAGTTACTAAAAATTTCAGAAATTTTCAGAAAAAGATGAAGAGATTTTTGAGGGGCTCATCGAGCTGAAGCTCGAAGGATAAGCAAGATGAAGAGAACAAGAAGCCCAAGTATAATCTCCCACGTACTGCAGAGGTTCGGCCATGTGAATGGCCTTGTGATGAGTTCTTGAAAGAGGCCGGGATTCATAAAGATTTTTATCATTTGGCTGAGAATGCAGGCCTCACCGCCTTCCTCCACGACCAACGTGAACAGTATCTCTTACTCACCAATATCTTTGTGCAAAATTTTCACTTCCATACTAGGAGATCACCCCCTTCGGTGGAATTTTATTTATATGATGTGCATAAGGAGATGTCACTTTATGATTTTTGCCAGGTCTGTTTGATACCCTTTGAGGGCAGCATAGAGGAACCACATCGTAATGATGTGGAGATATGATTGCTGTAGGGGAAACGAGGAAAGTTTCCGATGCAAGAATCACTAGCATACATTTTCCTGTTTTACGTTACTTCGCAATATTTGCTAGTAGATGCTTAATTGGTCGCGGGAACTGTGGGAACCTCAGTGGTCTGGATATTGCTATTTTGCGCCATGCCTTGTTTAATGATACTACTTTCACCTTAGGCGCTATTGTTGCTAGACGGTTAAATCTGAACCGTACTAAGGGCCCGTCCTTGGAGGCATCTTTGCCTCGCGCCTTGCTGCACACTTTAACATACCTATCAGGCATTATGAGAAAGAGGAAAAGTTGCTGCCTCCTATTGCTCTAGGTTATAAAAGTACGGTAGCACATGAGTTTATTGTTAAGGATTGGATTAAGACACTCAAATACAAATTGATATTTAACAAAAAATTATTGTGAGTTTATTACCTTGCCTGCGCCTTCTTTGCTTGACATATTTTCAGGCAAGTACCTTGTTCCGCTAGAGGACATTCTTGCCTACTGGAACCAGATGTCAGCTGCAGAGCTGGAGCCACAATCTGACCCTCACCGTCAGTCTGTTTATCAGTGGAACCCGGAGGAGATCGCCAGCCAGTGGCAATCTGAGGACCCTTCTCAGTACGACCCCAGCTACAACTTTGATCCATGGGCATATACCAACTTAGGCCAAAAGCCTAAGCTTGGGGGAGTACGTATCTCTCACCGACATTACATTCATTTCACACATTCATGCCAGTTGTCGGTGCTCATACTTTTTCATTGTATCATCCATGCTAGTTTATTTTCATTTTCTCACTTTCTTCTTGTATGTTTGAAAAACCTTAAGAAAAACAAAAAAAAAGTTGTGGCTTTTAGCTAGTTTACTTTCCATGCATGTTGTAGTAGTAATTAAAAAGAAAACCCAAAAAATTTCTCGTTCTTCTTTTGCTTGTTGGGAGCTTTCCCATGTAAATAGTTTTGTTTCTTTTCTTTCCTTTGGGGGCTGAGAGGAGAAGACCATAATGAAAATGTTGAGTGGCTCTTATATGCATTATTGTTGATCTAACAAAGAGCCCATATTACCTTGTCTTCTTACTTGAATTGAATGCTTGCAGATTCCAGCTTAGTCCAATGCACGTGCACTATTATTATTATCCACATCGTTCGGTCGTGCAAGTGAAAGGCAGTAATGATGATTATATGATGAACTTATTGAGATGAGGAAAGCAGGTATGAACTCGACCTCTCTTGTTTTTGTAAATATGGTTAGTCCATCGTTCCTGATTCAGCCTATTATAAAAGAAACATATTTGCAATGATAATTAGAGATTGTAGTTGTTTATGCCATGCTTAATTAGCTAGGAGTTTATAATGGTTTACCTTGCGTGCCAACATGCTATTAAAATGGTTGTGATGTGGTATGATAGGGTGGTATCCTCCTTTGAACGATTCAAGTGGCTTGACTTGGCACATGTTCATGCATGTAGTTGAAACAAAATCAACATAGCCTCCACGATATTTATGTTCATGGTGCATTATATCCTACTCATGCTTGCATTCGGTGTTGATTACTTTTAGTGCATGTTCATGACTGTTGTCGCTCTCTAGCTGGTCGCTTCTGAGTCTTTTTCTAGCCTTCACTTGTACTAAGCGGGAATACTGCTTGTGCATCCAATTCCATAAACGCCAAAGTTATTCCATATGAGTCCACCATACCTACCTATATACGGTATCTACCTGCCGTTCCAAGTAAATTTGTATGTGCCAAACTCTAAACCTTCAAATAAACATTCTGTTTGGTATGCTCGAATAGCTCATGTATCAACTAGGGATGTCTGTATACTCCATGCTAGGTGGGTTATTCTCAAGAGGAGTGGACTCCGCTCCTCATTCACGAGAAAATGTCTGGTCACTGGGATGCCCAGTCCTATGCTCAAATCAAATCAAAATAATTGCAAACAAAACTCCCCCAGGATTGTTGTTAGTTGGAGGCACCCGTTGTTTCGGGCGAGCCATGGATTGATGCTTGTTGGTGGGGGGGGGGTATAAACTTTACCATTCTGCTTGGGAACTGTAGGATCGAAAGTATGTCTAGAGGGGGGGTGATTAGACTACTTGACCAAATAAAAACTTAACCTTTTCCCAATTTTAGTTCTTGGCAGATTTTAGCTAATTTAGGACAAGTCAAGCAATCATCACATAATTCAAGCAAGCATGCAAAGAGTATATAGGCAGCGGAAAGTAAAGCATGCAACTTGCAAGAATGTAAAGGGAAGGGTTTGGAGATTTCAAACGCAATTGGAGACACGGATGTTTTTCCTGTGGTTCGGATAGGTGGTGCTATCCTACATCCACGTTGATGGAGACTTCAACCCACGAAGGGTAACGGTTGCGAGAGTCCACACAGGGCTCCACCCACGAAGGGTCACGGTTGCGCGAGTTCACGGAGGGCTCCACCCACGAAGGGTCCACGAAGAAGCAACCACCCACAAAGGGTCCACGAAGTAGCAACCTTGTCTATCCCACCATGGCCATCGCCCACACAGGACTTGCCTCACTAGCGGTAGATCTTCACGAAGTAGGCGATCTCCTTGCCCTTACAAACTTCTTGGTTCAACTCCACAATCTTGTCGGAGGCTCCCAAGTGACACCTAGCCAATCTAGGAGACACCACTCTCCAAGAAGTAACAAATGGTGTGTAGGTAATGAACTCCTTGCTCTTGTGCTTCAAATGATAGTCTCCCCAACACTCAACTCTCTCTCATAGGATTGGATTTGGTAGAAAGAAGATTTGAGTGGAAAGCAACTTGGAGAGGCTAGAGATCAAGATTCATATGGTAGGAATGGAATGTCTTGGTCTCAACACATGAGTAGGTGGTTCTCTCTCAGAACATATGAGTTGGAATGGTGTGTGTGTTCTGATGGCTCTCTCTTCTAATGAAGAGGAGGTGGAGGGGTATATATAGCCTCCACACAAAATCCAACCATTACACACAGTTTTCCAATCTCGGTGCGACCGAATCAATAAACTCGGTCGAACCGATTACACAAATTCGGTGAGACCGAATTTGGTAATTAGCTAACTAGAGAGTTGGTCAGGCAAACTCGGTGGGACCGATTTGCTCTTTCGGTGAGACCGAGTGGAACTCGGTGAGACCGAAAAGTTACAAAGGGGAAACACTAAGTTTACATTGCAATCTCGGTGGGACCGATTCGCTCTTTCGGTGAGACCGAAAAGTTATGAAAGGGAAACAGAGAGTTTGCAACCCCATCTCGGTGAGACCGAGATCCCTATCGGTAGGACTGAATTGCTAGGGTTTGGCAGTGGCTTATGACAAATGAAAACTCGGTGGTGCCGGATAGGAAGAATCGGTAGGACCGAGTTTGGCTTAGGGTTTAGGTCATATGTGGATATGGGAAAGTAGTTGAGGGTTTTGGAGCATATCACTAAGCACATGAAGCAAGAGGCTCATTAAGAAACACCTCATCCCTCCTTGATAGTATTGGCTTTTCCTAAAGACTCAATGTGATCTTGGATCACTAAAATATAAAATGAAGAGTCTTGAGCTTTTGAGCTTGAGCCAATCCTTTGTCCTTAGCATTTTAAGGGTTCCACTTTCACATCCATGCCATGCCAATCATTGAGCTTTCCTGAAATAATCATCTTGGAATAGCATTAGCTCAATGAGCTATATGTTGTTATGAATTACCAAAACCACCTAGGGATAGTTGCACTTTCAATATCCCCCTTTTTGGTAATTGATGACAACATATAGATCAAAGCTTCGACAAATGATAATAAGCATGAAATATATCGTCGCTTTGAGAGGTATGTGATAAGTAAGATCTCCCCCTAAATTTGTGCATATTTAAAATTTGCTTTGGACTGCAAATGCACAGGGAGTTAGAATCATGGGTTACTCTTCCATGTCACATACATCTTGGTGGAGCGCTTAAAATGATAAGAATGAAATACATGCACTCATTACCAAGAATAGTGAATGATCACATAAGATAGATAAGATAATAGCATTCATCAAGCATTAAGTGTAGCTTATGATCAAACACATGATCATCAATGTCTCACAAGCATAGTATCTCAAGCATTCAAAAGCAAACAAGTTCGAAAAACCACCAAATAAAGCAAGAGAGAAAAAAAGCAACACTCTCTCTCTCGAAGCCTATGATCTATACATCTTCTCCCCCTTTGGCAACAAGTTACCAAAAAGTTCCTAGAAAATGCTTAGCACTAGATCAACGCTCAGGCTTGATCTTCTGGTGGTGGTGGAGTCCGGATCACTCCAAGGATGAAGGCTTCGGTAGATGCTGAAGTAGACGCTGGAGTTGGAGCTGAAGTAGATGCTGGAGCTGGTGGAACTGAGGCTGTGGCTGGTGCTGAGGTGGTGGCTCTTGTGTCAGCAACTGGCACGGCAGACGACCTCAGACCTCTTGGCACTCTGGCAAATGCATGAGTGGTAGTCCTGCCTCTCCTCTCCTGCATGTCCTCCTGGAGCTGCTCCACTGCAGACTGAACTTCCGTTACTTTGACATCCATGTCATAGAACTTCTGTTACATGATTCTCTCTAGGCTCTGCTGATTTTGAGTGAGGATGGCCAGACTTTGCTCAATCCTCAGCGTGGATGCAATCAAGTAACCAAGCTGCTCTTGTTTGGTCTTTAAGAAATATTTAGATGCCTCCTCTTGAGTAGGCATCTTGGCAGCTTTCTCCTTCCTCGCCTTCTCCTTCTTTGCGTATGCTTGGGCAGATGATGGCTCGTTCTCAGTCATGACAACTTGATTGTCCTCAAAATCTGGACGGATGGGCAAATGTTCCTTGTCCAATAAGTATATGCCCGTGCCCATCTTGGAGTTGATGAGCTCCTAAATTTGAGAGGCATATCCGCAGCTCCTCTTCTGATCTGCTGCAGTCCTCTTGATTGTTTCCACTATGAGGCTCATCACTTTGAACTTCTGGGGCACATCAAACACATGTAGCAAGTTGATAGCATGGCCTCTGATCATCTTGTGATCACCTGACTTGGGCAATAAGGTGTGCCTCAAGATCCAATTGATATTCGGGAGCCCTGACAGAAGGTAATATACTGAGCCAAACTTGAAGGTTTCAAGTGCTTCATTTGGGATCTCCTTGTACATATTTGACATTGAGTTGTGGTCCATTTTCTTCTTGGCATAGATATCCAAGTCATCATCTTGCTCCTTTGGGGCATTAATGATCTGTGCCCACTCAGCAACTGTGGATTGGTACCTTGTACCCTCAGACATCCATGTGATCCTCCCATCTGGATAAAAATGTGCCGTGGAGTAGAACTGCATTATAAGCTCCTCATTCCACTTTGTGAGCTTCTGCCCAACAAAGTCAGCTACTCCACAAGCTATGAAGCTGTCCTGAACTCCTGGGTAGTGCTCCTCATTGTCCTTAATGCATTGCCAATCAACCCATCGCATATCACAGACAATGGGCTTCTTATCTAGCAGCACTGTCTCATAAAAATCCTGCTGCTCCTTGGTGTGAAACCTGTAGTCAACTGCTGTCCTTCTCCTTGAAGCATACAGGTCTGCTTCTCTCCACTTCCTTAGCCCTGAATCTCTCCTGAGCTTCATGTCCTCAGCCACAGGATGAGCATCGTTGTGGTCTGGGATCTTGGGCTTTAGCTTTCTTAGGACATTCTCTTCCTCTTCTTCAGCAACAGTCTCAGGCACTGGGGCCTTGTGATTCTCAGCTGCAGGAATGCTTCTTGTGTTCCTCTTTGGCTTTGGCTTTGGAGCTGGCTTGGCCTTGGAAGCAGCCCCCCCTGATTTTATGGCATCTCCCATTAGCTTGGGTGCCTTGGGTACTGGTGCAGCTACTTCTTCTTCTTCTTCCTCTTCCATGATGGAAGCTTTGCCAAGCACTCTAGCCACAGTCTTCTTCACCCTTTCCTTTCTTTTCTTGCCCTTAGCTGCAACTGGCTCTATGGGCTTCTCAGTTGACATTCTGGCCTTTGACATTGGCTGCCTGCCTGCTGGCCTTTTCATTTTCAGCCCTGGCTTTGTGCCTTGAGCTGGCTCAACTCTCTTGGAAGTGGCCTCTTCCTCTGCCACATAGTCTTCATCTTCGGAATCTGAAGTCCTCTTCTTCCTCAGTCTCGTGGCAGCCTTTGGCAAGTTGCTAGGGGTGCTCCTGCTGCCTTCATCTGAAGAACTTGAGGGACTAGTGCCCTCACTCATGTGCACCTGCTGTTCTGACATGTTTTGGCTATCACTTTGATCAGACATGCTGCAAACTGACTGCTGACCCTGTGAACAGATTATAGATGAGATAGAGTGGATGAGCATCACAAAATGCAGAGATTTTTGCAAAAGAATGATCCAAAAACTTAGTTTTAGTTTCCCACTGAAATCATCTCGGATCTACCGATTTTTAAACTCGGTGATACCGAAGCAGTTTGGCACCTGAACTGGTAAACCCGGTTGGACCGAGTCACAGTTCGGTGGCACCGAGACTGCTAGGGTTTCACTGAGTTCCAAAATCGGTCACACCAATAAGTAATTCTCGGTCAGATCGAGTCTCACTTTTGCAAAGGCATAAGCCAAATCGGTGGGACCGAGTTTTTCAACTCGGTGGGTCCGAGATGGTTTCGGCGGAAACCTAACCCTAAAATTTTCGAATCAAAGCTAATCTACGGGCGCATTGACTGGATAGGAGTGTTTCAATCGTGGCAAGAATCATGAAGAACACAATTTTCTAGGAATTGGATGGGGAATAGCACTGTGATCAAGTCCATACCCTAGTTTGGCGGAGACTTGCTACGGCGGCAACGGCAGGGCAGAATTCCCGTTGACGGCGACGGAGACCAGCTACCGGAGGCGGCTGGCGGCGAGAAGACGATCCGGAGACCACGAAGGCAGAGCAGGCTATCGCGCGGGCGAAGGGGTTTGGAGAAATTTCCAAAATTTTGCCCGTGACTATATATAGCCCGACCCTGTCGGTGTGACCGAGTGGAACAACTCGGTGGCACCGAGATTCATAACTGCAGCAGTTACTGAAACTCGGTGTGACCGAAATGTTCAAATCGGTTGCACCGAGATCGAAAACCTAGATCAACTTAATGATCTCGGTAGGACCGAAAGTGGAGTATCGGTCAGACCGAGAATCATAAAGAGGTTTTGGAAGTTTAAGTCTATGACGAATCGGGGACTCCGAGCGCTCCTCACACAGAGTGGTTCGAATCTGACTTGATCAAATTTTTTGATGCAGCATGAATAGAGTTTGAGACGAGAAAAGCATAGATAGCTAGAGGAGGTTCTTAGGCATTCTTGTCCATCCACTTGGCAAAAGAAGATAAAACCAAACAATCAAAACAACAAGTGGATGTCCTCAAATGAGTAAAATATGCAACCAGCATGCTCACACAATAAGATGGCAAATGAAATATGTGGCAAGGCATGCACAACCAATTCTAGCATCTATCAAGCAATTTGCGATGACTAGGTCATCTATATATGAGTATATTGACTTAGGAGTCAAGTGAGAACACTTGATCATAGGTCATACTCATCGTTTAAGCTCAAGTGGGGTTACCAATTTTACATAAAGCATTGTTGTGTTCACATCCTTAGAGTTGCTTTAGCTCAAGTCTTAGAGTAAAGCTCCCCCTAGATGTGATATCCCCCCTAAGAGGGATGAACTAACCTTGGGTTTTGTCGATGATGACTTCATGTAGATGTTGAAGATGTGGATGCTCAATGTTGATGTAGATCACTTGGAGCTATCCATTTGAGTGAATTGCACTTTCAATACCTACATGGGTTAGTCCCACAAGGAACAAACAAGGATATCCATAGACATAGAGTGATGCACACAAAAGATGATGTCCATGAAAACTTTTAGGTTACCTTGTCCCTTGTCTTACCAACAAGAGGGTTTGTGACTCCCTGAACTAGTGCAAGATGTGGAAATTGATTGCACTTGTTCTTGCCAAAATGATAAGAGTGAAGTATGTTGGCGGAGTCACCCTCAAGAACTCTCTAGTTCTTCTTCTTTTGGATCCACATCATCTTGATGGGAATCCTTGGAGTTGTAGTCGTACTTGATGAAGTGGAACTTGAAGTAGTCTTTGGAATCCACTTGACTAAGGTCTTTGGAGCTTCTTCAAATGCATCAATTTCCTCTTGAAGCTTATCCTTGCCTTTTTGCTTATAGTCTTGTGGTGGAAGATCATCTTGAGCTTGTGTCCCCTTGAAAGAAGTATACTTCTCTTGTTGAGGAATAAACTTTGTCTTGGGGTATTGATCTTCTTCCCACTCAACTCCATTGGCATTGAACTTTCGTTCAAAACCAACACCTTGATTCTTCCGGTGCATTCCTTGCTTGCGCACAATTTCCTCGAATTGCTTACTCCCGGCAAGGCTTTTGTACACTCCTTTCTCTATAATTCCCTTCAATAAGCTATTTTCTTGCTCAAGTGTAACTTGGCTAAGAGAATCATTAGTGAAATCAAGAGAGCTACTAGAAGTAACAATATTGGATTTAGCATGATCATTGTTACTACTAGAGGAAGAATCTTTCTTGTTCTTGTTACTAGACTTGACTTGAGGCATGTAAGTGGATAAGAGTAAATGCTTGGCAATGTAAGAAGAACTTTTCTTACGGAGATCATCATTGATTGCTTTTAAGAACTCACGCTCTTGCTCAAGATTGAGCTTTTCAAAGCGTAATTTCTCATGAGCTCTTAAAAGTTCTCGATGATCTTCGAAGATGGTTTCATGAGCTAACTTAAGAGTGTTTAGTTATTTAGTTAGGGCCTCAATCTTCTCCTTATCATTGTCATTCGTTTTATCTTGATTAGCATGATTAATTGACATTTCATCATAGTATTCATCACTAGAGTTGTCAACAAGCAAATCATCTCCTAACAAGTCATCTTCATCACTATTGAAATCAACATACTCGGGGTGTGTTACCTTAGGACCTTTGGCCATGAAGCATCTTCCAATTCCTTCATTTGGTGAGTCAAATATGTCGTAGGAGTTGGTTGACACAAGTGCTAGACCGGCAACACCTTCATCTTGAGTATCTTCGGAGTTGGAGTGATAACTTCTCTCGGAGTGGCTGTCGGAGTCAGAGCCGGATACCCATTCACCAACATGAGCTTGATGTCTTCGTCTTGTGTAGCTTCTTGATGATTTTTCCTTCCTTTCCGAATCCTTGCTTCTCCGTGAGTGTCTTCGTTCATAACGATCATCTCTACTCCTTCTCTCTCTTGGTGATGATTCTTTGCTTCTTCTTTTTGGAGAATCTTCTCTTCTCTTGTAGGGAGCCGTACACTCATTGGAGAAGTGTCCGGGTCTTCCACAGTTGTAGCAGTTTCGCTCTCGACTAGAAGATCTTTTGTCATTGTAGGACCTTGACTTGAAGCTTCTATCTTTTCTTCTACTCTTGTAGAACTTGTTGAAGTTCTTCACCATTAAGCTCAATTCTTCATTGAAGTCTTGTTTCTCACTCGACGATGTAGGGGCTTCACATGAGGCTTTATAGGCACCACTTGATTTGTTGTGAAGTCCCTCTTTATCCTTAAGTGACATCTCATGAGCAACAATTCTTCCAATCACCTCCGTTGGCTTGAGATCTTTGTAATTGGGCATCATTTGGATCTATGTGCACACGGTATCATATTTTCCATACAAGGCTCTTAGAATCTTCTTGATGATGAATCTATCGGTCATCTCTTCACTTCCTAAGCCGGCAATCTCATTTGTGATGAGAGCAAGCCTAGAGTACATTTTAGCGACACCTTCACCATCCTTCATCTTGAACTTGTCAAGTTGGCTTTGGAGCACATCCAACTTGGATTCCTTGACGGAGTCGGTACCTTCGTGCATATCAATCAAAGTGTCCCAAATTTCCTTTGCATTCTCAAGACGGCTGATTTTGTTGAATTCTTCGGGGCACAATCCGTTGAAGAGAATATCACAAGCTTGAGCATTGTATTGCAACATCTTCAACTCATCCGCGGTAGCTTCACGGTTTGGTTCTCTCCCATCAAAGAAGTCACCTTGCAAACCAACACACACAATAGCTCAAACGGCGGGATTATGTCCAAGAATATGCATTTTCATTTTATGCTTCCAACTAGCAAAATTAGTACCATCAAAGTAAGGACCTCTACGGTGATAATTTCCCTCGCTAGACGCCATACTCTCCTAGGTTGTGAAACCAAGGCTATGACCACCAAAAGCTATGGAGATCAAAGCAAATGGAGACCAAAGCTCTGATACCACTTGTAGGATCGAAAGTATGTCTAGAGGGGGGTGATTAGACTACTTGACCAAATAAAAACTTAACCTTTTCCCAATTTTAGTTCTTGGCAGATTTTAGCTAATTTAGGACAAGTCAAGCAATCATCACATAATTCAAGCAAGCATGCAAAGAGTATATAGGCAGCGGAAAGTAAAGCATGCAACTTGCAAGAATGTAAAGGGAAGGGTTTGGAGATTTCAAATGCAATTGGAGACACGGATGTTTTTCCCGTGGTTCGGATAGGTGGTGCTATCCTACATCCACATTGATGGAGACTTCAACCCACGAAGGGTAATGGTTGCGAGAGTCCACACAGGGCTCCACCCACGAAGGGTCACGGTTGCACGAGTCCACGGAGGGCTCCACCCACGAAGGGTCCACGAAGAAGCAACCACCCACAAAGGGTCCACGAAGTAGCAACCTTGTCTATCCCACCATGGCCATCGCCCACACAGGACTTGCCTCACTAGCGGTAGATCTTCACGAAGTAGGCGATCTCCTTGCCCTTACAAACTTCTTGGTTCAACTCCACAATCTTGTCGGAGGCTCCCAAGTGACACCTAGCCAATCTAGGAGACACCACTCTCCAAGAAGTAACAAATGGTGTGTAGGTAATGAACTCCTTGCTCTTGTGCTTCAAATGATAGTCTCCCCAACACTCAACTCTCTCTCATAGGATTGGATTTGGTAGAAAGAAGATTTGAGTGGAAAGCAACTTGGAGAGGCTAGAGATCAAGATTCATATGGTAGGAATGGAATGTCTTGGTCTCAACACATGAGTAGGTGGTTCTCTCTCAGAACATATGAGTTGGAATGGTGTGTGTGTTCTGATGGCTCTCTCTTCTAATGAAGAGGAGGTGGAGGGGTATATATAGCCTCCACACAAAATCCAACCATTACACACAGTTTTCCAATCTCGGTGCGACCGAATCAATAAACTCGGTTGGACCGATTACACAAACTCAGTGAGACCGAATTTTGGTAATTAGCTAACCAGAGAGTTGGTCAGGCAAACTCGGTGGGACCGATTTGCTCTTTCGGTGAGACCGAGTGGAACTCGGTGAGACCGAAAAGTTACAAAGGGGAAACACTGAGTTTACATTGCAATCTCGGTGGGACCGATTCACTCTTTCGGTGAGACCGAAAAGTTACGAAAGGGAAACAGAGAGTTTGCAACCCCATCTCGGTGAGACCAAGATCCCTATCGGTAGGACCGAATTGCTAGGGTTTGGCAGTGGCTTATGACAAATGAAAACTCGGTGGCGTCGGATAGGAAGAATCGGTAGGACCGAGTTTGGCTTAGGGTTTAGGTCATATGTGGATATGGGAAAGTAGTTGAGGGTTTTGGAGCATATCACTAAGCACATGAAGCAAGAGGCTCATTAAGCAACACCTCATCCCTCCTTGATAGTATTGGCTTTTCCTAAAGACTCAATGTGATCTTGGATCACTAAAATATAAAATGAAGAGTCTTGAGCTTTTGAGCTTGAGCCAATCCTTTGTCCTTAGCATTTTGAGGGTTCCACTTTCACATCCATGCCATGCCAATCATTGAGCTTTCCTGAAATAATCATCTTGGAATAGCATTAGCTCAATGAGCTATACGTTGTTATGAATTACCAAAACCACCTAGGGATAGTTGCACTTTCAGGAACCACCTACAATGTGTGTAGCATGGAAGATATCGAGATCTCTCGGTTGTTATGTTGACAAAGAAAGTATACCGCTCAAAATATTATTCATATCTATTTCAAAATCGAGCTCTGGCACATCTAGAAATCCCTGCTTCCCTCTGCGAAGGGCTTATCTATTTACTTTTATGTTGAGTCATCATCCTCTTATTAAAAAGCACCAGTTGGAGAGCACCGCTATCATTTGCATCCATTACTGTTGCTGGATCTCTTTTACCATGAATTACAATATCTAGTCAGTCCTTGATCTTTAAAGGTGCTATGCATTTATGTTTTGAGGTCTCAGAAAGGGCTAGTGACATACCATCTTGTTATATCATATCATGATTGTTTTGAGAAAGTGTTGTCATCCGAAATTGTTATTATTGCTCGCTAGCTGATTATGCCATTGATATGAGTAAACATGAGACCTAAATGTTATTATGAATATGGTTAGTTCATAATATTTGCCGAAAACTTGAATACTCGCTTTACATATTTACAACAACAAGAGCAAACAGAGTTTGTAAAAGTTTTTCTTTATCACTTTCAGTTTATCAAATGAATTGCTTGAGGACAAGCAAATGTTTAAGCTTGGGGGAGTTGATACGTCTCCGTCGTATCTACTTTTCCAAACACTTTTGCCCTTGTTTTGGACTCTAACTTGCATGATTTGAATGGAACTAACACGGACTGACGTTGTTTTCAGCAGTATTGCCATGGTGTTATTTTTGTGCAGAAATAAAAGTTCTCGGAATGACCTGAAAATCAACAAAGATTATTTTTGGAATATATAAAAAATACTGGAAGAAGAATCCATGTCAGGGGCCCACACCCTGTCCACGAGGGTGGGGGGCGCGCCTACCCCCTGGACGCGCCCCCTGACGCTCCTTCGACCTAAACTCCAACTCCATATATTCGTGTTCAAGGAGAAAAAAAATCAGAGAGAAGGATTCATCATGTTTTACGATACGGAGCCGCTGCCATGCCCTAAACTCTCTCGGGAGGGCTGATCTGGAGTCCTCGGGGCTCCGGAGAAGGGAATCCGCCACCATCGTCATCATCAACCTTCCTCCATCACCAATTTCATGATGCTCACCGCCGTGCGTGAGTAATTCCATCGTAGGCTTGCTGGACGGTGATGGGTTGGATGAGATTTATCATGTAATCGAGTTAGTTTTGTTAGGGTTTGATCCCTAGTATCCATTATGTTCTGAATTGATGTTGCTATGACTTTTCTATGCTTAATGCTTGTCACTAGGGCCCGAGTGCCATGATTTCAGATCTGAACCTATTATGTTTTCATGAATATATGTGAGTTCTTGATCCTATCTTGCAAGTCTATAGTTAGCTATTATGTGTTATGATCCGTTAACCCCAAAGTGAAAATAATTGGGACCATTACAGTTGATGACTGTAGTTTGAGGAGTTCATGTATTTACTATGTGTTAATGCTTTGGTACGGTACTCTATTAAAAGGACGCCTTAATATCCCTTAGTTTCCAATAGGACCCCGCTACCACGGGAGGGTAGGACAAAAGATGTCATGCAAGTTCTTTTCCATAAGCACGTATGACTATATTCGGAATACATGCCTACATTACATTGATGAACCGGAGCTAGTTCTGTGTCACCCTATGTTATAACTGTTGCATGATCGATCGCATCCGACATAATTCTCCATCACCGATCCAATGCCTATGAGCTTTACATATATTGTTCTTCGCTTATTTACTTTTCCGTTGCTACTGGTACAATCACTATAAAACCCAAAAACATTACTTTTGCTACCGTTACCATTTTTATCATATTACTTGCTACTAAATACCTTACTACAGATATTAAGTTTCTAGGTGTGGTTGAATTGACAACTCAACTGCTAATACTTGAGAATATTCTTTGGCTCCCCTTGTGTCGAATCAATAAATTTGGGTTGAATACTCTACCCTTGAAAACTGTTGTGATCCCCTATACTTGTGGGTTATCAGGCGTCATCTTTGGAAGAAAGGGTGCGGGAATGGGGATCGGTATTCATGGATTCGGGGGTTGCCGGCACTAGAGCAGACGAGCCGACGAAGCTTACGAAGGAAGACTTAAATTGAACCAGAAATTTTCATCGCAAATGGTTCCTACAAAGCAACTGTGTGTGATGTTGTAGATATTTTTTATTAGCTGTGAAAGACGAATTCAGAGTAAAGTGGCCACGGATGGTGTTTTAAATGCACAAGAAAATTTGTAGTACTAAAACAACTGTCATGTCAAATTTTGGAAAAAAATTAGGGGTCATTTGACCTTTTAAGACATGTTATTTTCTAGCCATTTAATGACCGTAATTCAAATTAGAACTAGATGTACATGCAACGGCTAACCATAACGGTTTGAAAAATCATATTTGTGTACTTGTGTGCGGTTTAATACCATGTGCGGTAAACTTGAAGGATTTTCAAACATATTGGTCTAATGGCCATGACACAATTAAGCATGGAGTGCCATGGCATTTAAATTACAAAATATAAAAAAATCAGAAACACATGAAACCTTGGTTGATGTAATGTCATGCCACCAAGATGATGTGGTAAAAAATCGGCATGTTTTATGAAAGTTTGGACACACACCCCTCACAAACCGGAGTAACTCACTAGAAGACTCATGGTTCCGAGAGGGAACAATGCATGTTTGATGACGAACGGAAGATAGCTTCCTCTACGTGTAACGTGCACTAATACAACTTTCATGTGAAAATTTGGGAAATTTCAGGGGTCATCTGACCTTTTGAAGACATTTAAGTGATTTTCTAGCTATTTAATGATCGTAATTCAAATTTGAACTACATCGACATGCAACGACTAACCATAGTGGTTTGAAAAATCATATTTGTGTACTTGGTGCGAGTTAATTCCATGTGCAGTAAATTAGAAGGAATTTTCAAACATATTGGTCTCACGACATGGACACATGCATATGTATGCATGGAATGCCATGGCATTTTAATTCCAAAAAATTAAAAAATGATCAAAAAATCATGAAACCTTGCTCGATATAATCTCATGCCACCAAGATGATGTGGTAAAAAAATTGGCATGTTTAACGAAAGTTTGTACACACACCCCTCACAAAAGGGGAGCAACTCACTAGAAGGCTAGTGGTTCCGAGAGGGAACAATGCATGTTTGATGACGGATGGGAGATAGCTTCCCCTTACAGCCTTCAATTTTTTCTATGTTTAACGTGCACTAATACATCTGTCATGTGAAAATTTGCAAAAATTTCAGGGGTCATTTGACCTTTTAAGGACATTTAAATGATTTCCTAGCCATTTAATGGCCGTAATTCAAATTTGAACTGCATCTACATGCAACGGCTAACAATAATGGTTTGAAAAATCATATGTGTGTACTTGTGTGCGAGTTAATTCCATGTGCAGTAAATTAGAAGGAATTTTCAAACATATTGGTCTCACGACATGGACACATGCATGGAGTGCCATGGCATTTTAATTCCAAAAAATGAAAAATGATCAGAAAAACATGAAACCTTGCTTGATGTAATGTCATGCCACCAAGATGATGCGTTAAAAAAATTGGCATGTTTGACAAAAGTTTGGACACACACCCCTCACAAACCGGAGCAACTCACTAAAAGGCTCGTTGTTCCGAGAGGGAACAATGCATGTTTGATGACAAATGGGAGATAACTTCCTCTTACGTCCTTCAATTTTTTTTCTACATTTAACATGCACTAATACAATAGTCATGTGAAAATTTGGAAAATTTCAGGGGTTAATTGACCTTTTAAAGACATTTAAGTGATTTTCTAGCCATTTAATGACCGTAATTCAAATTTGAACTACATCTACATGCAATGGCTAACCATAACGGTTTGAAAAATCATATTTGTCTACTTGTGTGCGAGTTAATTCCATGTGAAGTAAATTAGAAGGAATTTTCAAACATATTGGTCTCATGACATGGACACATGCATGGAGTGCCATGGCATTTTAATTCCAAAAAATTAAAAAAATGATCAGAAAAACATGAAACCTTGCTTGATGTAATGTCATGCCACCAAGATGATGTGGTAAAAAAATTGGCCTGTTTCACGAAAGTTTGGACACCCCCCCTCACAAACCGGAGCAACTCACTAGAAGGCTCGTGGTTCCAAGAGGGAACAATGCATGTTTGATGACGAACGGGAGATAGCTTCCTCTTATGGCCTTCAATTTTTTTCTACATTTAACGTGCACTAATACAATTGTCATGTGAAAAATTGGAAAATTTCAGGGGTCATTTGACCTTTTAAAGACATTAAGTGATTTTTTAGCCATTTAATGACCATAATTCAAATTTGAACTACATCTACATGTGACGGCTAACCATAACGGTTTGAAAAATCATATTTGTGTACTTGTGTGCGAGTTAATTTCATGTGCAGTAAATTAGAAGTAATTTCCAAACATATTGGTCTCACGGCATGGGCACATGCATGGAGTGCCATGGCATTTTAATTTCAAAAAATTGAAAAATGAGCAGAAAAACATGAAACCTTGATTGATGTAATGTCATGCCACCAAGATGATGTGCTAAAAAAAATTGGCATGTTTGCCGAAAGTTTGGGCACACACCCCTCACAAATCGGAGCAACTCACTAGAAGACTCGTGGTTCCTAGAGGGAGCAATGCTTGTTTGATGACGAACGGGAGATAGCTTCCTCTTACGGCCTTCAAATTATTTTCTACATTTAACATGCACTCACTACTTGAGGATGCTGCTAACGCAACACTACGATCAGAGACCCTTTAAGAAACTGTGTGCGATGCAATAATCGCAAACGGTGCTGTATGAAAACCGTCATAAATGTGTAAAACGTTTGCGACGACGGATGCATCAAACATGGTTCAGGTTTTAGTTGCGTGTGCGATGAAGGGCATACGATTCAGTTCAATTAACTGTTTGCGATGAGGAGGAACAAAAGAAACGGGCAACCAGATGAAGGCGTGTGCGATACACATCATACGGTTCACTTGAATGAACTGTTTGTGATTAGGCAACACAAAAGAAACGGGCAGCCAGATGAAGGTGTGTGCGATATACGGCATGCGGTTCACTCGGATGAACTGTTTGCGTTGAGACATGAGAACAGAAACGGTTCAACTTAACAAGATGTGTGTGATACGCGGCAAACAGGTCCGTAATCGGAAATGTGTGTGAAGACCAATAATAACACGAACGGTTGCTGCTAATAAGACGTGTGTGTTGTGCGATGGGATTGCATACATAACAACAACATATATATACACACTTATAAGGACATGCTTGCATAACCAAATTAAACATCCACTTACATAGGTGGCTACTACAACCATGGCATTTGCACACACCAAAGTAAACTATTACATGCATAATTACATAGGTGGCTACTACACACATGACATTTCCACACACACCAATAAAGTAAACTATATATTACATGCATAATTAACTAGCATAAACGATCATCTGATCATCATCTACTTCTTGTGACGCTTGCTCTGCTTGTGGCTCGATCCGGGCTCATCGATTTGGGTAACGAGGCACTTCCTCATGTCAACGATCCGCCTGTGCATCTCGTAGCATGTGTACACGCTCTTGGTCATGAACCTGAGGTGAGGTTCATCCAGTTGCTGCATCCAGGCCTTGTGCCAGGACACGAGACTTGTTCTCCGGGCATCCTGCTTCATCTTTTCGTAGTAGGGGTCGATGATGGCCAAGGCGAGTTCGACCAGGGAGTCCTGCTTCGTGATGCCCTAGACCCTATAGTGGTCATAGATTTCGACAAGATTCTTGCAGGCCAAGCCCATAACAATGAGCGCTTTTACATCATCTTTGGTATCCACCATGGCGAACTTGTAGTCGGTGTTGTTAACAAACCTGTTGAAACGGTCGCAAGGCTCTGTGGCCATGTAGTAGTGGTAGATGAGGACATGATGACACACGCACAACTGGGCGACAGCAACCTTCTGATCTATGCCGGGACGACCGGCGGTATACTGGAGGTCGATGCCGACCACCTTGTACTTGTCTCCAGCAAGCAACTGCTCAACGTTGTTGATGTAGTCGTCCACCACGGCTGGGTCGATGGTGTACACCACCGAGGGATCCATCTCCCTCGCGTGGGTCTCCACTCTATGCTCGTCGAACTCCATTGGAGCGCCGCCGGACTTCCCTTCTCTATGTGACGTCGTGGGTGTGCTTGTTGTGTTGTGGGGCGCGATCGAAAGGTTGAAGAGACTAAGGTTATAATGGCCGCGGGAATTAAAGGGGAAGCCGGACGGCCAGGAATATCGGTAGGCCCTCATGGCAGTTCTAATTTGCAGCGCGTAACTCCATCATGCCGCACGTAACTGCATTGCATGGCAACACGCGCGATGCAACCGCATGCATATGGGGCCCCCGACGTGATCGTGCGCACGCCCAACCGCTGGTAGAGCGCGCGTAGAGGGACGCGAGCAGAGCGCTCTGTGTTCGCCTCAAGGAAAAGCTGTCCAAAAGCCGAGCGCACCGGCGGACGCAAGCAGAGCGCACCAACGGCGAGCACAGCACGCTGCGACGCCTAACGGCGAGCAGAGCTTGCCGGGGGACGTGAGCAGAGGACGACACAGTGATACGTGGCAAATAAGATGAACTGTGCAAGCGATGTTGGAGACATCAAGCACGAATCAAATTAGAGTTGTGTGTGCGATACGTGGCAGACAGTTGATCCATGAGAGTTGTTTGTGATGGAATAAGCCGTGTGTGTTGCGAGCAAACGCTTGCTGGTGTATAACCTTAATTTTAACCAAAAAAGTGTTAATGCATGTTACAAAAATTGTATAGATGGAAACTATGCTCAAATATGACTCCAACGATATAATCTATGGCGACATGCATTCGTATTTTAATAGTTAAATCCTACTTATAAACCAGGATGGGGGTATAGTAGGTAATTAAATCGCAAACATTTTTTTATTAACTGTATGTGTACGTGATGTCTCATCCTCCTCTCACATGTCTTGTCACCCCGCTGCCGCAGACGGCTTACAGCGCAAGCTTGCGCAGCGCACGGAGGCGCTCTTTTGGCCAAACGGTGACGCCAATGAATCGTCGGTGAGCCCGTTCCCACGCATACTCGCAGGTTCCCGCGCAAGCTTCCCGCCTGACTCGGTGAAATCCCCCAAAATCCCAATGCTTGTCGGCCTACTATAAAAACCCTCACGGCTGGCGAGTCCTGCGTCACATTTTCCCCTCCCTCCCTGTAGCTTATCTCGTCTGCTTCTCCCACAATTGCCAATGACACCGGTCCGTCGTCGTTGCTCAGCCACTCCGTTGTCATCAGAGGACAGCTCCAGCTGGGAGGCTACACCGCGGCAGCGGCGTAGTCCCCGGTGTAGTGTAGTGCGCGTGGCGTCCCTGTTGGGTGTGCGCGGAACACCCACCACACGCTCCGCCGCCGCTGCCCGTCGACAGCTGTTGCCGGCCGCCGTTGCCGCCACACCACCATCGAAAGCCAGGGCCATCTCCCGCTCCGCCGCCGCGGCCCGAAGGTAGGAGGTGGCCGTCGTGGCCGCCAGCCCACCGTTGACCGCCGTGATCATCACCCGCTCCGCCACCGCCGCCCGAAGGAGGGAGGCGGAGGTGGAGGCCCGCACGTGCGTCAGTGACCTTGCGTGCTACATCGAGTTCCCGTGGGAGGAGGAGGAGCGCCTCGTCGAGCACGTAAAGAGCCTTACTGCAGCCGTGGCCGCAACACACGTCGACGCAGAGGCGAGGAATCAGATAATCTTCCTCAAGACGACGAAGGTTGGGCAGGCAATTATCCACAACCATCGACCTAAATTTGCAAGGACATTCAACATTGAAGGCTCAATATTCGCCTTCCGCTTCAGTAGTTTTCCAGATGAGATTCATCTGTCTATTTACTATGCATGATGCTACTTTCCAAAGTTACATGTGAAACTTGGTGCTGTTGTGTAATGGCAGAGCTAGCTATATGCCTATATGGTGTAACTGAGTGTTGAAGCTACCCGATGTTGTACTCTGATGTAATTCTGTTATGAAATCTCGGTTGTCATAATACGGATATGAAATATATGGCGTGTTTGATATGAAATGTCATCATGCTCCAACCATTACTCTGTTTGTTATGAACTTAATACTATTGGAAATTGAAGGAAATATGCCCTAGAGGCAATAATAAAGTTGTTATTTGTATTTCTTTATATCATGATAAATGTTTATTATTCATTCTAGAATTGTATTAACCGGAAACTTAGTACATGTGTGAATACATAGACAAACAGAGTGTCCCTAGTATGGCTCTACTTGACTAGCTCGTTAATCAAAGATGGTTAAGTTTCCTGACCATAGACATGTGTTGTCATTTGATGAACGGGATCACATCATTAGAGAATGATGTGCTGGACAAGACCAATCCGTTAGCTTAGCATAATGATCGTTTAGTTTTAGTGCTATTGCTTTCTTCATGACTTATACATGTTCCTCAAACTATGAGATTATGCAACTCCCAAATACTGGAGGAACACCTTGTGTGTTATCAAACATCACAACATAACTGGGTGATTATAAAGATGCTCTACAGGTGTCTCCAATGGTGTTTGTTGAGTTGGCATAGATCGAGATTAGGATTTGTCACTCCGTGTTTTGGAGAGGTATCTCTAGGCCCTCTCAGTAATGCACATCACTATAAGCCTTGCAAACAATGTGACTAATGAGATAGTTATGGGATGATGCATTACGGAACGAGTAAAGAGACTTGCCAGTAACAAGACTGAACTAGGTATGATGATACCGACAATCGAATCTCGGGCAAGTAACATACCGATGACAAAGGGAACAACATATGTTGTTATGTGGTTTGACCGATAAAGATATTCGTAGAATATGAAGGAGCCAATATGAGCATCCAGGTTCCACTATTGGTTATTGACCGGAGATGTGTATCGGTCATGTCTACATAGTTCTCGAACCTGTAGGGTCCGCATGCTTAATGGTCGATGACGATTTGTATTATGAGTTATGTGATTTGATGTACCAAAATTTGTTTGGAGTCTCGGATGAGATCATGGACATGACGAGGAGTCTCAAAATGGTCGAGACATAAAGATTGATATATTGGACCCATGTTATTTGGACACCGGAAGTGTTCCGGATAGTTTCGGGTAAAAACGAAGTGCTGGAGGGGTTACTGGAACCCCCCGGGGGAACTAATGGGCCACCATGGGCCTTACTGGAGAGAGAGGGCTGCCAGGGCAGCCCCCCCTTAGAAGTTCTAATTGGACAAGGGAAGGGGCATGGCGCCCCCTTTCCTACTCCCTCTCCCTCTCCTTCCCCCTCTCTCCCTTTTGGTGGAATCCTACTAGGCCTATGAGTCCTAGTAGGACTCCCCTCTTGGGCGCGCCCTACGGGCCGGCCGGCCCTCCCTTCCTCCCTCCTTTATATACATGGGGAATGGGGCACCCTAGAACACACAAGTTGATATTTTAGCCGTGTGCGGTGCCCCCCCCCCTCCACAGTTACACACCTTAGTCATATCGTCATAGTGCTTCGGTGAAGCCCTGCGTTGGTAGCTTCATCATCACTGTCACCATGCAGTCGTGCTGACGGAACTCTCCCTTGGCCTCAACTGGATCAAGAGTTTGAGGGACGTCACCGAGATGAACGTGTGCTGATCGTGGAGGTGCCGTGCGTTCGGCACTTGGATCGGGTGGATCGTGAAGACGTTCGACTACATCAACCGCGTTATTAAACGTTTCCGCTTTCGGTCTACGAGGGTACGTGGACACACTCTTCCCCGTCGTTGCTATGCATCTCCTAGATAGATCTTGCGTGATTGTCAGATTTTTTTTGAAATACTGTGTTCCCCAACGGTGGTATCTGTCGGATTTCGGGTTCCGGCAGACCCTTGAGGTTCGAACACTGGGGTGCGCGCGGAGATCTCTCCCCTACCGATCTACGTCCAATCTCCTCGTGTGATCTAAGCTGGAAGACAACGAACAACACAAGGGACACAAGGTTTATACTGGTTCGGGCAACCGTTGTGGTGTAATACCCTACTCCAGTGTGTGGTGTGGTGGATTGCCTCAGGGGCTGATGACGAATAGTACAAGGGAAGAACAACCTCGCGAGAGGTATTCTTGAGCTGGTGCGATGAACTGCTAGGGTGAGTTTAGTCGTCCGCCCCGTGAGGCTTGGCCCCTCGCGAGGGTCTTGAGCTTGAGCTGATGAAGATGGGCCACACTGGGCCCCCACTTGAGCCATGCCGCAAGCCGTAGGCAGGCAAGTCTGGGGACCCCCGTTCCCAGAACACTGATAGTAGCCCCCGGGCCCAAGGCGCGCCCGGGCTTGGCCTAGCAGGGAAGCGAAGGGGCAAGCGTGAAGCGCCGCGGGCCCTAATAGCCTGCGGCCTTGGGTGCCGCATGACGATTGATTGGACGCGGGCGACTGCGCTTCCCCACGACGCCTTGTTACGTGCCCGGCTAAGCGGACCCGTAGTTGCACAAAGTTGTTCCTCCCTTCCGCTGCTGGCCCGCCTCCTACCTTTCCTTCTTCTTGGAGCTCCAGCCTCCGCCGCCAATCTGGCTCGAGTTCTTCCTCCTCTTCACCTTCATGGCACCAACGAAGAAAGGAAGGGGAAAGAAGCCCGCGCCTTCGCCCCGTGCATATCCAGCGGCGACCCCCGCCGTCTCCCGGTCGATCATACTCAATCCAGAAGCCTTGGACAAGGTCCGCTCCGCCCTTGCAACTATCTTCAACGAGTGCGGCAGGACCACGGCCTGGCCTGCGTCCCATGCCTCCCTTGATAGGATCGTCACGGAGGTCCGATTCTTCGCCGATGCCCTATGGGCGGGTCTGGTTCCCCCCTTTTCCGCCTTTTTCAATGTGGTGCTCTCCCATTATTAGATTCGTATGATGCACCTTGGGACGGAGTCCATTACCCTTATGGCTGTCTTTGCTTTTGTTTGCGAGGCGATGATAAGCATACCTCCTTCCGTGGCCCTGCTGTGCTACTTCTTTTCCTTGCGCCTAAGCAATCCCACTCAATGCTCAGGGTGCGTGAGCTTCTTCGCCGTGCCAGAGACAGCTGCTTCAAGGATCGACTTCAGCCTTTCTCCTCCTGAGGCCAGGTTCAGAGAGCGGTGGCTGTATGTGGATGTCGGAGTGGCCAATCCTCTGCTCTTGCACCCGACCTCGCCTGCTGTTCCTCATGCGGGTTGGGACCATGAGGTGCTCGCGAGCCCCCGGCTCACCTTCATCTGGCGCCGCTTCCAGAGTTTGAGGGCGCTCAATGTGACAGCGCCCAAGGTGGTGAAGGAGTTCCTACAATATCGCATTGCTCCTCTTCAGTGCCACTCTTGCTGGATGTGGGACTTTGCGGGACATAGGGACCGCATGCGGCTTCAGGAGGAGGACTTGGCGCCTGAAGTGCTGCAGACGGTGCTCAAGGTCTTGACTGGCGATCCTTCCCTAGGAAGCCTTCGGAGTAATGGTGTCCTCTTGTATCTTTGCTCCGGCAGGGCCGATTTTGTGAGGCAGATGCCCAGCTTCGACGAGTTGGGGCTGCGCCCTGCTGGCTTCATGGGGCCCCGTGAGAACTCAGCCGCCGTGGTTGCTTCCCCTGCCGCCCATAGCAATCCTTCCTTGGGCGACAGGCGGGGAGACGAGAACCGGCAGGAGTTGAGGCGACCAATGTCGAGGTGCCGACGCCGCGAGAAGTCTTGAAGGCGGCGTCTCCCGAGGCCCGCCCTGGAGCAGCGACAGGTGTGGAGTCGCGGCCTATGGTTCCTGGGGCTGGGGCACCCGAGCCCCCAGCCGTTCCTCGCGAGGCGGCGCCTGACGGCGCCCCCAGGATGACTCCTCCAGCGCTGATCATCTTGACGCTTCTTCCGCACCAGGGGCCGACCCCTGCGCCGGGCGCTTGGGTCGGTTCCGCATAGACTTCGAGGCCCTCCGCAAGAGGAAGGAGGCCTTGGGTGGCAACGACCGCCCTTGCCGCTTGTTGAAGTGCAGGAATTACTTTGCCATGTACGAGTAAGTCTTCTTCTTTCCTTGCTTGTTTGCTTTGCTATCCCTGCGATTGATTGTGGCCCTTTCAGGCCCTGCCCTATGAAACTTGCCGAGTCAGCCCGGGAGCCATCCCCCCAAGCTTCGCCTTCCTCGCTGGCCCTGGGTTCGGCAAGCTCGAGCGGCACTCCTGCTGCCAGACCAGTTGGTGGAGTGGTCCGTTCCGTAGGGCACCTCGAGCCTACGCGCCCGCTATCCTTCCTTCATGAGTCCTCCTGGGGCACATCTGGCTTGCTCCGCGTTCCTCCTCTGATCATTGATGGTGAATGGCTGAAGTCCGTCTTTGGCTCCTCCTCCGTGGGCGGGCCGACACTAGGCCGGATTCCCAAAGAGGTCAGTTCAGTGATGGCTAGGGCGCCAGCCCCCAACCCCGCGCCGAGAGGAGGCCAGCCGCCCCAGGGCCCTCCGCATGCTCCGATGGAAGAGGGTGATGCAGAATACGTGCTCAGGCACGCTCGGGAGCAACGCGCCCTCCACGAAGAGTTCCTCCAGGGGGCGGCGGATGCGGTGAGCCGGGTCGGGGCAGAGCTTGCTGACGAGGATGCGCGCCTCGAGGCCGAAGGTTTGCGCCTTGCTGAGGAGAGGCACAAACTAAAGGTAGCCGTCGCCCTCGCTCGTCATCAATGTGATCTTGACAACGCGAAGGCTGAAGCGTCGCTGGTAGCTTCGCGAGAGGCCTGCTCCTTGGCCATTGAGGAGGCTTGGGAGGCATACCGACGGCGCAAGGATGCGGAGGAGCGTGCACGGGAGCTCCAAGCCTGGAGCAACTCCCTGGAGCAGCAAGTGGAATTGCGCCAGGCGGCCCTTGAGTCGATGGGGGTGGCCTCTGTTGACCGGGCGGAGCTTCTGAAGTGCGAGGAGGCGCCAACACTGGAGGCCGCCGAGCGCAACCTTGACCTTGAGCGGTTGGAGACGAGGGAGCGCTTGGTGGCCCGGGCGGAGGATGACGTTGCCGCGCGCGAAGCCCGGGCCCAGGAAGAAGTTGATCGCCGCGTGGCGGAAGCTCGCTCGGCCTTCGAGCGCGAATACAAGACGAGGTTGGGGCTGATCAAGGTCGAGGCCGAGGGCAGGACCGCAACCCTTAGGGCCAAACTGACCGAAGCGACGCGGCGTGCGGACTCCCCCGCAGCCGCCCTCAGCGCGGCGCAGGCGGAACTGTCCTCTTCCCGGGCCGAGCAGCTTCTTCAACAGAGGGTTGATGACGCCGAGGCCGTCGCGCAGTGGAGTGAGGACGAGCTCCGTCGGCGGCGGGTTCTATAGCATGTGCATGCCCCCATGCTTCAAACGCTCCGAGAGAGGGCCAACACAGCTTTGGGCTACATCTGTGAGGCTGCCGCTAGGGAGCCGCACGAGGTCAACTACGCTGGCAACCTCCATTTTTTCACCGATGTGGTGACGCTTCTAGAGAACCGGTCCGAGAGGTCCCGTTGGCTTGTCGAAGAGAGGAGCCGAGCCTTGCTCGGGCGTGCCTTCTCCCGCGTCTTCAGCCATCTGCAGGATAGGGACCCCCACTTCGACTTCGACGCTGCCATCGCACCCGTGCCCATTGCCGTCCGGGGCAACCTGGCGCGGTGGGTGGAGGACAACGTGGACGCCCTCGTCAGGGCCTTTGTGTCCGATGACGATGGCGTGGTCGTGGGCGCCAATGAAGGCGACGTTGTGGACGAGCCTGGCGCTGATGAAGATGCTGGCGGCGGCGGTGGCAATGCCGATGACGCCAGTGATGCCTCCGAGGATGCCCAAGACGCGGTGAGTGATATGTCCGACTGACCGCGCGTTACTGCCGTTTAACCTGCACGAAGAAAGTTTGGGCTTGGCCCTTAAGGTTGTAAGAGCATTTTGGGAGGGGAAGCCCCTCATGTAAAGGTTTGCTATTAGTACTCTGGTAAGCATAATGTTGTGTGTGAACGTAGCTGTCGGCCCGGTGATGTGTCAGCTGACTTGTGTACCTTCCGACCCCGACGAGTCCCGAGCGGGCCTGTGGGGGCCGCTTCTCCTCGGGTGTTGTGATAGCCTAGCTTAATAGGGATAATAGACTACTCATATCAATAAGGAATTCCTTCTTTTCTGGGAGGCCATTCGGACAGAACTCCAAAGTTAAGCATGCTCAGCTTGGAGTAGTGTCAGGATGGGTGACCGACCGGGAAGTTGCTCCCGGGTGCGCACGAGTGAGGACAAAGTACGTAGAAAAGACTAGTATTGATCTGTGGGGCCAGTCTAGATCCTGCGAGGAGTAATGACCACTGGCGGGTGTGTCTGGGGCGTTACATGTTGGTATCAGAGACATGTTTATGTGATAGCCTGGCTTAATAGGGATAATAGAC
>NC_041390.1:514990498-515000990 GCF_002162155.2 Triticum dicoccoides
TGTGTCCGGGGCGTTACAAGTTGGTATCAGAGCCAGGTTTATGTGATAGCCTGGCTTAATAGGGATAATAGACTACTCATATCAATAAGAAATTCCTTCTTTTCTGGGAGCCCATTCGGACAGAACTCCAAAGTTAAGCATGCTCAGCTTGGAGTAGTGTCAGGATGGGTGACCGACCGGGAAGTTGCTCCCGGGTGCGCACGAGTGAGGACAAAGTGCGCAGAAAAGACTAGTATTGATCTGTGGGGCCAGTCTAGATCCCGCCAGGAGTAACGACCACCGGCGGGTGTGTCCGGGGCGTTACAGGTGTCTTCTGATTAACTTGTGGATCCCGCAATGAAAACCTCCAGAAAGGGTGCGGTAACAGCGGTCCTGGTTGTGAACGTGCCTGGCCCGGCCCGGCTCGCGAGGGGCTCGCGAGGGGGGCAGCTGATGTTAACCTTGGACGCAAAGCCAAAACTAGAACGCGAGAGATTGCTCGAACGAGACTAAACACCCCTTCCCCCAAACACACGCAAGCATCGAGCTCAAATCCAACTTAAATCCGAATCGAAGAACTTGTCAACAAGGAAAGGCAAAAGCAAAAGGCCGCGTCCGGCACCTAGTCTAGTCTTCGACGTCTTCTCACCAGCGCAGAGCTAAGTGCTGCCACTGGGCGTGGGCGGGAGCCCCCAAGGCCCGAGGGCGGCTCTCCGGAGACTCCGGGACGTGTACAACCCCACTCATTATTACGTGAGAGTGTCACGGGGCGGAGAGCATCACATGCACTGAGCCTTCTTCACAGGTACTGGCCTTGCTTCATATCGCCAAACGAGGGCCCCGCCTTGCACCACACTCTGCTGCCATCGACGGCGACCGGAAACCAGGACGACGCCAATGAGGCAGAGCGGTCGCCAGCGGTTCCCCCGACGACCACGGGTCCCCTGCCGGGGGCAGGCCTTGGGGCACCTCCCCAATAGGGGGCCTACCTCCTGAGAACGCCTTGCTCCGACCGCCGCGGTGATGAACCCAAATCTCGGCCCCTCTCCTGCAGCCCCCTGCGCCCTCCTCCTAGGGGTATGAGGCTGCAGGATTGGGGCAGCCACCTGCTGCAGCGACCTGTATCTCCTGCGACCCATGGTTAGCATAAGCTTGCTCCGGAGGGATGAGTGGTACCCGATAATTGCCGCCGCCAATGCGGTTGTCGAGGCTCTCCTGGGGTTCCCGAAAGAGCTCAGCTTCTGGCGTCTCCTCGTCCCAGCCTGACCCGAGGAACGAGCCATGATCTTCCTCCAGTGCGCACCCCTGATCCACCATGCGGGGCACATAAGCTTCTGGGGTCGCCGCCCTGGGCGCCCCGCCATAGCGCCCCGCATGCCATGCAGCCTGGCTTGGAGCGTCGTCTTGGGGGTGATGGCGCGGCGGTCCACCGAGGCCGAAGGCCGCGGCATGCACCCCTTCGCTGGCCTGAGAGGGGGCCGGCGTGACTTGTCGCCCGGTGCCGTTGGAGGTGTTGGCGCCGGACGGGTCCTGGAGTCCACTGGAAGTCGCGTGCGTGCGCACGATGCCGCCATGCGGCCCGCCTTGGGTCTGGGGTGGCAGCTGGACGCAAAAAGGAGGTGTTCCTGAGGCGGCGGCGTCCAGGAGCTCAGCTACTCGCTTCAACAACACGCCACGGCCGCCCTCCAGCAGTCGGCACCATAGCAGCTCTTGGGCCACCGTGAGCACGGCCCTGGAATTCGCTTGCTCCCGTCGGGTGTATGGCGCCGTGGCCGCGGGGTGGTCTGAGGCCCTTTCTACGGCCCGCACCTGCCGTGGTGTGAGGGCGGGCGGCGTCTGGCCGCGTCGCCCGGGCCCCGCAGCGCCCTGCGGAGCGCGGGCTGCCTGAGGCGCAAGGTTGAGGTCGCCCTGGGCTGGTGCCATGGCGTGGGCGGGCCACGCTGCCCAGCGGTCGGTGTTGGCTGCCGGGTCGGTTGACATCTGAACGGCGAAGCGACGGAACGCAATGCGGAGGAAGAAGGATTCCGGCGCACCCCTACCTGGCGCGCCAAATGTCGGATTTCGGGTTCCGGCAGACCCTTGAGGTTCAAACACTGGGGTGCGCGCGGAGATCTCTCCCCTACCGATCTACGTCCAATCTCCTCGCGTGATCTAAGTTGGAAGACAACGAACAACACAAGGGACACAAGGTTTATACTGGTTCGGGCCACCATTGTGGTGTAATACCCTACTCCAGTGTGTGGTGTGGTGGATTGCCTCAGGGGCTGATGACGAACAGTACAAGGGAAGAACAGCCTCGCGAGAGGTGTTCTTGAGCTGGTGCGATGAACTGCTAGGGTGAGTTCAGTCGCCTCTCTCTCTCTCTCTCTCTCTCTCTCTCTCTCTCTCTTTGCTAGGGTTCTACCTGATCTCTCCCTGTCTTCTCCCCCTTCCTTATTCTGTGGTGGCTAGCTCTATTTATAGAGGCCCTGGGCCTCTCCCCAAATAATGAGCGGGAAGGGAGCCAACAATTGGCCATTTTGAAGGGGAACATATAGTACAAGTTATCCTGACCAAAGGTGGTCTTCGGCTGCCAAAAGTACTGGTGATGACGCCGTCTTGGGCTCCACGGTGACCTCCGTCCTGCCGCTCTGCTGGTCTTGGTCTTGTTGCACCGGAATGGTAACCTTTGCCCGGTGCCTTGGCCTGTGCTTGCCCCCTTTGCACCAAAGGGGAAATAAGGACACTGCGCAGGCTGGCGCCCGCCTAGCGCCTGCCTGGTCTCGATCGTCATGGCTTGCGTCACGGGTTCCTCGCGAGGTACTCCTGCCTTGATCTCTCCGCCTCCTCGTGAGCCTGCCTGATGAGGTTGCCTGTGAGGAAGCTTTCTGTCATCCGCCCCGCGAGGCTTCGCCCCTCGCGAGGGTCTTGAGCTTGAGCTGATGAAGACGGGCCGCGCTGGGCCCCCACTTGAGCCACGCCGCAGGCCGCAGGCACGCAAGTCTGGGGACCCCCGTTCCCAGAACACTGACAATATCAGAGCCAGGTCTATGCATAGATGTTATATGCACGAGTAGAACACAAAGAGTTGTGGGAGGTAATAGTCATACTACTTACCAGTAATGTCTTACTTTGATTCGGTGGTATTGTAGGATGAAGCGGCCCAGACCGACATTACATGACCATATTCATGAGACTATTTCTACCGACGTGCTTCACACAGGTGGCTAATGGGTGTCTGTTTCTCCAGCTTTAGCTGAATCGAGTTTGACTATGCCCGGTCCTTGTTGAAGGTTAAAACATCACACTTGACGAAAAATCATTGTGGTTTTGGTGCGTAGGTAAGAACGGTTCTTGCTAGAAGCCCGTAGCAGCCACGTAAAACTTGCAACAACAAAGTAGAGGATGTCTAACTTGTTTTTGCAGGGCATGTTGTGATGTGATATGGTCAAGACATGATGAGATATAAATTGTTGTATGAGATGATCATGTTTTGTTGAAGTTATCGGCAACTGACAGGAGCCTTATGCTTGTCTCTTTATTGCATAAGATGCAAGCGCCATATAATTGCCTTACTTTATCGCTATGCGATAGCAATAGTTGCAAAAGCAATAGTTGGTGAGACGACCATATGACGACACACGTTGATAGAGATCAAGATGATGGAGATCATGGTGTCATGCTGATAACAATGGAGATCATGACGGTACTTTGGAGATGGAGATCAAAGGCACAAGATGATGATGGCCATATCATGTCACATATTTTGATTGCATGTGATGTTTATTTTTATGCATCTTATTTTGCTTACTACGACGGTAGCATTATAAGATGATCCCTCACTAAATTTCAAGGTATAAGTGTTCTCCCTGAGTATGCACCGTTGCTACAGTTCGTCGTGCCGAGACACCACATGATGATCGGGTGTGATAAGCTCTACGTTCACATACAATGGGTGCAAGCCAGTTTTGCACACGCGGGATACTCGGGTTAAAATTGATGAGCCTAGCATATGCAGATATGGCCTGGCCTCGGAACAGTTGAGACCGAAAGGTCGAACATGAATCATATAGTAGATATGATCAACATAGATATGTTCACCATTGAATACTACTCCATCTCACGTGATGATCGGACATGGTTTAGATGATATGGATCACGTGATCATTTAGATGACTCGAGGGATGTCTATCTAAGTAGGAGTTCTTAAGTAATATGATTAATTGAAATTAATTTATCATGAACTTAGTCCTGATAATTTTTGCATATCTATGTCGTAGATCAATAGCTCGCGTTGTAGCTCATGTTTATTTTTGATATGTTCCTAGAGAAAAATAAGTTGAAAGATGACAGTAGCAATGATGCGGACTGGATCCATGATCTGAGGATTATCCTCATTGCTGCATAGAAGAATTATGTCCTTGATGCACCGTTAGTTGACGGACCTATTGCAGGAGCAGATGCAGTCGTTATGAACGTTTGGCAAGCTCGGTATGATGACTACTTGATAGTTTAGTGCGCCATGATTTAAGGCTTAGAACCGGGAATAAAAAAAATGAACGCCACGGAGCATATAAGATGTTCCAAGAGCTGAAATTGGTATTTCAGACTCATGCCCGAGTCGAGAGGTATGAGACCTCTGACAAGTACTTTGCCTAGAAGATGGAGGAGAATAGCTCAACCAGTGAGCATGTGCTCAGAATGTCTGAGTAGTAGAATCGCTTGAATCAAGTGGGAGTGAATCTTCCAGATAAGATCATGATTGATAGAGTTCTCTAGTCACTATCACCAAGTTACTGGAACTTCGTGACGAACTATAATATGCAAGGGATGACGAAAACGATTCTCGAGCTCTTCGCGATGCTAAAATTGGCGAAGGAAGAAATCAGGAAAGAGCGTCATGTGTTGATGGCTGACAAGACCACTAGTTTCAACTAAAAGGGCAAGGGAAAGAAAGGGAACTTCAATAAGAATAGCAAGCAAGTCGCCACTCCCATGAAGAAGCCCAAAGCTAGACCCAAGCCTGAAACTAAGTGCTTCTATTGCAAAGGAAATGGTCACTGGAAGCAGAACTTCCCCAAATACTTGGCGGATAAGAAGGATGGCAAAGTGAACAAAAGTATATATGATATACATGTTATTGATGTGTACTTTACTAGTGTTCATAGTAACCCCAGGGAATTTGATACTGGTTCAGTTGCTATGATTAGTAACTTGAAACAGGAGTTACAAAATGAACAGAGACTAGTTGAGGGCAAAGTGACGATGTGTGTTGGAGGAGATTCCAAGGTTGATCAGATCACCATCGCATACTCCCTCTACTTTCGGGATTAGTGTTGAACCTAAATAAATGTTATTTGGTGTTTGCGTTTGTCGGCGTTCTGGGAACGGGGGTACCCAGACTTGCCTGCCTGCGGCCCGTGGGGTGGCTCCACCAGCGGCCCTGTACGGCCCATCTTCACCAGCAAACACTCAAGACCCTCACGAGAGGCCAAGCCTCGCGAGGTGGACGACGCAAGACCTCCTCATGGACGGCCTCGCAAGGCCGGCTCGCGAGGGGCGGAGAGATCAAGGCAAGGGACACCTCGCGAGGTTTGTGTGACGCAAGCCATGACGACTGGAGCCAGGCGGGCACCAGCGCGTGCAGTGTCCTCGTTTCCTCTTTGGTGCTAAAGAGGCAAGCGTAGGCGAGGAGTCCCGAGGCATCAGGCAAAGTTATCCATATCGGTGCAACAAGACCAAGACCAGTAGGACAACAGGACGAAGGTCAGCGTGGCGCCTGCTACCTCTTGAGCACTGCGTTGGTTTTCACTTGAAGAGTAAAGGGTGATGCAACAAAGTAGCATAAGTATTTCCCTCAGTTTTTAGAACCAAGGTATCAATCCAGTAGGAGACTACACGCAAGTCCCTTGTACCTACACAAACAAATAAGAACCTCGCAACCAATGCGATAAAGGGGTTGTCAATCCATTCACGGCCACTTATGAGAGTGAGAGCTGGTAGAGATAATAATAATAAGATAAATATTTTTGGTATTTTATGATATATATTGAAAGTAAAGATTGCAAAATTAAATAGATCGGAAACTTATATGATAAAAGATAGACCCAGGGGCCATGGGTTTCACTAGTGGCTTCTCTCAAGATAACATAAGTATTACGGTGGGTGAACTAATTACTGTCGAGCAATTGATAGAAAAGTGAATAATTATGATAATATCTAGGCATGATCATGTATATAGGCATCACGCCTGCGACAAGTAGACCGAAACGATTCTGCATGTACTACTATTACTCCACACATCGACCGCTATCCAGCATGCATCTAGAGTATTAAGTTCATAAGAACAGAGCAATGCATTAGGCAAGATGACATGATGTAGAGGGATAAACTCAAGCAATATGATATAAACCCCATCTTTTTATCCTCGATGGAAACAATACAATACGTGCCTTGCTGCCCCTGCTATTACTGGGAAAGGACACCGCAAGATTGAACCCGAAGCTAAGCACTTCTCCCATTGCAAGAAAGATCAATCTAGTAGGCCAAACCAAACTGATAATTCTAAGAGAATTGCAAAGATAACCAATCATACATAAAAGATTTCAGAGAAGAATCAAATATTGTTCATAGATAAACTTGATGGTAAACCCATAATTCATCGGATCTCGACAAACACACCGCAAAAAGAGTTACATCAAATAGATCTCCAAGAAGATCGAGGAGAACATTGTATTGAGATCCAAGGAGGGAGAAGAAGCCATCTAGCTAATAACTATGGACCCGAAGTTCTGAGGTAAACTACTCACACATCATCGGAGAGGCTATGTTGTTGATGTAGAAGCCCTCCGTGATCGATGCCCCCTCCGGCGGAGCTCTGTAAAAAGGCCCCAAGACGGTATCTCTTGGGTACAGAAGGTTGCGGTGGTGGAAATAGGGTTTCGTGGTGCTCCTGGATGTTTTCGGGGTATGTGGACATTTATAGGAGGAAGAAGTAGGTCAATGGAGCCACGAGGGGCCCACGAGGGTGGAGGGCACGCCCAGGGGGGTAGGCGTGCCCCCTGCCTCGTGGACTCCTCGTTGGTTGGTTCACATCCACTCCAAGTCCCCTCGATCACGTTTGTTCCAAAAATAACTCTCCGTAAGGTTTTATTCCGTTTGGATTCCGTTTGATATTCCATTTCCGCGAAACACTAAAATAGGCAAAAACAGCAATTTGCACTGGGCCTCGGGTTAGTAGGTTAGTCCCAAAAATAACATAAAAGTGCATAAATAAGCCCATTAACATCCAAAACAGATAATATAATAGCATGGAACAATAAAAAATTATAGATACGTTCGAGACGTATCAGAGGCGAAGACTACTTTTGTCAGGATAGCTTGTACTAGCTGCCCCCCTTCAAATTGGCCGTTGTGGGATCCCTTCCCGCCTAATATTTGGGAAGAGGACCTGGGCCTCTATATATCGGACTAGCCACCATCATAAAGGAGGGAGATCATTTTGGACTGGATTCATTCCACCAAAGCCACCACATGAGTTCACCAAGCACAAGAACACATCTCCTCAGGAGGCCGCGCCTCCCTTGTAACTATTCATCCTCAGCCCAAGAGGCAATCCACAACACCACACTAGAGTAGGGTATTACACCACATCGGTGGCCCGAACCAGTATAAACTCTTGTGTCTCTTGTTCTTTGGGTTTGTCGAGCTAGGTCATGAGATCATGATGTGTGTGAGCTAGAGGGGTAGAGATCTTTGTGCGCACCCCAGTGTTCGAACCTCAAGGGTTTTGCCGGAACCCGAAATCCGACATTTGGCGCGCCAGGTAGGGGTGCGCTTAAGCTTTCTTCATCAATCCGCGCTTCGCCACTCCACCAAGTTCATGGCCAACGCTCGCCGGGCCCGCGCTGAGCGTCGGGCCGCTCTGGCCACCCGCATCGCTCAGACAGCCCCTGTCGGTGGACCTCCCCGTCGTTCTCCATCACCCGCCGCCAGCGCCACAACCGGCCTGGCGACAAACGAGTAGCAAGCTTCCTCACTGCACCCCTGCATGCGGCGAGACGACCGCACCACCACCCCGTCGCTGACTCCAGCCGACTCATCATCTCACGCTCGCCGCGCACCCACGGACGTGCAGGCCGTGCTGCTCATGGCACGCGAGCTCCTGTGTTACCGCTTGGTCGACGACCTCTACGAGGATTGGTTGGACCGCATCACCGAGCTCGTCAGCGCCGTGGGGGGCTCTCCTGCACCATCCCTCTCAATGCCTTGCCTACCCCCGGCTACGGACGATGCGGCTCATGGAGCGCCTCCGCCCCCTCCGCACCAAGATTGCACCCTCGCGCTGAGACGCGCGGCTCATGGAGCGCCTCCGCCTCCTCTATGTCAAGAGGGCATCCTCGCTCCAAGATGTGTGGTCCTACGGCATGATCCCCCGTGTTGTGTGCCCGCGCGCGAAGAAGGAAGTTGCCAAGAGATCTCCCGTCCGCAAGAAAATGCTCCACTGCTCCCAGCACTGCCACGTCAGGATCGCTTGCCGCAGCAGGGCCATGCGCCACTTTCCGTGGCGGGGCAGGGACACCAAGATCAAGCTCCGCCTCACGACGGGCCCCGGTGGCCACGGCAGGCTGCCGCTCCTTCACTCCTGAGCTGCGCAACGTCGTCTGGCCGAGGAAGTTCAAGCTGGATCTGCCTCCTCGCTACGACGACACTCCCGGCCCTATGGAGTTCTTGCCACTCTACGAGCTGAGCATCGAGGCGGCCAACGACGATGAAAAGGTCATGGCGAACTGGTTTCCCATGGCTCTCAAGGACGGCGCCCGCTCATGGCTCCTGAACCTGCCCCCGGGCTTGATCTCCTCCTGGGACCAGATGCGCGACAGCTTTGTCGCCAACTTCCAGGGCACTCGCGACCGCCCTCGGGCCGCGGGTGACCAGCGCCGCATCAGGGAACAGCCGGGAGAGACCCTGCAGAAGTACATCTAGCACTTCGGCAGCGTGCGCCTCAAGATCCCCAAGGTGACAGACGAGGCCATCATCTCAGCGTTTTCCGATGGCGTCGGCGACATCAATATGAAGGAGGAGCTCGCCATCCAGGAGGAGTTGTGCACGACTTTGGAGCTGTTCAACATAGCAACAAAGTGCGCAAGAGCTGAGGAAGGGCGTCTCTCCCTCCTCGAGCTCCCTGTTGCGGATCCAGAGGAGAAGGCCAAGGTCAAGGAGGTGAAGCGCAAAGGGGTGGATGTACTCGCGGCAGAGCCACATACCAAGTGCTACCTCTTGAGCACCGCGTTGGTTTTCCCCGAAGAGGAATGGGTGATGCAACAAAGTTGCGTAAGTATTTCCCTCAGTTTTTGAGAACCAAGGTATCAATCCAGTAGGAGGCTACGCGCCAGTCCCATGCACCTGCACAAAACAAATAAATCCTCACAACCAGCGCGATAAGGGGTTGTCAATCCCTACACGGCCACTTACGAGAGTGAGATCTGATAGATATGATAAGATAATTTTTTTGGCATTTTTGTGATAAAGATGCAAAGTAAAGTAAAAGCAAAATAAAAAGCAAAGGAAATAACTAAGTAGTAGGAGATTAATATGATGAAGATAGACCCGGGGGCCATAGGTTTCACTAGTGGCTTCTCTCGAGAGCATAAGTATTCTACGGTGGGTGAACAAATTACTGTTGAGCAATTGGCAGAATTGAACATAGTTATGCTAATATCTAGGCATGATCATGTATATATACATCACATCCGAGACAAGTAGACTGACTCCTACCTGCATCTACTACTATTACTCCACTCATTGACCGCTATCCAGCATGCATCTAGAGTATTAAGTTAAAAACAGAGTAAGGCCTTAAGCAAGACGAGAAGATGTAGAGGGATAAACTCATGCAATATGATGAAAACCCCATCTTGTTATCCTCGATGGCAACAATACAATACGTGCCTTGCTGCCCCTACTGTCACTGGGAAAGGACACCACAAGATTGAACCCAAAGCTAAGCACTTCTCCCATTGCAAGAAAGATCAATCTGGTAGGCCAAACCAAACTGATAATTTGAAGAGACTTGCAAAGATAACCAATCATACATAAAAGAATTCAAAGAAGATTCAAATATTGTTCATAGATAGACTTGATCATAAACCCACAATTCATCGGTCTCAACAAACACACCGCAAAAACAAGATTACATCGAATAGTTCTCCACAAGAGAGGGGGAGAACATTGTATTGAGATCCAAAAAGAGAGAAGAAGCCATCTATCTAATAACTATGGACCCGTAGGTCTGAGGTGAACAACTCACACTTCATCGGAGGGGCTATGGTGTTGATGTAGAAGCCCTCCATGATCGATGCCCCCTCCGACGGAGCTCCAGAATAGGCCCCAAGATCGGATATCGTGGATACATAAAGTTACGACGGTGGAATTAGGGTTTTGGCTCCGTATCTGATCGTTTGGGGGTACGTAGGTATATATAGGAGGAAGGAGTACGTCGGTGGAGCAACTGGGGGCCCACGAGGGTGGAGAG
>NC_041390.1:515001342-515006433 GCF_002162155.2 Triticum dicoccoides
ACCCCCTACCTTGTGGCCTCCTCTTTTGTGTCTTGACGTAGGGTCCATGTCTCCTGGGTCTTGTTCGTTGAGAAAATCACGTCCCCGAATGTTCCATTCCGTTTGGACTCCGTTTGATATTCCTTTTCTTCGAAACCCTAAAACCGGCAAAAAAACAGCAATTCTGGGCTGGGCCTCTGGTTAATAGGTTAGTCCCAAAAATAATATAAATGTGGATAATAAAGCCCAATAATGTCCAAAACAGTAGATAATATAGCATGGAGCAATCAAAAATTATAGATACGTTGGAAACGTATCAAGCATCCCCAAGTTTAATTCCTGCTCGTCCTCGAGTAGGTAAATGATAAAAACAGAATTTTTGATGTGGAGTGCTACTTGGCATAATTTTAGTGTAATTCTTATTAATTGTGGTATGAATATTCAGATCCTAAAGATTCAGTTCATATTGACATAAAAATAATAATACTTCAAGCATACTAACAAAGCAATTATGTCTTCTCAAAATAACATGGCCAAAGAAAGTTATCCCTACAAAATCATATAGTCTGGCTATGCTCTATCTTCACCGCACAAAGTATTTAAATCATGCACAACCCCGATGAAAAGCCAAGCAATTGTTTTATACTTTTGACATTCTCAAAAAAAATTCAATCTTCACGCAATACATGTGCATGAGCCATGGACATAGCACTATAGGTGGAGTAGAATGGTGGTTGTGGAGAAGACAAAAAGGGAGAAGATAGTCTCACATCAACTAGGCGTATCAACAGGCTATGGAGATGCCCATCAATAGATATCAATGCGAGTGAGTAGGGATTGCCATGCAACGGATTCACTAGAGCTATAAGTATATGAAAGCTCAAAAAGAAACTAAGTGGGTGTGCATCCAACTTGCTTGCTCATGAAGACCTAGGGCATTTTGAGGAAGCCCATCATTGGAATATACAAGCCAAGTTCTATAATGAAAATTTCCCACTAGTATATGAAAGTGACGAAATGAGAGACTCTCTACTATGAAAATCATGGTGCTACTTTGAAGCACAAGTGTGGTAAAAGGATAGTAGCATTGCCCCTTCTCTCTTTTTCTCTCATTTTCTTTATTTGGGCCTTTTCTCTTTTTTATGGCCTTCTTTTCTATTTGGGATTCTTTGGCCTCTTTTATTTATTTATTTTTTTCGTCCGGAGTCTCATCCCGACTTGTGGGGGACTCATAGTCTCCATCATCCTTTCCTCACCGGGACAATGCTCTAATAATGATCATCACACTTTTATTTTCTTACAACTCAACAATTACAACTTGATACTTAAAAAATATGACTCTACATGAATGCCTCGGGCGGTGTACCGGGATATGCAATGACTCATGAGTGACATGTATGAAAGAATTATGAACGGTGGCTTTCCACAAATACTATGTTAACTACATGATCATGCTAAGCAATATGACAATGATGGAGTGTGTCATAATAAACGGAACGGTGGAAAGTTGATGGCAATATATCTCGGAATGGCTATGGAAATGCCATAATAGGTAGGTATGGTGGCTGTTTTGAGGAAGGTATATGGTGGGTGTATGATACCGGCGAAAGGTGCGCGGTATTTGTAACACCCTCGATGCGACTATATCTCCCACGTGTCGAGGCACGACTTAGAGGCATAATCACATTAAAGGCATATGTCGCAAGTGAGGTAATCTTCACACAACCCATGTAATATAATAAGGGAAAGAGATTACATAGTTGGCTTACAATCGCCACTTCACACAATTAAAAGAATAAAGCATTACATCATCCAAAAACACTCATGGTCCGACTACGGAACCAAAATAAAAGAAGAACCCCAAATGCGACAAAGGTCCCCGATCGACCCCAACTCGGCTCCACTACTTATCAACTAGAACGAAACAACATAAAGGACAAGATCTTCATAGAGCTCCTCCTTGAGCTTGGTTGCGTCATCTGCAAGGACTCATCGGCACCTGCAAGCTGGTTTTGGAAGTATCTGTGAGCCACGGGGACTCAGCAATCTCGCACCCTCGCGATCAAGACTATTTAAGCTTATGGGTAAGGTAAAGGTATGAGGTGGAGCGGCAGCAAGCGACTAGCATATATGGTGGCTAACATACGCAAATGAGAGCGAGAAGAGAAGGCAAAGCACGGACGATAAAAGTATGATCAAGAAGTGATCCTATAACAACCTACGTCAAGCATAACTCCAACAACCGTGTTCACTTCCCGTACCCCACCGGAAAGAGACCATCACGGTTACACACGCGGTTGATTCATTTTAATTAAGGTCTACTTTAGGTTTTCTACAACCGGACGTTAACAAATTCCCATCTGCCCATAACCGCGGGCACGACTTTCGAAAGTTCAAATCCCTGCAGGGGTGTCCCAACTTAGCCCGTCACAAGCTCTCATGGTCAACGAAGGAATATACCTCCTCCCGAGACGTTCCGATCAGACTCGGTATCCCGGTACAACAAGACATTTCGACAGGGTAAAACTAAACCAGCAACACCGCCCGAATGTGCCGACAAATCCCGATAGGAGCTGCACATATCTCTTTCTCAGGGCACACTCAGATGAGCGCTCCATACAACTAAAACCAAACCTCGAGTTTCCCCGAGGGGGCGCTGCACAGGACTCGAGTTCGGACAAACACTCAGAGGAGCACTGGCCCGGGGGGGGGGGTTAGAATAAAGATGACCCTCGGGCTCGCGAAAACCCAAGGGAAGGTGGTAGGTTGTTAGTGCAAATGGTAAAACCAAGGTTGGGCATTGCTGGAGGAGCTTTACTTAAGGCGAACTATCACGGGGTTCCCATTATAGCCCAACCGTGTAAGGGACGCAAAATCCGGGAACATAACACCGATATGACGGAAACTAGGGCGGCAAGAGTGGAACAAAACACCAGGCATAGGGCCGAGCCTTCCACCCTTTACCAAGTATATAGATGCATTAATTAAATAAGATATATAGTGATATCCCAACAAGTAAACATGTTCCAACAAGGAACAACATCACCATGTTCCAACAAGGAACAAACTTCAATCTTCACCTGCAACTAACAACGCTATAAGAGGGGCTGAGCAAAGCGGTAACATAGCCAATCAACGGTTTGCTAGGACAAGGTGGGTTAGAGGCTTGGTTCATCAATATAGGAGGCATGATAAGCAAGTGGTAGGCATCGCAGCATAGGCATAGCAAAAGAGCGAGAAACTAAGCAAGCAAAGATAGAAGTGATTTCGAGGGTATGATCATCTTGCCTGAAATCCCGCAAGGAAGAAGAACAAGTCCATGAAGAAGACAAACGGACGTAGTCAAACGGGTCCTCACAAACGCGACGTTACCGGAACCAACCCGAAGAAGCAAGCACCGGAAAGAAGCACAGCATAGTAAACAACCAACACATCAACATGGTATGATATGCGGGATACGGTATGCGATGCATATGCATGATTGGACAAGGAATGCACGAACCTGGCCTCAACTTGGGAATCCAAGGGTTCCACTGGAAAGGTGAGATGGAATCGCTTGAAAACTATATAAAGAACGCCGGAATCGGAGTTACGGTTTGGAAATGGCAAGCGATTCAAAAATGACACCAGTCTGCGATTTACAGCAAGTAGGCATCTAAATGCAATGAAATGAACATGCTACAGCACCCAAACATGACAACAAAATACATGGCAGGGATGCATTCAAGATGCTTAACAAAAGTCTAGCACTGAGCTACGACCAATACATCCATTAACAGGTTCAAACAAGCATGGCAAAAATGCATATGGCAAACAGATCTCACACTTTGTGAAATTAACACTTGTCTGGAATTTCAGATCAGGTAGCCCTCTTTGGAGCAACAAAACTACATGCTACAGGACCTGAACATGGCAAAGTAAAGCATGGCATGGAGCTACTCAAAGAGCATAACAAAAGTCCCTTAGTGACCTTGAGCCAAAAGGGATCAGAAAATACAATGGCAAGCATGTGAACATAGCAAAAACATAATCAGTTTTCAGACTTAGTGAAAAACTGACACATGCTGAAATACAACTCAAGTAGGCATGTTTACGACCTCGATGCACTCACTACAGAGCAAGTCATGGCAAGACAAGCATACACCCATCAAGAAGGAACAAATTGAAAGCTAGACACGGCAAGAACAATAGCATAGCATGCACGGATCAACTACAACATCATCGGCAAAATTGCAAACAAGTTGACAATCTGCCCAGATTCACAAAGTAGCAAAAGTAGAGCTCGATTGACTCAAGCTAGGGTGCTCCACAATTGCAAACAAAGACATGGATGGATAAAGCACTACAATAATAACAAACCATCCTGACTGATTATCCTCAAAAGAGGCACGGATCACTAGGAAACAACATGAACATATGACATCATGAGATAAACAGCTCCAGGACTTAGTGAAATTACTAAGTCCCTGAAAACAGAATTAGCAAGTGCACCACTTTGCAAGCTTGCACAAGTCACCACACACATCACAAAAATACATGGGTTGCACCTCTGGAAAGATGACAAAACCTTTAACAAAACACATGTAGAGCATCAGGGCATAGCATGCACACATTAATCATGGCAAAAATGACAAAAACCTAAATGGAGTAGCAGATCTGACAATTAACTCAAGTAGCCCTCTTCTAACAGCATTTCGGGCATCAAGATGAGCTCAAATGAAAATGATGCAATGGAATGAAATGATGTACTCTCTGAGATGAACATTTTGATATGCTATATGCATGAATCGGAGCTACAAATGCAAAGTTACAATGCGATGAACATGAGCACTTGGATCTGGGATTTCCGGGACTCGGTGGAATTTTACCTCCGCGGAAGTCAACGCGGGACGGAGAAAAGCGGGACGAAGAGATCCCGGACGAGGGGACCGTTTGGATCGCGGGATTGGTGGATCTGATCCAATCTTCGGGATCTCGCTAGAGTACGTCGCCGGAGCAGACGAGGAAGGAGGCGTGAGGCGCAGGGGCTCGCCGGAGTTCAGGATCCGCAAGGCGCGGCGGCGCCGACGAGCATGGCGAGGCGGCGGCGGAGGCAGGCGATGCGGGCGGCGG
>NC_041390.1:515007091-515014923 GCF_002162155.2 Triticum dicoccoides
GCGGCGGCGCGAGGAGATGGCCCCGCGGGCCCGATCCGGGCTGCGCGGGCCGGCGGCGGGGCTGAGGAGAGAGAGGGAGCGGCTGGGCTGAGGTGGCGCGCCGTGGTTGACCCGGAGCGGTGGCGCGGCTGATGTGGCGGCCCCTAATTCGTCGGGGTGATGTGGCGGCGGCGGTGGACATGTCCAGCGGCGGGACGGACATGTCCGGTGGCGCGAGGAGGAAGATGGCTAGGGTTTATCCGCGAATTTCGGGAGGGGAGCACATATTTATAGGTAGAGGGAGCTAGGGGAGTCCAGATGAGGTGTGGTTTTCGGCCACACGATCGTGATCGAACGCTCTAGATGATGGAGAGGGTTTAGGTGGGTTTTGGGCCAACTTGGAAGGGTGTTGGGATGCGATACACACGAGGCCTTTTCGGTCCCTGCGGTTAACCGTTGGAGTATCGAACGAAGTCCAAATGATACGAAACTTGACAGGCGGTCTACCGGTAGTAAACCAAGGCCTCTTGGCAAGTCTCGGTCCAATCCGGAAATGTTTAACCCCCACACATGAAAGAAAGGTAGAAATGACCACCGGAGGAGAACGAAGCGCCGGATTGCAAAACGGACAACGGGGAAAATGCTCAGATGCATGAGACGAACACGTATGCAAATGAAATGCACATGATGACATGATATGCAATGCATGACACGCAAGCAATGACAAGGCAACAACAGCGAATAACTGGACGACACCTGGCACATCGGTCACGGGGCGTTACAACACTCCACCACTACAAGAGGATCTCGTCCCGAGATCTAGAATGGCACCGGAGGAAAAAGCGGAAGAGAAAAGAGGAGAGGTAAAACTAAGTTGCTTCATTGACAAACGAGTGAAACCAAAGAACCCTGAAAAGGTTAAGCCATTTTGAGAAAAGAATACGATGGAGATGAACGAAGTTGAAAACACTCCGTTAGAAAAAGAAACAAGGAAGAACGAATTCTGACAGCACTTCGGTTGAAAAGAGATGAAAGACTAGATAGGAAGAAAGGAGCTTGAGCAGAGGACACGACACTCCGGTTAAATGGACAATCATGAAAAGAACATGAGCTTAGGCAAAAGAGATGATGGGTTGAGAAGAGCAACATCACAATACCTCCGAAACAAAAGAATAGAAGATAGATAATTGAAATAGAAGGATGGAGAAGAAAATGCCAACTTCTGCCACAAAAGAGCTTGAGAAGGCATCTTTAGGAGAAGGGTCGAACGGAGTTGTTGGAAAAAAAACACCAACGAAAAGAATAAGGTTGATATGGTCTTATGGAATACATCTCAAATTATAAGGTGACAACCTGCCACTCATGGGAAAGAATTGTATTTATTTGAACAAGGAGACGAGAAAGTATTTCACCGGGAGGATAAAGAAGAGCTTGGATCATTTATGAGCACCATAATAGCAACAATCCTTAGGGAAGGCTTTAGGTGAAATATAACCCAAGATAGCTCCATGAATAGATTGATGTATTTAAAATACCTCATTCTTAACAACATGTGAATCATGAAACATGAACTCAAATTATCAAGAATGATATAAAACCACCTCAAAAGATATGCGTGAAAGAATAGCACTCCGGATTGCAAGATGAAGAAAACTTGAGCTCATCTGAAAAGAATCTTGATGAACGCTTCGAGAAGGAATTAAATCATTTATGAACCATCATGTAGAAACTTCATGATAACTCCGATAATAAAAGAGATGATCAATCGAAATGGAGGATGAAAAGAATAAGGTTGACTCCTTGCAATGATTTAGATGAATCTCCGTGGTGATGTAATTTCGAGAGCTAGGAACTCCGGGAAAAGAAAGATGAGCTATTAAACCCAAGAATTTTGATGAACCTCCAGAATAAGGAATTAAATCACTTGGACGAAACAAGAGTAAGAATTACATTATGCTTATCCTTCACCAATTTAAATTGATGACAATCAACGGATTTGGCATATTACTTATTCTCATAGAAAAGTATTAAGAGAGATATAGCGCCAACTTGGGAAGGTCTTCCACGAACCACCGGAAGGATTGAAACAACGAATAAATTGATATGATAATGAAGGAAAAGAAATCTTTGGAGAACCACCGTAAGAATTGAAAAAGAACGAATAAAACCTAAAGAAACACCGGGAAGAATTAAGCAAATGAACGAAGACGCTTGAGAGAATTTAGATACATGAGAGCGAAGAGATCACGAGCTGATTAGAGATCACTTGATGCACCGGTAAAATTTGAGAATGATAGCTGAAAGCTGAGAATGAATAAACTCTGAGATGATGGACTCAGGAGAAGCAAACTGAAAAGAATCTTGAAATGCTCCGGATAGGTGAAAAGAATTCTCATGATCAAAACAATTACGAGAGGATGGCAACAAGCTAGAATCACGAATCTTGAAGAGAATGGAGCAAGATTAAAGAGAAACTCTTCTTCGGTCTTCAAAAAATGAGAATGACAACGAGAAACACCACCAAGAATCGTTTAGGTACTCCGGAAGAATCAAAATGAAGAGGTTGAACCAACGATGAAAAGAATTTGGAAGATCTTGGAGAAGACATTTGACTGATGATAACTCATTCTTACGTCAAACTTTAAAAGGAATTTAGGATAGCTCCGGGAAATAAGAAGAGTCAGGTAAGATCCTGGGAAAAGACCTGTGGGTTAGGGCCCACTCAAAAGAAGCACCGTTGAAATGATTTAAAAGAGAGGTTGCACCGGTTGAATTAAATGACTTGAATGAGATAACAACCTCGAAAGAGCTTGAACGAATGCAGAGTGGAAACATGAATCTTCGAGATATCTTGAGCACTCCGGAACAATTAAATGGCGAGAAGTGAATGAATATGAGGTGCACCGGCATGAGAAGATATTTGAAACAAGGAAAAAGATATGATCAACACCAAAAGCTTGAATTGGTTCCACCGGAGAAGAAAATGAGTGACGAGAGACGAACTTGAAGCTTCGTTAGCATCTTCCTGAGAATCACCGGGTAAGAACATGAAGGAAAAGAATGGAGAGACTTCACATCAATGAAGGATACTTGAATAATAAATCTGAGTCCTTGAAGAAAACAAGGGTGGGAGGGAGGGAAAACAAAGGCAACTTGGAGACGTATGAAACAAACATCGTTCAGAAGAAACTGATATTTGATCTTGCGGATGTTGAAATGATCGGATCCACTTGAAGAGAAACACGCCGGTTAAAAAGGATTGACAAAAACAATCTTGATGATCAAGAAGGATTGGTATTCATAACGGAGTATGAGAACACCATTTGGGGAAGGTATGGAATCAACATTTGACTTCGAAGCAACTCGAATACCACAACTCAAAAACAAAACAAAGGATTGGCTTGCGGAATAAGCCGGAACAAACATATGATAGAGATTTCGTCCGAAGTTTTCGTGGTGGGGCCTACACAGGCTCGATCGTACAGCACCATCATGTACAAGGCAGTGCACATGACATAGGAAGCATCCCCGAGTCGGCATAGCCAAGGACTCTTTAAGACACAACGAGACCACTGTAAAACCGACCGTGAATAGGCGGACCACTAGACGTCGAACCCCAATTTCATATCATACATCTGTCGGAAAGATATGCAAGAGCTACTTGAATTCCCACTTATGAAACTCCCGAACTTTTCCGGTTATGCAATCCGGTGTTGGGGATACAGGGGAAGCTTAATATCTCACCCAAACTAGCAAATCCTACATCCAGCTGTATCCATCCTTCAACACATAACCAAGAAACCTTCGGAAATCATCTACCTCAACCTTCGAAAAGCATCCGTTATACGAGTTATGGCAATACTCCCGAACTCCCGCCCCAGTACTGGGTGGCGTCGAGGTTATCTCACCAATGAACTGCATAAACGAGATTTTTGATGTCGGCGTACTAAACTCAGGTATTCCAGAACTGCAACGATAAAATTATGACGACAACACCTCAGAGCTCAACTCCCCGGGACACTTCCACAAAACCCCTGACAGGAGGCACCAAGACAATGTTCTCATCATAAAACCATCGGAACGAGTCCAAGATACCCGCGTGATCCTAAATTTTTTTTAGTGAAATTTAAGAAGAGAAGAGTCAAAACTCTACGTCAGGATGCCTTACCAGAGCGATGAGGAGACTGGGAAGTAAAAAGAATTCCTAAACTCTCCGATATATAATTCCTAAATGACTCAAAACATTTTTCTAGACACAACTCGGCCGCTAAAAACGATCAAGCAATGGGGCTCCTAAGGTTGGGGAAGGCTCTGATACCAACTTGTAACACCCTCGATGCGACTATATCTCCCATGTGTTGAGGCACGACTTAGAGGCATAATCACATTGAAGGCATATGTCGCAAGTGAGGTAATCTTCACACAACCCATGTAATATAATAAGGGAAAGAGATTACATAGTTGGCTTACAATTGCCACTTCACACAATTAAAAGAATAAAGCATTACATCATCCAAAAACACTCATGGTCCGACTACGGAACCAAAATAAAAGAAGAACCCCAAATGCGACAAAGGTCCCCAATCGACCCCAACTGGGCTCCACTACTGATCAACTAGAACGAAACAACATAAAGGACAAGATCTTCATAGAGCTCCTCCTTGAGCTTGGTTGCGTCATCTGCAAGGACTCATCGGCACCTGCAAGCTGGTTTTGGAAGTATCTGTGAGCCACGGGGACTCAGCAATCTCGCACCCTCGCGATCAAGACTATTTAAGCTTATGGGTAAGGTAAAGGTATGAGGTGGAGCGGCAGCAAGCGACTAGCATATATGGTGGCTAACATACGCAAATGAGAGCGAGAAGAGAAGGCAAAGCACGGTCGATGAAAGTATGATCAAGAAGTGATCCTATAACAACCTACGTCAAGCATAACTCCAACAACCGTGTTCACTTCTCGGACCCCGCCGGAAAGAGACCATCACGGTTACACACGCGGTTGATTCATTTTAATTAAGGTCTACTTTAGGTTTTCTACAACTGGACGTTAACAAATTCTCATCTGCCCATAACCGCGGGCACGACTTTCGAAAGTTCAAATCCCTGCAGGGGTGTCCCAACTTAGCCCGTCACAAGCTCTCATGGTCAACGAAGGAATATACCTCCTCCCGAGACGTTCCGATCAGACTCGGTATCCCGGTACAACAAGACATTTCGACAGGGTAAAACTAAACCAGCAACACCGCCCGAATGTGCCGACAAATCCCGATAGGAGCTGCACATATCTCTTTCTCAGGGCACACTCAGATGAGCGCTCCATACAACTAAAACCAAACCTCGAGTTTCCCCGAGGGGGCGCTACATAGGACTCTAGTTCAGACCAACACTCAGAGGAGCACTGGCCCGGGGGGGGGGGTTAGAATAAAGATGACCCTCGGGCTCGCGAAAACCCAAGGGAAGGTGGTAGGTTGTTAGTGCAAATGGTAAAACCAAGGTTGGGCATTGCTGGAGGATCTTTACTTAAGGCGAACTATCACGGGGTTCCCGTTATAGCCCAACCGCGTAAGGGACGCAAAATCCGGGAACATAACATCGATATGACGGAAACTAGGGCGGCAAGAGTGGAACAAAACACCAGGCATAGGGCCGAGCCTTCCACCCTTTACCAAGTATATAGATGCATTAATTAAATAAGATATATAGTGATATCCCAACAAGTAAACATGTTCCAACAAGGAACAACATCTCCGTGTTCCAACAAGGAACAAACTTCAATCTTCACCTGCAACTAACAACGCTATAAGAGGGGCTGAGCAAAGCGGTAACATAGCCAATCAACGGTTTGCTAGGACAAGGTGGGTTAGAGGCTTGGTTCATAAATATAGGAGGCATGATAAGCAAGTGGTAGGCATCGCAGCATAGGCATAGCAAAAGAGCGAGAAACTAAGCAAGCAAAGATAGAAGTGATTTCGAGGGTATGATCATCTTGCCTAAAATCCCGCAAGGAAGAAGAACGATTCCATGAAGAAGATAAATGGACGTAGTCAAACGGGTCCTCACAAACGCGACGTTACCGGAACCAACCCGAAGAAGCAAGCACCGGAAAGAAGCACAACATAGTAAACAACCAACACATCAACATGGTATGATATGCGGGATACGGTATGCGATGCATATGCATGATTGGACAAGGAATGCATGAACCTGGCCTCAACTTGGGAATCCTAGGGTGCCACTGGAAAGGTGAGATGGGATCGCTTGAAAACGATATAAAGAACGCCGGAATCGGAGTTACAGTTTGGAAATGGCAAGCGATTCAAAAATGACACCGGTTTGTGATTTACAGCAAGTAGGCATCTAAATGCAATGAAATGAACATGCTACAGCACCCAAACATGACAAAAAAATACATGGCAGGGATGCATTCAAGATGCTTAACAAAAGTCTAGCACTGAGCTACGGCTAATTCATCCATTAACAGGTTCAAACAAGCATGGCAAAAATGCATATGGCAAACAGATCTCCGACTTAGTGAAATTAACACTTGTCTGGAATTTCAGATCAGGTAGCCCTCTTCGGAGCAACAAAACTACATGCTACAGGACCTGAACATGGCAAAGTAAAGCATGGCATGGAGCTACTCAAAGATCTTAACAAAAGTCCCTTAGTGACCTTGAGCCAAAAGGGATCAGAAAATACAATTGCAAGCATGTGAACATAGCAAAAACATAATCAGTTTTCAGACTTAGTGAAAAACTGACACATGCTGAAATACAACTCAAGTAGGCATGTTTACGAGCTCGATGCACTCACTACAGAGCAAGTCATGGAAAGACAAGCATACATCCATCAAGAAGGCACAAAATGCAAGCTAGACATGGCAAGAACAATAGCATAGCATGCACGGATCAACTACAACATCATCGGCAAAATTGCAAACAAGTTGACAATCTGCCCAGATTCACAAAGTAGCAAAAGTAGAGCTCGATTGACTCAAGCTAGGGTGCTCCACAATTGCAAACAAAGACATGGATGGATAGAGCACTACAATAATAACAAAACATCCTTACTGATCATCCTCAAAAGAGGCACGGATCACTAGGAAACAACATGAACATATGACATCATGAGATAAAAAGCTCCAGGACTTGGTGAAATTACTAAGTCCCTGAAAACAGAATTAGCAAGTGCACCACTTTGCAAGCTTGCACAAGTCACCACACACATCACAAAAATACATGGGTTGCACCTCTGGAAAGATGACAAAACCCTTAACAAAACACATGTAGAGCATCAGGGCATAGCATGCACACATTAATCATGGCAAAAATGACAAAAACCTAAACGGAGTAGCAGATCTGACAATTAACTCAAGTAGCCCTCTTCTAACAGCATTTCGGGCATCAAGATGAGCTCAAATGAAAATGATGCAATGGAGTGAAATGATGTACTCTCTGAGATGAACATTCTGATATGCTATATGCATCAATCGGAGCTACGGATGCAAAGTTACAATGCGATGAACATGAGCACTTGGATCTGGGATTTCCGGGACTTAGTGGAATTTTACCTCCGCGGAAGTCAACGTGGGACGGAGAAAAGCGGAACGAAAACATCCCGGACGAGGGGGCCGTTTGGATCGCGGGATTGGTGGATCTGATCCAATCCTCGGGATCTCACCGGAGTACGTCACCGGAGCAGACGAGGAAGGAGGCATGAGGCGCGGGGGCTCGCCGGAGTTCGGGATCCGCAGGGCGCGGCGGCGCCGGTGAGCATGGCGAGGCGGTGGCGGAGGCAGGCGATACGGGCGGCGGAGGCGGCCTGTGGCGCGGGCGACGGTGCAGGCGGCCCGCG
>NC_041390.1:515015376-515109785 GCF_002162155.2 Triticum dicoccoides
GGCCCCGCGGGCCCGATCCGGGCCGCGCGGGCCGGCAGCGGGGCTGAGGAGAGAGAGGGAGCGGCTGGGCTGAGGTGGCGCGCCGTGGTTGGCCCGGAGCGGTGGCGCGGCTGATGTGGCGGCCCCTGATTCGTCGGGGTGATGTGGCGGCGGCGGTGGACACGTCCAGCGGCGGGACGGACATGTCCGGTGGCGCGAGGAGGAAGATGGCTAGGGTTTATCCGCGAATTTCGGGAGGGGAGCACATATTTATAGGTAGAGGGAGCTAGGAGAGTCCAAATGAGGTGCGGTTTTCGGCCACGCGATCGTGATCGAATGCTCTAGATGATGGAGAGGGTTTAGGTGGGTTTTGGGCCAACTTGGAAGGGTGTTGGGCTGCGATACACACGAGGCCTTTTCGGTCCCTCGATTAACCGTTGGAGTATCAAACGAAGTCCAAATGATACTAAACTTGACAGGCAGTCTCGGTCCAATCCGGAAATGTTTAACCCCCACACATGAAAGAAAGGTAGAAACGACCACCGGAGGAGAACGAAGCGCCGGATTGCAAAACGGACAACGGGGAAAATGCTCAGATGCATGAGACGAACATGTATGCAAATGAAATGCACATGATGACATGATATGCAATGCATGACACGCAAGCAATGACAAGGCAACAACAGCGAATAACTGGACGACACCTGGCACATCGGTCACGGGGTGCAAGTTTAGAGAGCAATCATCAAAATCACGGAAACCTAACAAATCACATAAAGTCTTTGGAATCATGGAAACACTAGCACCCAAATCACATAAAGCATAGCATTCATGATATTTAATTTTAATTTTAATAGTTGGTTCCCACTAATCATAAAGTTTTCTAGGGATAGAAACTTCCAATTCAAGTTTTTCTTCATAAGATTGCATCAAGGCATCAACGATATGTTTAGTAAACGCTTTATTTTGACTATAAGCGTGAGGAGAATTTAGCACGGATTGTAACAAGGAAATATAATCAATCAAAGAGAAATTTTCATAGTTAAATTCCTTGAAATCCATAGTAGTGGGTTTAGCAACATCTAGGGTTTTAATTTCTTCCATCCCACTTTAATCAATTTTAGCATCAAGATCAAAAAATTCCGAATTCTTGGAACGCCTTCTAGGTAAAGGTGGATCATATTCAGTCCCATCATTATCAAGATTCATATTGCAAAACAAAGATTTACTAGGGGACACATCAATAACTTTTAGATCTTCATCCTTATTTTCATAGGAACTAGAAGAACACGCTCTTATAAAGGCATCTTTCCTAGCACGCATCCTAGCGGTTCTTTCTTTGCACTCATCAATGGAAATTCTCATGGCTTTGAGAGACTCATTGATATCATGCTTAGGCGGAATAGATCAAAGTTTCAAAGAATCAACATCAAGAGAAATTTTATCAACGTTCCTAGCCAACTCATCAATCTTAAGCATTTTTTCTTCAATCAAAGCATTGCAATTCTTTTGCGAAGTAATAAAGTATTTAATATTAGATTCAAAATCAGAGGACATCTTATTATAATTTCCATAGGAATTGTTGTAGGTATTACCATAATTATTAGAGGGATTACTAGGATAAAGCCTAGGATTGAAATTTCCTCTATATGCGTTGTTACCAAAATTGTTCCTAGCAACAAAATTCACACCCATAGATTCATTATTATTCTCAATCAAAGTAGACAAGGACATATCATTAGGATTAGAAGAAACACCCTTACTAGCAAATAATTTTATAAGTTCATCCATCTTTCCACTCAAAACATTAATTTCTTCTATCGCATGCACCTTTTTATTAGTAGATCTTTCAGTATGCCATTGAGAATAATTAACCATGATATTATCTAGGAGTTTAGTAGCTTCTCCTAAAGTTATTTCCATAAAAGTGCCTCCCGCGGCCGAATCTAGAAGATTTCTAGAAGCAAAATTCAATCCAGCATAAAAATTTTGTATAATCATCCACAAATTTAAACCATGAGTACGGCAATTACGTATCATTAGTTTCATTCTCTCCCAAGCTTGTGCAACATGTTCATGATCAAGTTGCTTAAAATTCATAATATCGTGTCTAAGAGAGATGATCTTAGCGGGAGGAAAATACTTAGAGATAAAAGCATCTTTGCATTTGTTCCATGAATCAATACTATTTTTAGGCAAAGACGAAAACCAAGCTTTAGCACAATATCTAAGCGAAAAAGGAAATAGCTTCAATTTAACAATATGATTATCCACATCTTTCTTCTTTTGCATATCACACAAATCAACGAAGCTATTTAGATGGGTAGCGGCATCTTCACTAGGAAGGCCGGAAAACGAATCTTTCATGACAAGATTCAACAAAGCAGTATTAATTTCACAAGATTCAGCATCGGTAAGAGGAGCAATCGGAGTGCTAATAAAATCATTGTTGTTGGTATTGGTGAAGTCACACAATTTAGTGTTATCTTGCGCCATCTTGACAAGCAAGCAAACTAACACACAAGCAAACAAAAAGAAAGCGGGCAAAAAGAGGCAAATAGAGAAAGAGAGGAAGGATAGAGAGAGAGAGGGCGAATAAAACGACAAGGGTAAAGTGGGGGAGAGGAAAACAAGAGGCAAATGGAAAATAATGTAATGCGGGAGATAAGGGTATGTGATGGGTACTTGGTATATTGACTTTTGCGTAGACCTCCCCGGCAACAGTGTCAGAAATCCTTCTTGCTACCTCTCGAGCACTGCGTTGGTTTTCCCCGAAGAGGAAGGGATGATGCAGCAAAGTAGCGTAAGTATTTCCCTCAGTTTTTGAGAACCAAGTTATCAATCCAGTAGGAGGCTACGCGCCAGTCCCTCGCACCTGCACAAAACAAATAAATCCTCGCAACCAACACGATAAGGGGTTGTCAATCCCTACACGGCCACTTACGAGAGTGAGATCTGAGACTTCGCCACTCCACCAAGTTCATGGTCGATGCTCACCGGGCCCGCGCTGAGCGCCGGGCCGCTATCGCCACCTGCGCCACTCAGACAACCCCTGTAAGGTGGACCTCCCCGTCGTTCTCCATCACCCGCCGCCACTGGCTCGGCGGCAAATGAGCAGCAAGCTTCCTAACTACACCCCTCCGTGCGGCGAGAAGGCCGCACCGCCACCCTGTCACGGACTCCTGCCGGCTCATCGTCTCACACTCGCCGCGCACCCACGGACGCGGAGGCCGCGCTGCTCATGGCACGTGAGCTCCTGCATTACCGCCCGGTCGACGACCTCTACGAGGACAGGTTGGACCGCATCGTCGAGCTCGTCAGCACCGCCGGGGGCTCTCCTGCACCATCCCTCTCGCTGCCTCGCCCACCCCCGGCTGCGGGCGATGCGACTCATGGAGCGCCTCCGTCCCCTCGCACCAAGATGGCGCCCTCGCGCAGAGACGCGCGGCTCATGGAGCGCCTCCGCCTCCTCCGTGTCAAGACGGCGTCCTCACTCCAAGAGGTGCGGTCCCGTGGTGTGCTCCCCCGCGCCATGTGCCCGCACGCGAAGAAGGAAGTTGCCAAGAAATCCCCCGTCCGCAAGAAAACACTCCATCGCTCCGAGCACCGCCATGTCAGGATCGCTTGCCACGGCAGGGCCATGCGCCATTTGCCGTGGCAGCGCGGGGACACCAAGATCAAGCTCTGCCTCCACGACGGGCCTCGGTGGCCACGGCAGGCTGCCACGCCTTCACTCCTGAGCTATGCAGCATTGTCTGGACGGACAAGTTTAAGCCAGATCTGCCTCCTCACTACGACGGCACCCCCAACCCTGCGGAGTTCTTGCAGCTCTACGAGCTGAGCATCGAGGCGGCCAACGGCGATGAAAAGGTCATGGCGAACTAGTTTCCCATGGCTCTCAAGGACGGCGCCCGCTCATGGCTCCTGAACCTGCCCCCGGGCTCGATCTCCTCCCGGGACCAGATGCGCGACAGCTTTGTCGCTAATTTCCAGGGCACTCGCGGCCACCCCCGGGCCGCGGGTGACCTGCGCCGCATCAAGCAACAGTCGGGAGAGACCCTGCAGAAGTACATCCAGCGCTTCAACAGCGTGCGCCTCAAGATCCCCAAGGTGACAGACGAGGCCATCATCTCAGCTTTTCTGATGGCGTCTGCGACATCAAGATGAAGGAGGAGCTCTCCATCCATGAGGAGTTATGCACGACTTTGGAGCTGTTCAACATAGCAACAAAGTCTGCAAGAGCTGAGGAAGGGCGTCTCTCCCTCCTCGAGCTCCCTGCTACGGATCCAAAGGAGAAGAAGGCCAAGGTCAAGGACGTGAAGCGCAAAGGGGTGGTCGTACTCACGGCAGAGCCAGAAACCAAGCACGGCGGAGACCTCCCCGAGTCGTCCAAGGGCAGCCGTACGTTCTGCGCCTTCCACAATGTGCACAGCCACAACACCAACGATTGTCAAGAGCTCAGGGTCCTTCGAGATGGACGCTTCGGTCGACGCCCCGAGCGCAATGACCGGGGCTATGGCCGAGGAGGTGGACAAGGTGGAGGACATTGGGATGACCGCGGCCCCCGCCAGGAGTGGCACGACCAGCCTCGCGAGGACCGTTGGCAGGACTAACCTCGTGAGGGCACCTGGAGGGACCAGCCTCGCGAGGATCGTCCTCAGGGCAACCCTGGTCTCCCTCCGCTGCCGCCGCCACCAAGGAGGAACGACTACCACCAACAAGATGAAGGGGTTGGGGGCTTCCAGGAGCCAAGCGCCATCGCTTGCATCTTGGGTGGCGCTCCGGCCCCGGCTTCCCAGCGTATCTTCAAGCAGTTCTCTCGCGAGGTGAATGCCGCCCTCCCCAAGCTCGAGGCCACGTGCCCGCTCAGATGGTCCAAGTACGCCATCACCTTTAGCTCGGCGGACCAGCTCAAATGCGCGGCAACCTCCGATGTCCTCCCGATGCTCTGTTCACCCGTCATCAGCAATGTCCAAGTCACCAAGACCCTCATCGACGGCGGCACAGGGCTCAGTGTCCTGTCCGTCGAGACGTTCAACAACCTTCAAGTGCCATACGATCAGCTCCAGGCCACCAAGCCTTTCTCAGGAGTGACTGCCGGCTCCACCACCCCGATAGGGCAAGTTCGTCTCCCTGTCACTTTCGGTCAGCGCGACAACTACCACACCGAGCTCATCGACTTCGATGTCGCCCACATCCGCCTATCGTACAATGCCATCCTCGGTACCCAGCACTAGCCAAATTCATGGCAGTCACCCACCATGGCTACAACGTCCTCAAGATGTCGGGAAGCGGAGGAATCATCATAGTCCCCTGTGAAGACACATGGTGTGCTCCCTCGAGCACACCTTCCAAGCTGCAGCAGTCGAAGACCCTGGCAGCACATATGTGCAGTACCGTCCTGAGGCCAACCCCAAGAAGAAGAAGCAGCTACTCCGCATTGGGCCTCAGGGGAGCGGCGCCTCCAGCGGCGCCACCTCAGGATTGGTGCCCGCACCTGGCGCACCTCCCTCCCTCGCATAGGGAGGCGCGCCCGGCATCCTCCTCGGGCAGGGCTCGGGGCACTCTTCTGGAAGGCCTCAGACCTAGCCGACATCACGAGGGAGGCGCTCGAGCACCATGTGGAGGCGTGCTTCGCGGCACGTTTCCCTCAGGAGGACACCGGGAGAGGAGCGCTCGGCTCTTAGGAGTTCATCGTCAAGGCCACTCAGGAGCTTCAGGAAGCAAGAGAAATACGCGGCGACCGCTGCCCACAAGGCACTGCTCCCCATACAGGTGAGGGTGGTGAGCTGCGCGTGTGCATCGACATCCCAGGGCTTAACAGGGCCGCTTCTCAGGAGCGCTTCTGGCCTTCGCGTGCTAGACGATGTGAGGGTCCACCTCATAGCTATGTTCACATGCCATTCGGCCTGCCGAGCGTGGTGGCCGCCTTCCGGTGCAACCTGCGGAGCATCCTGGCATGTCAGGAGCCCAGGCATCACGCAATCCTAGCGGATATGGAGACGGTCCTCAGGAGGCCACCTGAGCCTCCAGGGCCTCCCGAGGGTCTGGGTTTCAACGACTCATCAGGAGCGACTTCTTCGCCATGTGTCTTTAGCTACCCCAACACTCCTTCGACAACCAAACCAGGTGGAATTTTCCAACTTTATTTAGCTGGGAGCGCCCCTGGGCTGCATCATTCCCAGGCGGCATGGGTCTATCCCTGCGGCATGTATCCGCTTGCATCCTTAGTTCACCCTGCTGGGGGCGCCCCTTGGGCTGCATCATCCCCAGGCCGCTCGGGTCCGACCCAGTGGCATGTATCGTTCTTCATTTACCTAAGCCAGTTGTTTTCATGCTTAATCCATCTATGATTCTCACATTCTTGATTGTCGCCCACCATGGGAGCCGCGCGCCGATCGTCTTTCTTCAGGATCCTTCGCATAAGAAGGCTAGGCACGGCATCTGTGCTCGGGCCCGTCCCTGCAGCATCGATAAATCCAATGGCTGAGCTCTGTCTGGCGGGCCAGCCATGTTCACATCACCTCCTGGGGTCGTTGGTGCTTGGCCTTCTCATGCGATAACCTCAGGAAATTCAATCGGCGCAGGTTGTCTGACCATCTCACAGGAACACCACATCCATCAAGAACCAAGATCAGGCACAACCCGCCTTGAGGTAGGGCCTCGTGAGTCCCGCGCTAGCTCACGAGTGCCCAGACACACCTCGTCTGGCCCTACCGTGCAAACCACGTGCCAGGGCGGGGCTGTACACGCCCCAGGGGCTCTCCGAAGTAGGGAGTCCCCTCCCACATGCCAGTGGAAGCACCATGCTCCGCGCTAGCAGTCGACACTGCCGAGGAGCGGCTATGCCCGTGCAAGTGCGAAGCGCTATGCTTTGCGCTGGTGATAATCAACTGGGGCGGCCTCATGGCCGTATCAACCTCAGGGAGCCTTCAAGCTCGGTGTCTGGCCCCATCGCAACACCTCCCCTCAGGAGAGTCGCACGAGGGGGCTGGGCACGGGGGCTGCGCTCGAGTCACGCCCAAACGTACGCCACCCTGCCAGGTCCCTCGGACCTGGTCGTCGTGTGCCCTCCCAAGCGGAGCCAAGGTACGAAGGTCGTTTGAACGTCAAGGGGGACTCCTAAGCATCGCGACTTAGGAGCCTAACTGACCATGTAGCCCCTCACTCCTTGGTCTGTCATGGTGATCCGGACGGCCCAATGGCGGCTGAGGTATGCGCGGGGTCGGGCCCTGCCGACGTAGAACACTAGGCCTACTCCCAAACCTCTTTTCTATAGGCTTTTTGCGCATCAAGGGGGACTCCTGAGCATCGCGACTCAGGAGCCTAACTGATCACGTAGCCCCTCACTCCTTGGTCCGTCCTGGTGATCCGGACAGCCCAACGCGGCTGAGGTATGCGCGGGCTCAGGCCCTGCCGACAGATGATTTGAGCAGATATAGATTTATCTACTTAATGAAACATAAGCCTGGAACATTTGAAAAGTTCTAAGAATTTCAGAGTGAAGTAGAAAATCACCGTAACAAGAAAATAAAGTTCCTATGATCTGATCGTGGAGGTGAATATTTGAGTTATGAGTTTGGCCTTCATTTAATACAATGTGAAATAGTTTCTCAACTCACGCCACCTGGAACACCACAACGTAATTGTTGGGATATAACTATTGGGTTAACCCGCTCAGGAGGAGCTGGGTTAAGCCCCTGGCGGTTCATCAAGACAAAGCCCATGAAGATGCTTAAAATGGTAGTCCACTACGCTGATTCATTGAGGGCCTGAAGCCCAAAGGCGACTTAAGGCCCAAACATGTGTAAACTGCCGTATATGTGTAACTTCTATTATAAGGCGTGTACAATTAGTCACCGAGCCGGACACATTGTTTATGAGCCGACCGGGACTATGTAAGCCGCTGGGCATCGACCTGTGTATATAAAGGGACAACCCAGCGGCGACTTACGGCAGGAGACAACAGATCGAAAGCTAGGTTAAGCGTATTCGCTCCCTGGTAATCAAGACATAAGCAATACCACCTCAAACTGGATTAGGCCTTTACCTTCACCGCAAGGGGCCAAACCAGTATAAACTCCTTGTGTCCTTTGTCCCGTTTAACCCCTTTAAGCTAACCCTGTGGTGATGGCTCCATGACTAAGTCCTCACACTAGGACATCTGCCGTGACAATTCCACGACAGTTGGCGCCCACCGTGGGGACAGCGCATGGTGGTTTCGAGTTCTTATAGGGCAGCTTCGAAGGGATCAAGGGATACGTTGTGGCCCGGATGACCAAGAGTCATCGCGGCAAGCTCTACATCAACAACGCAGGCTGGGGCCCCGAGGCCGGCTAAATCGATTACGGGTACCGGGTCCCCTTTGGCGGAATCCACATCTTCATCGGCAAGATTGGCGAACCGGGCCCTGAGCCAGACATCTGCACCAACATCATCAAGACAGCTCAGCATGCATGACCTGCCTGGGTTCAACCCGCCTTGAAGCACGCTTTCGTTGGATTCATCCATGGGGCGGAATTTGAGGAACGATCCGTTTCTGGCGGTGAGACGGCCATCTATTCTGATGGTGAGTCGTCCACAGGAGGGACTACATCTTTATATCAACTGCAAGACGGCAGGCTTGGGGGCTGTTCCAATGGTGATAGTATTCTGGACCCCTATGTGCCGCCGAACCGGGTTGCGACTTTCATGGCCGGTACACAGCCAGGGCAGAATTCTTCGACTGCAGCGACAATGGTTTCTGGATCAGCAACGGTGATGGCGGCCGGGTCAGGAGGCCCTATGCGCCCGTCGGCTCAGGTCTTGTCCGGCTTATTGGACACCTTGACAACATTGTTAACATCAGAAGTTAACCCGGCAAATCAAACTCGGCATAACACGAAAGTTGCAAAATTGCGAGATGGGATAGCTCAGGATAAGGAAGATCTGGCGGCTGAAGACGCGAGGATGACTGCAGAGCGAGCTGCTCTGGATGCTCATGCACAATGGATCCAGGCTGATTCCTTCTGGCTCTCGTTGGATCAGAACGCTTCAAACGAAGTCATGAGGAGAAGACACCAGAGTCGTCTGCCTCCGGTTTACGAGCGAGGAACCTCTTCAACACAGCTGGTGTAGGGACCAGTGACCCACCATAGGTAAACCGAGCGGCAGCCGCGCCTGGGGCTGGAGCGCCGGCTCAGCCACGTGCAATGGGTCTGCCTTGTCTGAACAATATTCCGCCATAATATGTGCCAACGCCACCGGATCATTATTCTAACCCTTTGGATAATATGATCACTATGGTGTCACGATTGGCGGCTCTCCCGGTTGAAGACGAGTCTCTAGCTACGGTTGAAACATGGAGGGCTAGAGAGCTTCTTCAGACAGCATTGGTGCAGCAGGAGGCTTATTATTATAGTCGTGAGAGGATCCATTCAACCCCTCGCCCAAGCCGGAGTTATAGCAAGCACATTGATTCACCAGCCATTTCAAGCAGTGACAGACACCGTAACCATCCTCGTGGACATGACCCGACGCGTGGTGGTGCTAACGCTCAGGATTTGGTGGATCAGGGAAGAGCACATCGGGAAGCCGATCTGGCGGCTTAGCGAGGGGCTCATCAATGTTCTCCGGTTTATCCAACAACTTCGGTGGAGACAAGGGTAACCTCCAAAACCTTCAGAGTGCCATGCTTGGTGCCCGCTTTGCGTAACGTACGTTTGCCTAAGGATTTCAAGGGTCCTCGTAAGGTGCCTAACTACACAGCTGACTTACCCCCTGAAGCATGGGAGGAGAGTTATGAGCTGGAAATGGAGCTATTGGATGTTGACGATGCTGCGCTAAGTACTTCACGATGATGTTGGAAGGGACGGCCAACACTTGGTTGAAAGGGCTGCCTGCTAACTCCATGGGATCGTGGGCCGAGTTAAAAGCCCGTTTTATCTAGAATTTTAAAGATACATGCAAGCAGCCTATGTCGATTGTGGATCTGGATTCCTGTATCCAAGAAGAAGGCGAGTCAACAACCCGTTGGCTGCGCTGGGTCTCGGCTATCCTGCATTCCTCGAATCATATCAATGTCGGTTCAGCAGTCTTGATGTTAGAGAAGAATTGTCGTTTTATGCCCCTTAAGCAGAAGTTAGGGTGGCTCAAACGCCACTGCAATGAAATGGGAGAGCTAATGGCAGCTCTAGTTAAGTATGTCGAATCTGATGGTACCAAGGACCCCGAATCTGATGAAAAGTCGGGGAAGGGAAAGAAGAGTAGCGGTAACACAAGGCAGCAGCATAACCCGACAAGCCAGGGAGGCAACGGTAAGCGCGAAGCTGATAATAATTTGGATTTTGTGGCAACACCAATACGCAAAATAATGGACAGCATCATAAGGGAAAGCCACCTCCACGGATTGGGGGGTCAGGCTTCGATCATGAGCGGCAACTGAATATGCCATATCCAATGCATGGTACATGGGAAAGGCCGTCCATTCATGCCTGGAAGGATTGCTTCATTATGAAGGAGTACAAAAATTCCAATCTTTCTCAAGACAATCATGGGCCGGGCGGCGGCTCAGGTTCCGGCTCTCATGGTCCGGGTTACGATGGTGGTGGCTCTAAATCCGGTTTTCGAGGCCAAGGTAATCAAGGTGGTTACAACCAACAGAGCAATCAGGGGAATTAGCAGTAGCAATCTGGTTATTAGAGTAACCCGAAGCAGTTGAATAGTGGGCAGTACCACATTTTCACCACAAGTTTATGCAAGCGGGATCGGAAGCTCCATAAAAGGGCAGTGAATGTTGTTGAGCCAGCAGTTCCCCGTTACTTGCGATGGTCTCAACAGCCCATTGCATGGAGTCGTGAGGATCGCCCACCCCGAGCTAATAATTCAGGTCACTTGGTGCTGGTGGTAGCACCCCAGGTTGGAGGATACAAATTCACCAAGGTTCTCATGGATGAAGGCAGCAACATCAATATCCTTTACTATGAAAGTTTCTGTTGCATGGGATTGACTGACAAAAATCTTAAGCCGCCGAATACTGTTTTTCACAGTGTGGTGCCTGGTAATTCGGCATATCCGGTTGGTAAAATATCTATAGAGGTTGCTTTTGGAGATGATCATGATTCCAGATCTGAGATGTTGACCTTTGAAGTGGTTAAAATCAATAGCCCTTATCATGCTATGTTTGGCGGCCGGCTTATGCTAAGTTCATGGCAAGGCCTTGTTATGTTTATTTACAGCTAAAGATGTCGGGTCACAAGGGTACTATAACAATGCATGGGAGTCGCAAAATAGCCTTGGAGTGTGAAGAAGGTGACGCTGCTTATGTTGAGTCTGTCTGCGCAACAAAGGAGTTAAAGTTTTATAAAGACAACGTTGACCTGGCAGATATGACATCTTTGAAAAAGCCAACTACAAAGCATGATCCAGTCTTGAAGTTTAAGTCGGCAGATGACACTAAGCTAGTTGATTTCGTTCTTGGAGATTCATCCAAGAATTTCAGCATCAGTGCTAATCTGGATCTGAAATAGGAAAGCGCGCTCATCGTGTTCATCCGTGAGAACCGGGACATCTTTGCATGGAAACCTTCTGACCTGCCAGGTGTACCGAGGGAACTCGCTGAGCACTCTTAATATTGATCCAAAGTTTAAATCGGTCAAGCAATTTCTTCGTTGTTTCAATGAAGAGAGGTGTAAGGCCATCGATGAAGAAGTGGCCCGACTCTTGGCGGCTGGGTTTATTGTTGAAGATTTTCATCCCGAGTGGTTGGCTAACCCGGTGTTGGTGCTTAAGAAGAACAACACTTGGCGTATGTGTGTGGACTACACGGACTTAAACAAAGCTTGTCCGGCTGATCCTTTTGCTCCCCCTTGTATTGATCAGATTATTGATGGTACAACGGGTTGTGAGCGTCTGAGCTTTTTGGATGCTTATTCTGGTTATCATCAGATCAAGATGGCAGTTAAGGACCAGGAGCAGACAGTTTTCATCACTCCGTTTGGAGCCTGCTGCTATGTGTCTATGCCTTTTGGGCTCAAGAGCGCCCAGGCGACTTACTAGCGATGTGTGCAGAATTTTCTTCATGATCAGATTGGGTGCAATGTTCACGCCTATGTGGATGATATTGTGGTGAAGTCCAGGAAGACGGAGACCCTGATTGATGATTTGAAGGAAACCTTTAACACCTCCGGGTTTATAAGATGATGATTAACCCGGCCAAGTGTATTTTTGGTGTGCCAGCTAGTAAGCTTTTGGGTTTTCTGGTTTCAGAACGGGGTATTGAGGCTAACCCGGAGAAGATAAAGGCTATCACCTCTCTGGCTATAGCGGCGTGTATCAATGATGTTCAGCGTCTGGCGGGTCGTATTGCGGCCTTAAGCCGGTTCGTAAGCCAGTTAGGTGAGAAGGCTATCCCTCTGTACTAGATGATGAAGAAGATAGATCACTTTGTCTAGAGTGATGCTGCTAATCATACATTTGAGGCCTTGAATAAACAATTGGCTGAGCCGCCAGTTCTTGCTGCTCCTATTGATAAAGAGCCTTTATTGTTATATGTGGCTGCCAATAGCCGAGCTGTTAGTGTAGCCATTATGGTGGAAAGGAAGGAGTCAGGGAAAGAGCATCCGGTTCAACGGCCGGTTTACTACATCAGTGAAGTACTTATTGAGTCCAAGCAGAGCTGGTGTAGGTTTTCATGGCTAGTCAAAAGCTCAAGCAATATTTTTTGGGTCATCCTATCATTGTGGTTAGTTCTGCTCCTTTAGGGGATATTATACAAAACAGAGAAGCCACGGGTCGGGTAGCCAAGTGGTCCATTGAGCTTGGACCTCATGGTTTAAAGTATGTGCCTCATACGGCCATCAAGTCTCAAGCGCTTGTGGATTTCATCAATGATTGGACATAATTGTAGATGCCTGAGGAGAAGCCAGATAGCACGTATTGAATTATCCACTTTGATGGGTCCAGACAATTGGAGGGCTTGGGGGCTAGAGTTGTCTTGACTTCCCCATGAGGTGATAAATTTTCTTATGTTCTCCGGTTGATGTTCCCTTGTACTAACAATGCAGCTAAGTATGAGGCCTTGCTCCATGGTCTTTGGATGGCTAAGGAGATGAACTTAAGTCGGGTGAGGTGCTTCGGCGACTCAGATCTGGTACCTCAGTAGGTTTCTGGCACTTGGGATTCTAAGGATCCACTCATGGCGACTTATCGTCGAGAGGTTGACGCTATTGCATGTCACTTCAAGGGTTATCAACTTGAACATGTTGATCGCAGGAAAAATGAGGCGACTGATGCTTTAAGCCGGTTAGGGTCTCAACGTAAGCCGGTTCCACCTAACACTTTTCTGGATATCCTGGATAACCCTTCTATCAAATTACCTATAGAGGAGGATCTTGCTATTCCTGACCCGGAAGCACAATTGGTGGCGGCTCTTCATGCTATTCCTGATTGGATGGCTCCATATTTGGTTTATATGACCCGGGGCGAGTTACCTGAGGATGAAACTTTGGCCAGGCAGATAGCCCGGCGGTCTAAGTCAATGACTATTATCAATGGAGAGTTGCGTCTGTTACATGGGCGTTTCAACGTTGTGTTTCTCCTGAAGAAGGCTGTGAAATTCTGCGAGAGATTCATGAAGGTGATTGTGGTCATCATGTCGACTCTAAATCTCTTGTAGCCAAGGCTTTCCATCATGGGTTTTATTGGCTGACGGCTCACGCTGACGCTAAAGATCTAGTCAGTAAATGTGATGGGTGTCAGAAGTTTTCACGCCGAGCCCATGTGCCGGCTAAAGAATTGAGGATGATTCCAATTACTTGGCTGTTTGCAGTCTGGGGGCTTGATATGGTTGGGCCTTTCAAAAGGTCCAAAGATAAAAAGATACACCTCCTGGTGGCGGTTGACAAGTTCACAAAGTGGGTTGAGGCAGAGCCGGTTAGTAAATGTGACACGGCGACGGCGGTTCAATTCATCAAAAAGGTGATTTTCCGTTTTGGTTTTCCCCACAATATCATAACTGATAATGGCACTAATCTATCCAAGGGTGCTATGGAAGAATTTTGTCAACATGAGCATATCCGTCTTGATGTATCATCAGTAGCTCATCCCCAGTCTAATGGTCAAGCTGAGAGAGCCAATCAAGAGATCATGAGAGGCATCAAGCCCCGACTTATGGTTCCTTTGCAGAGGATGCCGGGTTGTTGGGTGGAGGAGTTACCCTCAGTGTTATGGAGTATCAATACTACCCCCAACAGATCTACGGGTTAAACGCCTTTCTTCATGGTTTATGGAGCAGAGGCGGTTCTCCCTAGTGACATCCGTCACGATTCGCCTTGTGTGGCGGCTTATGTTGAAGCTGACAATGAAAAAGCACGTCAGGATGCACTTTACTTGTTAGATGAGGAGCGTGACCTTGCGGCGGCTCGTTCGGCAATTTACCAACAAGATCTGCGCCGCTATCACAGTCGCTGGGTTAAAACTAGAACCTTGCAAGAAGGTGACTTGGTGCTCCGGCTTATCCAGGATCAATCTAATATGCACAAGCTATCCCCACCTTGGGAAGGGCCCTTTGTGGTCAGCAAAAATCTGAACAATGGCTCATAATATCTTATCTATGTTCGAGACTGCAAGGACTCATGCACGTCGGAGGAGGAGACCCGCCGGCTGTGGAATATTGCTCATCTTCGGCCTTACTATACTTGAGCCACCGGCTCGCCTGATGTACATATTTTGACAATGTATATATTATGATTAATATAATAAAGCCGACATCCCCGATAATTCAGGGCCTCTGTTGTTTCGTTTCTCAAAAACTAAGTCTTTATTATTACTTTATATGATCACTTAAAGGCTTGATGCCAAGTTACAGGGACCAAAGAGAGTTTGTTGCACATCACAACTCAAACATAGGTACCCGGCGAGCACAACTCACAAATATATCAGTTGAGGGCTTCCTGCTCATTGAGCATAACTATGACTACCCTTGTTGATCCGGCTTATACGCCCGGAATATAATGTTACTTGGGGGCTCTTTGTTCAACGAACAAGAGTCTTTATGACCCATGTAATAGGCTTAAAATCCAGGCTTGGAAGCTAGGTGTATTCACCTAAAAACCCGGGTTATCCTACCTTTTTAAGTCTGCCACTCTGCCCAGGTAATCCTAGAACAACCCACCATACTTTTGACAAGTTAATCTTATACAGACCCTGAATTTGTCAAAGTTAAAACGACGATTGGTTATGTGAGGTCCGGCTTATAAGGTTTGTATGAAGGTTTAACTCAGTGGTTGTGCAGCCCTTGTACGCACTTAATTTTTAGGCGTGGCCGCCTATGAAAGCCTTGATTTTTGGTATTTGATTTGAACATTTTTTGAGTTTCCTCTCCTGTGACATATTGATACATGGTTAAAAACCAAGGAGGGTTATGCCTTATGGTTCATATATGAACCTACCCGGTGTTTATTAACCTGACATGGCTTTAAGACTATGAGTCGCCAGGATATGATAATTTTATATGCTTGGAAGCGCTACACTCTAAGTTTGGGATATTACCCCTTCCTACATACGGTGTATTAAGCCGGCGGTATGTCTCAATTTGCACAGAGTTTTGTATGCTCGACCTTTTGGGTTTTCACCCTTATTCCGCTGGTATGCTAAGCCGGTGGTGTATCATAGGTATGATATTTTTATTAAAGGTCATGATTAAACCGACCCTGGTTATGGACTATCTTTAGCCACCAGTGGTTTTTTATAAGGTATTATGACCAGTCCTGCGGTAAACCGCCAGGATCCTTGTCATGTGTCTATGTGCAGGTACAATAAATAAACTAGAGCATGCAGTCGATGAAATCATAAACATAAGTGGCAAATCTTCAACTTGATAGATCAGTAGTATCATACAAAACAAAACATGCACGATGACATGGCAGATCAAGAGTTTAAGTAAGCCTATTACAAAGGCATCTGATGCCCCACAAGAATAGTTATCTTAGCAGTTTTGCAGAAAGCAGATGCTAAGCCAACCCACGACTTATGACTCTTGACCTTGCTGAGTTGAAGGTTGCGGCTCTTCCAGCACCGGTTCATCTGCCTCCTTTTCACCCAATGGCTGGAAGTCAGTGGTCGACCAGTCGATCCTAGTTAAAGCTCTGAATACAGCTTCATCACTTATAAGTGTGGATGGGTCAACATCAGGGGCATAACTGTGCTTACGGGTCGGAGGAGTCAGGTCCGAAGCATCATGAGTCGGCGCCTTCACCTTCTTATTGTTGGCATCATAAACTGGTTGGTAATGTGTAAGATCAGTGTCTTCAGCCAGTTTGCTAACCAAAGAATGCATTTCCCTTGTAAGGGTGGCGAAGTCATCTGTAGTGAAGGGTGACCCATCTTCTTTTATGCTTGGACAGCCGTTTGCCAAGTCTGCCGGTTCAAGATCAACTAGCCATGCTTTGGCCCGGGTTAGCACAGTAAGTGCACAGGCTCTTGCAGCTGATTTTTTTTCAACTCTTTGATCCGCGTAGGCAGCATCGATAATTTATCCAATGTATCCTTGATAAGGGTTGGAGCCCGTTTGTTGTGAGCAGTTGTGCAGATAACCCATCGTGCACCACTTTATATAATTGTTCTATAAGCGTGTAAGCAGCTTTCAGTTTTTTCCGCATGTCAAAACCAAGATGGGTAACCCGGGATCCTGTATAATCAAGGACGTTTATAAGCCGGGTACATATTGGATAACATATGTGAAAAAGATTAAGAGGAAGCTATCTTACCAAAAACGATAGTGGTCATGGCATCGATTTGATGTTTTAAGCCAACAAGCTCTGCAGACACCGGTTTAAGGGCCACCTCAACATCCTCGGCTCTTTTAAGCAGGGCTGCCTTCTTTGTATCCCAACCAGCCTATTCTGTTTTGAAACCTTCTTTGAATTTCTCCATCACTGCTAAGGCACTAGACAATTCATCCTTGGCTTTGGAGGTCTCTGCTTGTTGTGACTTGATATTTTCTTGAAGGTCGGCGACTTGGGATTCTTTACTGCTAAGTTCAGTCTACAAGAGGTAAAACAATAAATGAGCTAGCAATGAATTTATCTGAAGTCCCAAGCACAATACAAGTATTATACTTAGCACTTGGGGGCTAATGTCTATTACTCCTTAAAAATACTATGAAGTCCCAAGCACAATACAAGTATTATACTTGGCACTTGGGGGCTAATGCATATTGCTCTTGTCAAAGACGAACTCATTTGATAACCCGAATGAATGGTAATGATATGGCTTACAAAGGCTATGAATGGGATTATGGATTCCCTGCAAGATGATTAGTATCGACTTAACATATTTGTTAAGTAGACCCTTGGGGGCTACGAATGCAATGTTGATTCTGGCCATGTTACAGTCTCGACTTAACATATTTGTTAAGCCGACCCTTGGGGGCTACAGATGAAAAGTTGAAGTGCTGGTATTATAAAGTCCCAGTTCATATCGAAAGTATAAACCGACCCTTGGGGGCTACTGGAGTTGATCTATGCAGTTAATTAAAGTTTACAACACATGTTACCATAATCATGTCCAATAAACTTGGCGGCTAAGGGGAATAATATTCATGTAACAAGGAATTGCAGTGTTTACCTCATAGCGCTCCTTCATCAGGTTCACTAAGCCGGCTTCAAAGTCACGGCTGGTGTACAGGCGATTTAAGTAATCGGAATGGAGGTCTTGAGCTTTGAAATGAGTATAGCTCTCCAAGTCTGCCTTCCATTTGCCTTTATCTTTAGCGGAAATTTCTTCTTTTGCGTTGTTCTTGGATAAGGCGGAGGGTTGACACGGAGCTGTGAATCCAAATCCAGTGATAACAACATCATCAGTCTTCTCCTTAGCAGGTTCAATTGGGCTTGGCGGCTTAGAGAAAGCCGGCTCAACATCCATATCATCTGGAGAAACTTCGTGATCTTGTGGTGGAGGATCATTAAGGGTGGCATCAGCAATTGTGCTAGCAGGTTCTGACTGTTGTTTTTCCGATTCAGATGGGTTAGAATCATCGACTAGCGTGTTCAGTTTAGCTTTCTTTCTAGGTTTGGCTTGGCCCCAGAAAATAAGAAGTGTAAAAAGGTCAGTATAATGATCAGGCATTAAGTGTGAATGGTTAAAATGTATCCTTACCAAGGTACAATCTTAAAAGGTGGGATCTAAGTTCCCGTTGACTCGCCAGAAGAGGAATGAGGAGTCCCCTGATAGTTTCAATCAGACGAGTTAAGAGGTTGTCGGAAAAACTCGCCTTGGGATAAAGTACATCGGAAGCAGGAAAGATCTCTGGGTGGCGTTTGTGAACCAGCGTATTTGGTAAGCCGGAGGAGGTGATTTGTCCACCACTATGCCAAGTAACTCGGCGAGCTTCTTGTTGTTGTTTCTTGAAAAGAAAGTTGGGATCCAAGTGAGCTAGAGGGTGAGAAAAGCTTACTTTCCGGCTTGCTTGTCGGGATTTTGGTGTTGGCAGAGGTTCTAAGCCGGAAGGAAGAATAATTACCTCTGCATCACCTGCATGACTGGCCTCTGCGTCGTCCTGATAACAGCCATTGTCAATGAGATGTATAAAAAAGGAGCCAAGAGAGTCGAGTTCTACCTCTGACTCATCATCATTGTCAGCGTCAATGCTTAAATCGGCGGGCACAGTGGTCTACTTGGTAGATTTTTTGGTCGCCATGGTTTTGGTACGAGCCGGTTTGGCCTGCTTATCCTGTGTTTTCCTCTTCCAAAATGGATCATTGGCCAGTTAAGATTGAAAATATCATAAGTAGGCATCAACATATTGGTTAAGCAGAAGAGGTGCAATTCTTATAGCTGGCGGCTTGTTGAAAGTGCGGAAAGGACTAAGTCTGGTTTTGCTGCACTCCTTCGCGGATTCATTCAGCAGTTTTTTGGTGGCTTCAGCGATCTCCGAATCAGACTGTTGAATGTTACAATGGAGCTAAGGATCTTTCACATCACCAGTGTATTCGCACATTAAGCCGAGGCGGTGGCTTAATGGCAAGATACTCCAAGATATCCAGCACCGGAAGAAGTCGACGCCAGTTAAGCCATTGGCCATAAAGGCTCTGAATTTTGAAAAGTCTGGTGCGTATTTGGCCTGTTCCCTTGCATTGAGCCATTGGGGAGTGGATGTGTATTGCTAAGTCAGTGTTCACGGTAACCCCACAGAGGATTCTCACCGGCTGGAGATGTGTCGTGACAATAGAACCAAGTTTGGTTCCAGTCTTTGGGGTGACTGTGGAGCTTGGCATGGGGAAAGCTGACTTCTTTCCTTTTTGAATTGAGACTCCACCAAGTTCTTGGCATGGCCCGTCGACAACTCTGTTTGGCGGTTTAAGTAATAGAACTCCCTGAATAACTCAGCTGTGGGCTCCTCTTGAAGGTAAGCTTCACAGAATACTTGGAAGTTGCAGATGTTGGACATGGAGTTGGGTCCGATGTCTTGAGGGTGGAGTTGCAAGAAATGAAGCACATCACAGAAAAACTTTGAGCTGGGGGGGGGGGGCTGAACCCTCGGCCCAAGTGATCAGAAAAAACAATTACTTATCTATCTTTTGGTTGAGGAGGAACTTCTTCACCAGGAGCTCTCCAATGGATGATCTCTTTCTTTGCTAAAGCGCCAGTGGCGACAAAATTGTTCAATTCTTCTTTGGTAACCCGGGATTTGACCCAATTGCAAGACGTGTATGTCTTAGCCATTTTCTCAATGATCTGAAAGAAAGGTTATGCTGGTTCAAGATTACATGTTTAAGTCAGCCTGTGGTTAAAAGGAAAGCAATAATGAAGCATGCATAGGAGTTAAGCCGGAGATTGGCATTACAAAGTTACAAGGAACCATTGGCGGCTTAAGAGGGGACTAATGATACCTGGCGGGTTACTATGACTGAGCTAAGCCGCCCATACAGATATTGAAAGACAGATCTGGGGATGAAAAAATCACTAAGTGTTGAGAAAAACATGTTTCACAGATTGATGCTATGATTTCGGATCTACATCACTTCAGTTAATTGAAAAATATTTAAACCTAAATATCAGTGCTCGAGCAGTTCATGGGTTCAGATCGGTTTTCTCATGCAAAGGAGGTGTTTTAAATAGTAAAAAGGGATTCTATAACTACCATGACATAGGAGGGGTACCAAGTTCGAATCAAAATCGCAAACTGCAGTGGAAAGCGAGGATGAACTCTGATGAACCCGTAGAAACCCTAACGGATCTATGAGAAGAAGAAGAAGGGGAACTAACCAGGGTTGTTGGACAGCAGAGGTGCGCGGATGGAATCTGGTCCAAACAGGTTGATGCAGCGGCCGATGTTGGAGCAGAGGCAAAGGTCGACGGCGGCGGCAGAGCTTGAGTGCTAGGACGTCGCGAGGTGGAAGACAAAGAGGAAGAGGCACGGGGGGAGTGAAAGGGACCCCCAGCCCTATTTATGAGATAAAAGGACAAGTGACATGCGAGGGAATCAAGGAGGCCAAAAATGGATATGACGGAATAGATGCCACGATTTCCAGAGATTCATTAAAAAGAAGATTTATTAAAATTTGAGATTTGTGCAATATTAATGACAGGTGACATCACAGCGGGTTACCATGATCCTAGAAGGTGACGTCATGGCGAGTTACAAGGTTTCGCAAGAGTAATAAGGAATTTTTTCTAAGTGTTGAAGATTGATATGAACAAGTTCAAATCAACCTGGGGCCTAATGTTGGGGATATAACTATTGGGTTAACCCGCCCAGGAGGAGCCGAGTTAAGCCCCTGGCGGTTCATCAAGACAAAGCCCATGAAGATGCTTAAAACGTAGTCCACTACGCAGCTTCATCGAGGGCCTAAAGCCCAGAGGCGACTTAAGGCCCAAACAAGTGTAAATCATCGTATATGTGTAACTTGTATTATAAGGCATGTACAATTAGCTAGTCACCGAGCCGGACACATTGTTTATGAGCCGGCCGGGACTCTGTAAGCCACTGGGCGTCGACCTATGTATATAAAGGGATGACCCGGCAGCGACTTAGGGCAGGAGACAACAGATCGAAAGCTAGGTTAAGCGTATTCGCTCCCTGGTAATCAAGACATAAGCAATACCACCTCAAACTGGATTAGGCCTTTACCTTCACCGCAAGGGGCCGAACCAGTATAAACTCCTTGTGTCCTTTGTCCCGTTTAACCCCTTTAAGCTAACACTATGGCGATGGCTCCACGACAAAGTCCTCACACTAGGACATCTGCCGTGACAATTCCACGACAGTAATGGTGTGTCCGAACATCGTAACCGTACTTTATTAGATATGGTGCGATCTATGATGTCTCTTGCCGATTTACCACTATCATTTTGGGGTTATGCATTAGAAACAATTGCATTCACGTTAAAAAGGGCACCATCTAAATCTGTTGAGACGACACCATGGTTTAGCAAGAAACCTAAGTTGTCATTTCTTAAAGTTTGGGACTGGGATGCTTATGCGAAAAAGCTTCAACCTGAGAAGCTCAAACCCAAATCGGAGAAATGCGTCTTCATAGGATACCCAAAGGAAACTTTTGGGTACACCTTCTATCACAGATCCGAAGGCAAGATATTCATTGCTAAGAATGGATCCTTTTTAGAGAAGGGGTTTCTCCCGAAAGAAGTGAGTGGGAGCATAGTAGAACTTGATGAGGTAATTGTACCTTCCCCCGAATTGGAAAGTAGTTCATCAAAGAAATCAGTTCCAGTGATTCCTACACCAATTAGTGATGAAGCTAATGATGATGATCATGAAACTTCAGATCAAGTTACTACCGAACCTCGTAGGTCAACCAGAGTACGATCCGCACCAGAGTGGTACGGTAATCCTCCTCTGGAAGTCATGTTACTAGATCATGACGAACCTACGAACTATTAGAAGAGATGATGAGCCCAGATTCCACGAAATGGCTTGAGGCCATGAAATCTGAGATGGGATCCATGTATGAGAACAAAGTATGGACTTTGGTTGACTTGCTCGATGATCAGCGAGCCATTGAGAATAAATGGATCTTCCGGAGGAAGACGGACGCTGATAGTAGTGTTACTATCTAAAAGCTTGAATTATCGCAAAAAAGTTTTTGACAAAGTTCAAAGTGTTGACTACGATGGGATTTTCTCACTCGTATCGATGCTTAAAAGTCTGTCCAAATCATGTTAGCAATTGCCGCATTTTATGAAATCTGGCAAATGGATGTCAAAACTGTATTCCTTAATGTATTTATTAAAGAAGAGTTGTATATGATGCAACCAGAAGGTTTTCTCAATCCTAAAGGTGCTAACAAAGTGTGCAAGCTCCAATGATCCATCTATGGACTGGTGCAAGCATCTCGGAGTTGGAATATACACTTTGATAAGGTGATCAAAGCATATGGTTTTATACAGACTTATTGTGAAGCCTGTATTTACAAGAAAGTGAGTGGGAGCAGTACAGCCTTTCTAATAAGTATATGTGAATGACATATTGTTGATCGGAAATGATGTAGAATTTTCTGGAAAGCATAAAGGAGTGTTTGAATGGAGTTCTTCAAAGAAAGACCTCGGTGAAGCTGCTTACATGTTGAGCATCAAGATCTATAGAGATAGATCAAGATGCTTGATAAGTTTTTTTTCAATGAGTACATACCTTGACAAGATTTTGAAGTAGTTCAAAATGGAACAGTCAAAGAAGAAATTCTTGCCTGTGTTGCAAGGTGTGAAGTTGAGTAAAGACTTAAAACCCGACCACGGCAGAAAATAGAAAAAGGATGAAAAGTCATTCCCTATGCCTCAGTCATAGGTTCTATAAAGAATGCTATGCTATGTACCAGACCTATTGTGTACCTCACCAAGAGTTTGGCAAGAGGGACAATAGTGATCCAGGAGTGGATCACTGGACATCGATCAAAATTATCCTTAGTGGAATAAGTGCATGTTTCTCGATTATGGAGGTGACAAAAAGTTCGTCGTAAAGGGTTACGTCGATGCAAGCTTTGACATTGATCCGGATGACTCTAAGTCTCAATCTGGATACATATTGAAAGTGGGAGCAATTAGCTAGAGTAGCTCCGTGCAGAGCATTGTAGACATAGAAAATTTGCAAAATACGCACGGCTCTGAATGTGGCAGCCCCGTTGACTAAACTTCTCTCACAAGCAAAACATGATCACAACTTAGTACTCTTTGGGTGTTTATCACATAGCGATGTGAACTAGATTATTGACTCTAGTACACCCTTTGGGTGTTAGTCACATGGAGATGTGAACTAATCACATAAAGATGTGAACTATTGGTGTTAAATCACATGACGATGTGAACTAGATTATTGACTCTAGTGCAAGTGGGAGACTGAAGGAAATATGCCCTAGAGGCAATAATAAAGTTGTTATTTATATTTCCTTATATCATGATAAATGTTTATTATTCATGCTAGAATTTTATTAACCGGAAACTTAGTACATGTGTGAATAAATAGAATAGAGTGTCCCTAGTATGCCACTACTTGACTAGCTCTTTAATCAAAGATGGTTAAGTTTCCTGACCATAGACATGTGTTGTCATTTTTTGAACGGGATCATATCATTAGAGAATGGTGTGATGGACAAGACCCATTCGTAAGCTTAGCATAATGATCGTTTAGTTTTATTGATATTGCTTTCTTCATGACTTATACATGTTCCTCTGACTATGCGATTATGCAACTCCCGAATACCGGAGGAACACCTTGTGTGCTATCAAACGTCACAACGTAACTGGGTGCTTATAAAGATGCTCTACATGTGTCTCCGATGGTGTTTGTTGAGTTGGCATAGATCGAGATTAGGATTTGTCACTCCGTGTTTCGGAGAGGTATCTCTGGGCCCTCTCGGTAATGCACATCACTATAAGCCTTGAAAGCAATGTGACTAATGAGTTAGTTACGAGATGATGCATTACGGAACGAGTAAAGAGACTTGCTGGTAACGAGATTGAACTAGGTACGATGATATCAACGATCGAATCTCGGGCAAGTAACATACCGGTGACAAAGGGAACAATGTTTGTTGTTATGTGGTTTGACCAATAAAGATCTTCGTAGAATATGTAGGAGCCAATGTGAGCATCCAGGTTCCACTATTGGTTATTGACCGGAGATGTGGTCTCGGTCATGTCTATATAGTTCTCGTACCCATAGGGTCCACACGCTTAACGTTCGATGACTATTTGTATTATGAGTTATGTGATTTAATGTACTGAAGTTTGTTCGGAGTCTCGAATGAGATCACGGACATGACGAGGAGTCTCAAAATGGTTGAGACATAAGGATTGATATATTGGACCATGTTATTCGGACACCAGAAATGTTCCAGATAGTTTCGGGTAAAACGGAGTGCTAGAGGGGTTATCGGAACCCCCCGGGGGAACTAATGGGCCACCATGGGCCTTATTGGAGAGAGAGGAGGGCCGTCAGGGCAGCCCCCCTAGCAGTCCAAATTGGACAAGGGAAGGGGGGTGGTGACGATGACATGTACCTAGGGTAGGGTCATAGGCCTGACCTAGATGCCTTACCCAAGGACACTGCTCTAGAGACAAGGACATTCAAGATACAACGAAACAAACCGACTGAGTTTACCAAGGGATGCAATCCACTTGACCTCCAATCTCACTCGGTAACCCCAATTCCATTCGACCAAGATGAAGTCACTTGACCATACAGGAAACCACTCGGAATGTAGAAGGCCTAAAGTCACTCAGGATGGAAACGGTCAGGCGTTCACTATGTAGCTTTAAAGATCATTTATAGCTCTTTATAACTGACGTTACCCGTCATGTCCTGTCTTAATGTACATTGAACCCTGTGTAATGTGGGATGGTTGGGGTCCTGGCACACTCTATATAAGCCACCCCCTCCTCTGGCACAAGGGTTCGCACCCCCTGTAACTCTGACGCATAATCCAATCGACCAGCCTCCGGGCACCGAGACGTAGGGATGTTACTTCCTCTGAGAAGGGCCTGAACTCGTCAACCTTGCATGCACAATCTCAAAGTAGCTAGGATCTTGCCTCTCCCTACATACCCCCTATATTATTGTTGAAATCGTTCCCACGACAGTTGGCACCCACCTTGGGGCGGGTGTCTTAACGACTTCCGGCGAGGTTGCAATTTTTCTGATCTTCATTATCATGGTTTCTGGCAGTGGTCTAGCTTTGGGCCGCGAGATCCATGTCGGCGCGCTCATTTTCATCGTCGACGACTCCACCTGGCTCCAGGAGGCCCCCCTCGACATCGAGGCCCTTCCCGTCCATGGGGCGGCGCACTTCCGCGCGGGTGCGTACGACGTCCTCCTACGGCAGCCGTCGACCTAGTATCGGTCAGCTCCCACAGCATCTTTACTCCCCGCCGCTCGCCATCGCAAGTGGACTGGTCAATCGCGGCTTCAGCAGTGGGTGAAGTATGCGGTGGCCTGTCAGTTGGCCACCCCTCAAGTCGTGGAAATCGAGCCCGACGAATCTCTCTATGGACTATTCGACTTATCGGCTGGTTCCGCCGAGACTCTGCCCGAGTGTGATAGCAGTGACCCTGCGGAAGAAGTCCTGATGGTCGACACGCCACGCATCCCTCCTGGGTTCCATCGCGGTGGTGGTGGCGATGGCGATGGCAGATCATCGCATGGTCATGAAGAGTATCATCCCGAAGCCCTCACGTCCTAGCAAAGGGATGAGCTGCACCGTCGCAATGTGGAGGCGCTCCACACTCCCATCATCAGAGAGACCTCAGAGGCTTGGGCCATGGAGGCTGCGCGCCTGGCCACTTTGGCCGAGGGCGTGCGTCTGGAGAACCTTCAACATTCACTCGACGAGCGCGCTCGACGACAGCTCCCCGAATCCAGTCGACGGCAACAACAGTTGTTCCCGCCTGAACCTCAGGTATACCACACTCTGATCCAGAATCTTACAGCTGCAGCCCGTATAGCAGAGTCGATCCAGCCGTCCCAATCAGAAGTTGGAATAGGTTTGATGCAGATCCGAGCGTTGCGCCGGGCAGCAGCAGAGCAAAACACAGCCACTTCTCAGTCGCGTAACATGATCCACAGTAGGTCCGTGGTAGCAGACATAGTACAGTCGGCTCACAGCCTAAGATCGCCTTCGCGGCATGAGGGTCGCGGGCACCGCCAGGAGCAGTACTTGGGTCGGAACCGTGAGCAGTATGATCATCAACTCGGCCGTGATGACCGCCGTCGAGTGCCTACGCCTCCTCTGAGGGGCGGATCATACGTCCCCTGCATTATGATGACAGGCACCCGTATAGCGATGAGCGAAGGGTCCCAGTCGACCCAAGGGAGCCCGGGTTTGATGCAGGGTCAATTCTTGTTCAAGGTCTGGTCGACAGAAACCGAGCACACGGAGAAGGACTAGATAGATATCGTCCGACTAGTAGCAGAGTTCATGTCTCAGGGCCTAAGTGTTTCAGCAGAGCCATCAGAGTTGCTGAGATACCCCCCAACTTCAGGTTGGCGACTGGGGTTAGCAAGTTCACCGGTGAGTCGAAGCCTGACACTTGGCTAGAGGATTATCAAGTGGCTGTGCATATTAGCGGTGGCAATGATGATGTGGCCATGAAGCACCTCCCCCTGATGCTAGAAGGTTCAGCCAGAGCTTGGTTGAATCAGTTGGCTCCTGGAAGCACCTTCAGTTGGGAAGGGTTGGCCCGAGTGTTTGTCAGGACATTTGAGGGCACTTGCAAACATCCGGCAGGGCTAACTGAATTACAGCATTGTGTTCAGAAACCGAATGAAACTTTGAGGGGTTACATCCAAAGATGGACCACTAGTCACCATACAATGGAAAATGTATCACAACACCAAGCAGTTTGCGCCTTCAAGGAGGGTGTTTGGTACAGAGAGCTTAACCTGAAATTCGGTCGGACAGGAGATATGACCTTGGCCCGAATGATGGAAATAGCCACTCATTACGCTAACGGCGAAGAAGAAGACCGACTCTGCAGTGGCAAGAACAAGCCAGTCGCCTAGGACACTGGAGGAGGGAATTCCAGTCGAAAGCAGAAGCGCAAAGCCAAACCCGCAGGTCCTGGTGAGGCTACAATTGTGACCCAAGGAAAGTTCAAAGGAAAACCCAAGGGGTCGTGGATCCATGAGAAAGTGAAGGACCAAGCGGGAAATGATGTGCTAGATTTGTCATGTCATATACACACTAAGAAGGATGAAGAGGGAAGCCTGATTTATCCCAAGCATACCACTCGACAGTTGTGATAAGGATGAGGACAAAGAGGAGGATGATGGTTACCCCAATGTCAATGCAACTTTAGTGATTTTTGCTAACATCGAGAGCAAAAGTCGACTGAAAGTTATCAATGGAGAAGTGAACATGGTTGCTCCGGCAACAACGACATATCTGAAGTGGTCAAAAACTCCTATTATATTTGACTAGCTCGATCACCCAGCGCACGTTGCTACCCCCGGGCGGAAAGCATTGGTGGTCGACCCAGTCGTTGGGGGCACTCGATTGACCAAGGTTCTAATGGATGGTGGCAGTGGTCTGAACAGTTTGTATGTTGAGACCCTCCGAGGAATGGGCATTCCGATGTCCAAACTCACCGAGAGCAACATGCGGTTCCACGGAGTCATTCCGGGGAAGAAGGTTGATTCACTCGGTCAGATCACTCTTGATGTGTTTTTTGATGATTCCAAGAATTACCGCAAGGAAAAGTTGACATTTGAGGTCATGGACTTTCACAGTGCCTACCATGCTATTCTAGGAAGGCTTGCATATGCTCGTTTCATGGCTCGACCATGTTACGTGTACCTCAAATTGAAGATGCCTGGTCCGAGAGGTGTGATTACAGTCACTGGTAATCGGCAGAGAGCAGAAGAGTGCCTCCAGAATGGTTCAAAAATTGCCGATTATAACGCCCCGAGAATTATGCTACAGTAATCTCTCCCAAATGGTGGCCATGTAATCATGATTACTATGCTAATTGCCATTCGATAAAAAACATCAAAGTCAAATTCAATTTTTAATTGCAAGTGAAATTATTACTTCTTTAAACTTTAAAATAAAAAGGTTGGTTAGGCTGCAAATAATCACTAAAGAATTATCATCTAGAAACCAACATCTTTTGGCCCACAAATAAATCCCTAAGAATTTAATAAGTGGTCCAACATCAATTATATTAGCCTTTAAAATAAACAATTATTTATTTAACTCCAATTACCCCCAAACTTTTTGTACTAAAGCAAAATAATCTCTGGTATTTATGTGCCAAGTTTCTTCTACACCTAAAATCATTTGCTATGAAAAGTAAATGTCAAGCAGTAAATAAAAAGAAAAGTAAAGTAAAATAGAAAAGAGAAAAGAGAAGAAAGAGGGAGGAAGGCCCATGTGGGTTGGGTAAGGCCCAGCCCACCTCACCTCATCCCTTTCCTGGCGCTACAGAGAGCAGGGGAGGGCATGGCGGCCATCCCGTGGCCATGGTCACTCCCCTGCCACGTGCGGCCATCTCCCCGGCTCCCCGGAGTGGATAAGATCCCACCCGGCCCCGCGAACGAACCCTTGCCCTCAATCCCTTCTTCCCCGTGCCGCTTTCTTCCTTCCCACAAGGAGTCGTGTCGTCATCGCCATGGCCTCCGTCGTCCTCGCGCCCAGCAAGCTTCCCCTCGTCTACCTCCATGTTGAGGAGAATTGCCACGGACCACTCCGTCCATCCAAAGCGACGAATCGAGCTCGGGTGGTCCGTACGCTCACTGTCGGTGTTAAAACCGGCGGATCTCGGGTAGGGGGTCCCGAACTGTGCGTCTAAGGCGGATGGTAACAGGAGGTAGGGGACACGATGTTTTACCCAAGTTCGGGCCCTCTTGATGGAGGTAAAACCTTACGTCCTTCTTGATTAATATTGATGATATGGGTAGTACAAGAGTAGATCTACCATGAGATCAGAGAGGCTAAACCCTAGAAGCTAGCCTATGGTATGATTGTATGTTATTGTTATGTCCTACAGACTAAAACTCTCTAGTTTATATAGAAACCGGAGAGGGTTAGGGTTACACAAGGTCGGTTACAAAGGAGGAGATATCCATATCCGTATTGCCTAGCTTGCCTTCCACGCCAAGGAGAGTCCCATCCGGACACGAGACAAAGTCTTCAATCTTGTATCTTCATAGTCTAATAGTCCGGCCAAAGGATGTAGTCCTGCTGTCCGGAGACCCCCTAATCCAGGACCCCCTCACTCACCATGTCTGAGGTCTTCACCACGGACATCACCGTCCTCCGCCGTTGATGCCTTCACTCCGGTCCACCCCGACCCTCGCCGAGCACGCCAACGGACTCGTGGTGAGATCCTCTCCCCACCCCCTGGTTCTCCGCCTTCGATCTGTAGATGTAGGCCGCCGTCCCACCCTGGCCGAAGCTCCGGTGAGCATGTGCTCACCATGCTCACTGCGCCTCTGGTTGACCTGGCTGTGCCCGCCGTGGCGCTCCGCCTAGCCCCGTGCAGCCCCGCCTACTGGCCCGCGACACCCACTGCCCGCACTAGCTGCTACTGCTCCTTCTATCGCCGCGCCCCTAGCCGTCCGTCCCTACCTACGCCTACACTGCCGCCGCTGCTGCTTATGTGTTGCTGTCGCTGTGCTAACTGCACTGCTCATGTTGCCGCTAACTATTGCTACTCTTAACTGCTGCTTGCTACTGCGCTTGGCTGTTGTTCATTGTTGCGCTGCTCACTGTCACCGCTGCTCCAGCGCTAGCCATGGCTAGATGAGTGTGTGCATGTGTGTGTGGCCGCCCTTGGCCATGGCAGAGCAGGTGTGTGCGTGTTGTGTGTGTGGTGTGTGCGTGCAGTGTGTGTGTTGAATGTGGCCGTGCCTACCTCTGGCCGCGTCCACCTCTGGCCTCGCCCGCCTCCGGCTGCCGCTGCTCTCTGCTTTGCTAGTTGTTGCTCTCTGCTCGCTGCACTGCTGCTACTCTGCATGTACTGCTGCCGCTACAATAACCAAATGTTACTGTAGCAGCAGCTAGCTTTGCTGCTGCTGCATTGATTAGCCATCTAGACAGCCCCTAAACAGCGTCTAAACAACTGATAACATGAGTAAAAATAATATGTGAAGGAAGTACACTTGACAAACTTCAATATACCCCACCGGACCAAATCCATTTGATGCGCGGATTAAATCCTATGAAATTCACAAAATTGGAAGTTTTGTTAGCTGGAAAACTGAAAAACAGCTTTATAATCATAGCTACTTTAGAGATGTTGATGGTCAAGCAAATGAAATCTAATATGGAGGAAAGTGTTACTAACATATAGATCGCAGAAAAATGCTCATAATTGATGTAAGGCACAAGATCATAGGATGTACAGAACAACAGTTATAGCCTCCGAAAAACAGCTAAGTAGTGTTCAAAAACCGAGCAATCCTCAGATTTAGCCATTTTTTAGGAATTCCAAATAAATTTTTAAATCTTCGAAAATTCATAGAAATTAAATATTAAATCTGATGAAAAGGTTTTATATATGAAAGTTGCTTAGAAAAATCCAACAAATCTGAATACGCAGTCCATTCATCTGTCACATGCCCCTAGCATTTTGAACATGAAACCGTCCCCTATCTTTTCATCTGTTCAGAAAATGTCAGACGCCGGAAAAACCCCTCCGGATGTTTTCCCTCTCCTTTTGCAACGTCTAGCACTGTGTTAGTTCACCCCTAACACCGCGTATTACCATGTTATGCTTTATGATGCTTTGTTTGCTTTATATTTATTGTTTCTTCCCCCTCTTCTCTTGGGTAGACCCCGAGATCGATGTTGTCCCTGTGATGGACTATGTCGACGACGACACTTCTTCCTTTTCAGCAGAGCTTCTAGGCAAGCAAACCCCCATTGATTATTCTGATATCGCCCATTCCCTTCTCTCTTATGCTTGCATTAGAACTACTACTGCTTTCTGTATGATCCTACTCTGATGCATAGCCTGTTTTTGTTACCTGCTTTCATACCTTACCCGCTTATTCTAAACTGCTTAGTATAGGTTGGTTAGAGATCCATCAGTGACCCCCACCTTGTCTCAGTTACCCCTGCTTTATGTTTGATGACTCGATCAACGTGAGCGACTTCCAGGCCCCGACATTGCACATCACCCCCCTTAGTTGTACGACTCTTCAGAGTTACTGAGGGAGTCCTAGATTAGGGGGTCTCCAGACAGCCAGACTATATCCTTTGGCCGGACTGTTCGACTATGAAGATACAAGATTGAAGACTTCGTCTCGTGTCCAGATGGGACTCTCCTTGGTGTGGAAGGCAAGCTTGGCAATACGGATATGTAGATCTCCTTCCTTGTAACCGACTCTGTGTAACCCTAGCCCCCTCCGGTGTCTATATAAACCGGAGGGTTTAGTCCGTAGGACAACAACAATCATACCATAGGCTAGATTCTAGGGTTTAGCCTCTACAATCTCGTGGTAGATAAACTCTTGTAATACTCATATCATCAAGATCAATCAAGCAGGAAGTAGGGTATTACCTCCATCGAGAGGGCCCGAACCTGGGTAAACATCGTGTCCCCCGCCTCCTGTTACCATCCGCCTTAGACGCACAGTTCGGGATCCCCTACCCGAGATCCGCCGGTTTTGACACCGAAATTGGTGCTTTCATTGAGAGTTCCACTGCGCCGTCACCGTAAGGCTTGATGGCTCCTTCGATCATCGGTAACGATGCGGTCCAGGTGAGGTTTTCCTCCCCGAACAGATCTTCGTATTTGGCGGCTTCGCACTGCGAGCCAACTTGCTTGGCCATCTGGAGCAGATCGAGAGCTACGCCCCTGGCCATCGGGTCAGGTTCGGAAACTTAAACTACACTGCTGACATCCGCAGAGATTTGATCTTCGATGGATTCGAGCCCATGTCAGGTGCACCACACAATCACGGCGAGCATGACGTAACTCTGTCGTCGGACAATGTTCGGGAGATCACACCTGCAACTACTCGGCCCTCAATCCGGAGCAAATTGTGCCATCCGAGGACGGGGGGATAGACCCCGCCATGGAGGCCGCACTCTCAGTGGCGATGGAGCCGGATACTGACTTCACCCCTCATGAGAGTCGTGTTGCCGAACCACTGGATTCGTCTCCGTCCACGGACTCCGAGCCGCCTGCGTCCGTGCCTATCGAATCCGATTGGGCGCCGATCATGGAGTTCACCTCCGCGGATATCTCTTAGCACTCACCTTTCGGCGACGTGGTAAATTCCTTAAGGTCTCTCTCCTTGTCAGGAGATCCTTGGCCGAACTATGTTCGGCTAGAATGGGATGCAGACGACGAAGAAATTCGCTGCCCACCCACCACCCACTTAGTAGCCTCTGTCGACGATTTAACCGACATGCTCGATTTCGAATCTGAAGACATCGACAGCATGGACGACGATGCAGGAGAGGAACAGGAACCAGCGCCCGCAGGGCGCTGGACAGCCACTTCACCACATGACATATACATGGTGGATACACCCAAAGAAAACAATGAGGAAGAACGGCAGGATGCAGCGAAGAATAGCTCCCTTGAGAAGCAAGAAAAGCGTCGGCATAGGCGCCGCTCAAAATCCCGCCTCGGCAAAAACAGCGATAACAGCGCAAGAGAAAATAACACTCTAGTCGACTCCAGAGGAAACGACGACCACATTGACCCAGCGGCAGAGCACGATGAAACTGCAAACGGCGAACATAGTACGGATCCGATGTACGAACACAGCGACACCGAGGATAAACCTCATCAACCCCCCTCTACGGAGGAAAACAGTCCGGACAAAGATGCACACATCCTCCCGGAAAGGCACTTGGAACAAGAGAACCTCCGCAGAAGGCTTATTGCCACAGCAAGGAGTCTGAAGAAGCAGAAGCAAAGGCTTAAAGCCGCACAAAATACGCTCAACAACAGGTGGAACAAAGTGCTCGACAATGAAGAAAAGTATGGGGGAAGTTACCACACAAAGAGCTATCCAAAGCGCAAGCTATTACCTGAATTCGACGATGAGGCCGTAGAGCCCACACAGCCGAAAAATAAAACGGCCAACTGGCCGGATCAACCACCTTGTGGCCGCGATAGAGCGGCTAACAAGGCCGCACATAAGTCAACACACGATCTACGTGAGGACTTGTGCCAAAAATCCAGTATGACCAGATCCATCTATGGATCTAGGAAGCGCGCTCTGGCACAAAATCAAAACCGAATACTACAACCGTCTGAACGCCATGATACATCCAAATACAGGGGTGCCGCACACCCCCTATGTTTCACCGATGAGGTGCTGGACCACGAATTTCCAGAAGGATTCAAACCAGTGAACATAGAGGCATACGATGGGTCTACAGACCCTGGGGTCTGGATTGATGACTTTATCCTCCATATCCATATGGCTCATGGAGACGATCTCCACGCCATCAAGTACTTGCCCCTCAAGCTTAAAGGACCAGCTCGGCACTGGTTGAAAAGCCTCATCGAAAATTCAATTGGAAGTTGGGAGGAGCACGAGGATGCTTTTTGGGCTAATTTTCAAGGGACCTATGTCTGACCTCCGGATGCAGATGATTTAAGTCATATAATTCAACAGCCTGGAGAGTCAGCCCGAAAGCTTTGGAACAGGTTTCTCACTAAGAAGAACCAAATTGTCGACTGCCCGGACGCTGAAGCCTTAGCAGCTTTCAAGCACAGCGTTCGAGACGAATGGCTCGCCAGACACCTCGGACAAGAAAAACCGAGAACAATGGCAGCCCTGACAAGCCTCATGAGCTGCTTTTGCGTGGGCGAAGATAGCTGGTTAGCCCGCAGTAGCACCAGTGACCCAAGCACATCCGAAGTCAGGGATGGCAATGGAAAACCATGATGCAGTAAAAGCAAGCGTCGAAATAAAGAAGATAGCCCAGATAATACGGCAGTAAACGCCGGATTCAGGGGCACTCGACCAGGTCAGCGGAAAAAGCCTTTCAAAGGCAGCAGAGATGGACCGTCCAGCCTAAACAACATTCTAGACAAACTATGTCAGATTCATGGCACCCCCGATAAACCTACAAATCACACCCACAGAGAATGCTAGGTCTTCAAGCAGGCCGATAAGCTAAACGCCGAACATAAGGGGAGGGAGACACCAAGCGAAGACGAGGACGAACCTCGCCAGCAAAGTACTGGAGGACAGAAAAAATTCCCACCACAAGTTAAAACAGTAAACATGATCCACGTGACGAAGAGGAGAAGCAAACATGCACTCCGAGACATACATGCCGTAGAGCCCGTCACCCCTAAGTTCAAACCTTGGTTGGCCTGCCCGATCACTTTTGATCGCAGGGATCACCCGACAAGCATCCGGCATGAAGGATTGGCTGCCTTGGTGTTAGACCCAATAATAAATAGATACCATCTCACACGAGTCCTCATGGACGGTGGCAGTGGTCTAAATCTGATATATCAGGACATAGTCCGCAAAATGGGGATAGACCCGACAAAAATCAGCCACGGTAACACTACCTTCAAGGGAGTAATACCAGGCCCAGAGGCCCGCTCCATGGGCTCTCTAATACCAGAGGTTGTATTCGGTTCATCCGATAACTACCGAAGTGAGAAGTTAGACTTCGACATTGCTCCATTCCGAAGCGGCTATCAAGCACTACTCGGAAGAACAACTTTCGCTCATTTTAATGCAGTACCACATTACGCTTCTCTTATGCTTAAGATGCCTGGTCCACGTGGGACCATCACAGTTAGTGGAAATATTGAGCGTTCTCTACGCGCGGAAGAACGTGCGGCGGCTTTAACAGCCAAGCACTAGACGGCCTCACCAACCAGAATAAATGACAGGTCGTCAAGACCGCGGACACGGTTAGACGAGTCCGGCGCATCACTAGATATACCTAAGATTGGTTTGATGGTTAAACCCTCATAGATGGTACCAGGGGCTTCCCGCGTGTAATCAGGGCTAGTTCGGCTCAACTTGACTTATCTTGAATTTTAATGGTTTATCGAGAATAACCAAATTTTTTTGGCACGACAACTTTCACCTAAGTTCTTCTCTTTTATAGATGACAATCGTGCTACACCCGTCCAGGACACGGCACAATGGAGACACAGGCGCAGACGTGCAGTAGGGACCCGCTCAAAGGTTTCTTTTCAGATTAAGACCCTGCGTAAACCTTTTTTACTGTCTCTTGTTGTTCACATCCTCCGAATACTCAATACAACCGAGAAGGATGCTGGCATTATTGGCATTTTGCCACGTCAAAATATTGCACATACCTGGACACTCGGGGTTTATTATTAAGGGCAGTGTTTAGCCCGGAATATGTTATAAAGACCGAATACCTTAGGGAGTGTTCGACGTCGCGAGTTTGGCCTTATATGCATCAGCTCCGAATCATGTCTTTGGTCAAATGTTGGGTTTACCCGGCTCCCGTGTTTGCTACCTTACGTTCCGCTCTATCGGCTAAGGCGGCACTGGGAGAACTACTGCGATTGTGCCCTGGTTCATCCAGATGAGCACCTTAGTAGAGAAAGCCGAAAACTGACTGTCATGATAAAGCACGAGACTGGTCAACCACTCGATGACTTAGCGGAATCTTCGGGATTCCTCCGCATTAACAAAGGGCCATTTCCCGGTCATGTGCGTATGCGCACCATATTCGGAAGAGCGTGGAGGTACCAGGGGCTATATAGTAGTCCCACCGTCAAACTCCTATGGCTAAGTGAAAGTGTTAAAGCAATTAGTTTGGTTGCCTCGTTCACTGCGCCAGCACTTCCTTAATGGACCAAGATGTTGGATCAAGTGTGAATACGTGTTTTTTGCGAACACCCTCGCATTATATGCGTGGGGGCTGAAGTCGACGACTGCAAACTTTCAGGTTATATACGTATATACATAAACGGCCGCACAGGAGGCATCATAATACTTTCAGGCAAAAGTATAAACACAGCCTTTATAATTCAATAAAACATTGTTTTTACAATGGGAATACATGTCACTAGAACATAATATTCTTCAAGCACCGAGCCTCTATTGAATGAGCACCTTCAAGGACTTCTTCAAAGTAGCGCTCGGCAGATACTCGGCCTACGGCCGAACTCTAGGTTGCAATAGCGGTGGCCTCCACGTCTGCCCAGTATGTCTTGACATGGGCAAGTGCCATATGCGCACCCTCTATGCACGCCGACCTCTTCCTAGCGTCGATGTGCGGCACAGCACCAAGTAACTGTTGCACTAAACTAAAATAACTATTCGGCCTTGGCCCTTCCGGCCACAGATGATCCACAACAGACCTCATGGCAAGCCCGGACAACCTATGGAGCTCGGCCCACTCGGCCATTCGCTCATTCAACAGCAGCGGACGCACTGGAACATGGAACTGTGACCAGAATAGCCTTTCCACTTCACGATCTTTTTGATCCTTGAAGTACTCGGCCGCATCAGCAGCACTGGCTGCCAAATCCACGTATGCGTCTACAGAACTCCATAGTTGATCAAGAGGGACATACTTCGGATCTCCAAACTTCGTCCGCAACAAAAAGGGCTTCCCAGCCGCGATATCTCCAGCTTGACGTAGCTCCTCCTTCGCCGCTCTGATTTTAGAGCGGGCTTCCTTGGATGCTACCATGGCCTTCTCCAGGTCCGCCGCCTTCGCCCGACTTTCTTTTTCTAGAAGCTGGTAACGGTCGGCAGCATCTTTCAACTCAAAGGCCATCTTGGCTGTTTTTTCCTTACTTTGGCAATGCGCGGCCTATTCGGCCCTCAGCTCTTCGACCGCCTTTAGAGCGGCCGCATCACTATTCCTAGCTTGTTCCTTGGCTCGGGCAAGTTCCGCCCGAAGGGTCTCCACGGCGGCAGCTCCATCTGCAGTCACAACATATTAAAGATACTAGCATCATGCTCCTCTTACTATGTGTTGATCACCGGAGAAATCACATACCCTATGCCTCGCCGAGCCGCTTGTTGACAAGCACGATGTCGGCATCTGCCGCATCAAGTTGTCGCTTCAGCTCAGCAAACTCACCAGTCCGACTAGCCACCGGACCTTCAGCCACGTGCACATGAAGGCATCCTGATTATTATCTGGGACTATGATCCTCTGTTTGCCGTCATTCTCGATGGCAACCAGAGTCTCAGGGGCTACTATCTGCATAGGGCACACCTAACGTGTGCGGTACTGTAAAAAACATGCACTATTTTACGTACCTCAAAGACTTTCAGCAGACTCATAAAAGCTTCATGCAACCTGCTTTCGGCGAATGAAATCCTCTCAATCACCGTACCCATTAGCGTACGATGCACTTCTGAGATGGCCGCTTGCCCTAAAAGATCCTTCAGTGCGTCCGATCGCACACCGGGCGGTTCCGGACTCTTTCCGTTGCTCTCTTTAGGAGCCGAATACTGAGGACTTCAGGTGGCCGAAGGATTACCCTCCGGCCTTGGCGGATCAGGAGAAACCCTCCGCGATGACACTTCAGGGTCGCCCGCCTCATGAGGCGGGGTGGCATGGGGAGGTGTTTCGCTCTCCATCATCTCCGGAAGAAGATCCCCCGAAGACAAACTCTGTCGAGAAGGGCTATGATCCGAACTACAAGATACATGCTTCGGTTATTGTCTTTAGAAGTAATGTAGGATATTTTTACTATTAAGTACTTTTTGTTTACTTACAGCTCGGTAGAGGGCTGATCCCCTTGCGGGCACTTTGTGGCAAGAGTACCCTCCGAGGCAGGACCCTATGGCGAAGATTTCTTCCCCCGTTTGGAAACCTTTGTTTCCGGGTCTTCAGAGGTGGTCCTCTTCCTTCCTTGGGGAGAGGGAATTTCAGATTCTTCTCCCTAGTTATCCTCCTTCGTGGAGGCACTAATTCCCCCGGTTTGGATGAATAATGAGTGAGGCCTGCTTTCAGCCTCTTTATTCCCCCCTTTATCTTCCCCTGAGGGCGCCTGATAAGGCGCCGGCTCGAGCATTCTAGCCAGTACTGGATCTGCTGAGCCTTCGGGAAGGGGGGACGAACACCTGATCATCTTCGCCTTTGTTACCCGGTCCTGGTCAAAGAGCGAACTTTCAGAATGATGTTATGATAAATAAAAAAACAACGCGTTCGGCCACAGGGTTACTTACTTGGGTATCTGGACGTTTGCAGCTCAGACCCGCATCCTCGGTGGTGTCCGGACACCTTATTTGTGGTCCGAAGAACAATTTGTACATCTCTTTAAGCGTCATGCCGAGGAAGTGTTGAATAGTTCGCGGTCCTTCCGGGTTGAACTCCCACATACGGAGGGGTCGACGTTTGCAAGGCGGGACTTGACGACTAGCATGACTTGCATTACCATGGCCAGGCTGACATCTCTCTCTAAGAGATCTCGGATGCGACTCTGCAATATCGGCACATCATTTACTGGCCCCCAGTCCAGCCCCTTGTTGATCCATGACGGCAGTTGTGGTGGGGGCCCGAGCGAAAGGCTGGGGCGGCTACCCACTTGGTACTCCAGGGAGCTGTGATATAAAACCACTCCCGTTGCCATAAACTGGACACCTCTGGGAAGGAACCCTCTGGCCATGGAACATCAGCGCTTTTGCTTATTGCGGCACCTCCGCACTCTGCGTGTCGCCCCTTGATCATCTTCGGCTTCACATTGAAAGTCTTGAGCCACAGGCCGAAATGTGGGGTAATGTGGAGGAAGGCCTCACACACGACGATGAACGACGAGACATGAAGGAGGGAATCCGGGGCTAGGTCATGGAAATCCAGCCCATAATAGAACATGAGCCCCCTAACAAAGGGATCCAGAGTGAGGCCTAGCCCTCGGAGGAAGTGAGAGATGAATACAACGCTCTCGCCGGGTTCGGGAGTGGGAATGACCTGCCCTCGAGCAGGCAGCCTGTGCGATTTCGCTGGTCAAATACCTGGCCTCTCTTAGCTTCTTGATGTCTTCCTCTATGATAGAGGAAGGCATCCACCGACCTTGAAGGTTGGATCCGGACATGGTTGAAGGTCCGAAGCGCTTGACCTGAGCCTTGGGTGTTGGAAACTCGAGGCGGGGGAAGGATTTGATTGAGTACGAGAGGGAAAAAAGGACAAGCCTTGGCCTCTTTATAAAGAGGGTGAATATCAAGCGTCCTGCTCGTGGTTTGGGACTTGCCTAAAATCGAGGAGTCATACCAACGGGCACGATTGGGTTACCCACGTCCGTATTGATGAGAATCCCGTAATAAGGGGGACACGATCTCTGCTTCGACAAGACGTGTCAAGAAAACCGCCTCGCGATATGTGCAGTGCTGGTTGAGAAAACAGTTCGAATAATGACTGGGCCATGGCATGATGGCATGTTGCTAAACGTGTCAGCAGATTAGATTTGTGAAGATATTATTTTCTCTACGGTGGTATGTGGAACTTGTTTTGCAGAGCCGGACACTATCCTTGTGTTCAAAATCTTGTTGGGGAACGTTGCAGAAAACAAAAATTTTCCTACTCGTTTCACCAAGATCATCTAGGAGTTCATCTAGCAACGAGTGATCAGATGCATCTACATACCTTTGTAGATCGCACACGGAAGCGTTCAAAAGAACGGTGATGATGTAGTCGTACTCGACGTGATCCAAATCACCGATGACCAGCGCCGAACGGACGGCACCTCCGCGTTCAACACACGTACGGAATAGCCACGTCTCCTCTTCTTGATCCAGCAAGGGAGGGAGGAGAGGTTGAGGGAGATGGCACCAGCAGCAGCACGACGGCGTGGTGTTGATGGAGCTGCAGTACTCCGGCAGAGCTTCGCTAAGCACTATGGAGGTGGAGGAGGTGTTGAGGAGGGAGAAGGAGGCAACCAAAGGCCAGGGCGTTCAGGTATGAAGTCCCTCCTCTCCCCACTATATATAGGGGTGCCAAGGGGGGGTGGCCGGCCCTAGGAGATCCAATCTCCTAGGGGGTGCGGCGGCCAAGGGGGGTTTTCCCTCCCCCCAAGGCACCTAGGAGGTGCCTTACCCTCCTAGGACTCTTGCCCCCTTAAACCCTAGGCGCATGGGCCTATGTGGGGCTGGTGCCCTTGGCCCATTAGGCCAAGGCGCACCCCCTTACAGCCCATGTGGCCCCCCGGGGCAGGTGGACCTACCCGGTGGACCCCCGGGACCCTTCCGGTGGTCCTGGTACAATACCGATAACCCCGAAACTTGTCCCGATGTCCGAAACAGGACTTCCCATATATAAATCTTTACCTCCGGACCATTCCGGAACTCCTTGTGACGTCCGGGATCTCATCCGGGACTCCGAACAACATTCGGGTTACTGCATATACATATCCCTACAACCCTAGCGTAACCGAACCTTAAGTGTGTAGACCCTACGGGTTCGGGAGACAAGCAGACATGACCGAGACGACTCTTCGGTCAATAACCAACAGCGGGATCTGGATACCCATGTTGGCTCCCACATGCTCCACGATGATCTCATCGGATGAACCACGATGTCGAGGATTCAATCAACCCCGTACGCTATTCCCTTTGTCTATCGATATGTTACTTGCCCGAGATTCGATCGTCGGTATCCCAATACCTCGTTCAATCTCGTTACCGGCAAGTCACTTTACTCGTACCGTAATGCATGATCCCGTGACCAGACACTTGGTCACTCTGAGCTCATTATGATGATGCATTACCGAGTGGGCCCAGTGATACCTCTCCGTCATACGGAGTGACAAATCCCAGTCTTGATCCATGTCACCCAACAGACACTTTCGGAGATACCCGTAGTCTACCTTTATAGTCACCCAGTTACGTTGTGACGTTTGGCATACCCAAAGCACTCCTACGGTATCCGGGAGTTACACGATCTCATGGTCTAAGGAATAGATACTTTGACATTGCAAAACTCTAGCAAACGAACTATACGATCTTGTGCTATGTTTAGGATTGGGTCTTGTCCATCACATCATTCTCCTAATGATGTGATCTCGTTATCAATGACATCCAGTGTCCATAGTCAGGAAATCATGACTATCTGTTGATCAACGAGCTAGTCAACTAGAGGCTCACTAGGGACATGTTGGTGTCTGTTATTCACACATGCATTACGATTTCCGGATAACACAATTATAGCATGAATAAAGACAATTATCATGAACAAGGAAATATAATAATAATGCTTTTATTATTGCCTCTAGGGCATATTTCCAACAGTCTCCCACTTGCACTAGAGTCAATAATCTAGTTACATTGTGATGAATCGAACACCCATGGAATTCTGGTGTTGATCATGTTTTGCTCTAGGGAGAGGTTTAGTCAACGGATCTGCTACATTCAGGTCCGTATGTACTTTACAAATCTCTATGTCTCCATCTTGAACATTTTCACGAATGGAGTTGAAACGACGCTTGATGTGCCTTGTCTTCTTGTGAAACCTGGGCTCCTTGGCAAGTGCAATAGCTCCAGTGTTGTCACAGAAGAGCTTGATCGGCCCCGACGCATTGGGTATGACTCCTAGGTCGGTGATGAACTCCTTCACCCATATTGCTTCATGTTCTGCCTCCGAGGTTGCCATGTACTCCGCTTCACATGTAGATCCCGCCACGACGCTTTGCTTGCAACTGCACCAGCTTACTGCCCCACCATTCAAAATATACACGTATCCGGTTTGTGACTTAGAGTCATCCAGATCTGTGTCGAAGCTAGCGTCGACGTAACCCTTTACGACGAGCTCTTCGTCACCTCCATAAACGAGAAACATTTCCTTAGTCCTTTTCAGGTACTTCAGGATATTCTTGACCGCTGTCCAGTGTTCCTTGCCGGGATTACTTTGGTACCTTCCTACCAAACTGACGGCAAGGTTAACATCAGGTCTGGTACACAGCATGGCATACATAATAGAACCTATGGCTGAGGCATAGGGGATGACGCTCATCTCTTCTATATCTTCTGCCGTGGTCGGACACTGAGCTGAGCTCAATTTCACACCTTGTAACACAGGCAAGAACCCTTTCTTAGATTGATCCATATTGAACTTCTTCAATATCTTATCAAGGTATGTGCTTTGTGAAAGACCTATGAGGCGTCTTGATCTATCTCTATAGATTTTGATGCCTAATATATAAGCAGCTTCTCCAAGGTCCTTCATTGAAAAACTTTTATTCAAGTAGGCCTTGATGCTGTCCAAGAGTTCTATATCATTTCCCATCAAGAGTATGTCATCTACATATAATATGAGAAATGCTACAGAGCTCCCACTCACTTTCTTGTAAACGCAGGCTTCTCCATAAGTCTGTGTAAACCCAAACGCTTTGATCATCTCATCAAAGCGAATGTTCCAACTCCGAGATGCTTGCACCAGCCCATAAATCGAGCGTTGGAGCTTGCACACTTTGTCAGCATTCTTAGGATCGACAAAACCTTCCGGCTGCATCATATACAATTCTTCCTTAAGGAAACCATCAAGGAATGCCGTTTTGACGTCCATTTGCCATATTTCGTAATCATAGAATGCGGCAATTGCTAACATGATTCGGACGGACTTCAGCTTCGCTACCGGTGAGAAAGTCTCATCGTAGTCAACCCCTTGAACTTGTCGATAACCCTTAGCGACAAGCCGAGCTTTATAGATGGTCACATTACCATCCGCGTCTGTCTTCTTCTTAAAGATCCATTTATTTTCTATGGCTCGCCGTTCAACGGGCAAGTCAGTCAAAGTCCATACTTCGTTCTCATACATGGATCCTATCTCGGATTTCATGGCTTCTAGCCATTTGTCGGAATCTGGTCCCGCCATCGCTTCTTCATAGTTCGAAGGTTCACCGTTGTCTAACAACATGATTTCCAAGACAGGGTTGCCGTACCACTCTGGTGCGGAACGTGTCCTTATGGACCTTCGAATTTCAGTAGGAGCTTGATCAGAAGTATCTTGATCATTATCATTAACTTCCTCTCTAGTCGGTGCTGGCACCTCAGGAACATTTTCTTGAGTTGCACCATTTTCCGGTTCAAGAGGCAATACTTCATCAAGCTCTACTTTCCTCCCACTTACTTCTTTCGAGAGAAACTCTTTCTCCAGAAAGGACCCATTCTTGGCAACAAAGATCTTGCCTTCGGATCTGAGGTAGAAGGTGTACCCAATAGTTTCTTTTGGGTACCCTATGAAGACGCATTTTTCCGATTTGGGTTCGAGCTTTTTAGGTTGAAGTTTCTTGACATAAGCATCGCATCCCCAAACTTTTAGAAACGACAGCTTAGGTTTCTTCCCAAACCATAATTCATACGGTGTCGTCTCAACGGATTTCGACGGAGCCCTATTTAAAGTGAATGCGGCAGTCTCTAAAGCATAGCCCCAAAAAGAAAGCGGTAAATCGGTAAGAGACATCATAGATCGCACCATATCTAACAGAGTGCGATTACGACGTTCGGACACACCATTACGCTGAGGTGTTCCAGGCGGTGTGAGTTGTGAAACTATTCCACATTTTCTTAAGTGTGTGCCAAACTCGTGACTCAAGTATTCTCCTCCACGATCTGATCGCAGAAACTTGATTTTCCTGTCACGTTGATTTTCAACCTCACTCTGAAATTCCTTGAACTTTTCAAAGGTTTCAGACTTGTGTTTCATTAAGTAGATATACCCATACCTACTTAAATCATCAGTGAGGGTGAGAACATAACGATAGCCACCGCGAGCCTCAACACTCATTGGACCGCACACATCGGTATGTATGATTTCCAATAAGTCGGTTGCTCGCTCCATTGTTCCTGAGAACGGAGTCTTGGCCATTTTACCCATAAGGCATGGTTCGCACGTGTCAAATGATTCATAATCAAGAGACTCTAAAAGTCCATCAGCATGGAGCTTCTTCATGCGTTTGACACCTATGTGACCAAGGCGGCAGTGCCACAAGTATGTGGGACTATCATTATCAACTTTACTTCTTTTGGTACTCACATTATGAACATGTGTAGCATCACGTTCGAGATTCATAAAGAATAAACCATTCACCATAGGAGCATGACCATAAAACATATCTCTCATAAAAATGGAACAACCATTATTCTCAGATTTAAAAGAGTAGCCATCTCGAATTAAACGAGATCCCGATACAATGTTCATGCTCAAAGCTGGCACTAAATAACAATTATTAAGGTTTAAAACTAATCCCGAAGGGAGATGCAGAGGTAGCGTGCCGACGGCGATCACATTGACCTTGGAACCATTCCCGACGCGCATCGTCACCTTGTCCTTTGCCAGTTTCCGCTTATTCCGCAGCCCCTGCTTTGAGTTACAAATGTGAGCAACTGCACCGGTATCAAATACCCAGGAGCCACTACGGGCACTAGTAAGGTACACATCAATTACATGTATATCACATATACCTTTGGTTTTGCCGGCCTTCTTATCCGCTAAGTACTTAGGGCATTTCCGCTTCCAGTGACCGCTTCCCTTGCAATAAAAGCACTCAGTCTCGGGCTTGGGTCCATTCTTTGGCTTCTTCCCGGCAGCTTGCTTGCCGGGCGCGGCAACCCCCTTGCCGTCCTTCTTGAAGCTCTTTTTACCCTTGCCTTTCTTGAACTTAGTGGTTTTATTGACCATCAACACTTGATGTTCCTTCCTGACTTCTACCTCTGCTGATTTCAGCATAGCAAATACTTCGGGAATGGTCTTTTCCATCCCCTGCATATTGAAGTTCATCACAAAGCTCTTGTAGCTTGGTGGAAGCGACTGGAGGATTCTGTCAATGACCGCATCATCCGGGAGATTAACTCCCAGCTGAGTCAAGCGGTTATGCAACCCAGACATAGTGAGTATGTGCTCACTGACAGAACTGTTTTCCTCCATCTTACAGCTAAAGAATTTGTCGGAGACTTCATATCTCTCGACCCGGGCATGAGCTTGGAAAACCATTTTCAGCTCTTCGAACATCTCATATGCTCCATGTCTCTCAAAACGCTTTTGGAGCCCCGGCTCTAGGCTGTAAAGCATGCCGCACTGAACGAGGGAGTAGTCATCGAAACGTGCCTGCCAAGCGTTCATAACGTCTTGTTCTGCAGGGAGAACGGGTGCGTCACCAAGCGGTGCTTGTAGGACATAATCTTTCTTGGCAGCTATGAGGATGATCCTCAGGTTCCGGACCCAGTCCGTATAGTTGCTGCCATCGTCTTTCAGCTTAGTTTTCTCTAGGAACGTGTTGAAGTTGAGGACTACGTTGGCCATTTGATCTACAAGACATATTGCAAAGATTTTAGACTAAGTTGATGATAATTAAGTTCAACTAATCAAATTATTAGTGAACTCCCACTTAGATTAGACATCCCTCTAGTCATCTAAGTATTACATGATCCGAGTTAAACTAGACCGTGTCCGATCATCACGTGAGACGGACTAGTCAACATCGGTGAACATCTTCATGTTGATCGTATCTTCTATACGACTCATGCTCGACCTTTCGGTCTTCTGTGTTCCGAGGCCATGTCTGTACATGCTAGGCTCGTCAAGTCAACCTAAGTGTTTGCATGTGTAAATCTGTCTTACACCCGTTGTATGTGAACGTCTGAATAAAACACCCGATCATCACGTGGTGTTTTGAAACAGCGAACTGTCGCAACGGTGCACAGTTAGGGGAAACACTTCTTGAATTTTATTGTGAGGGATCATCTTATTTACTACCGTCGTTCTAAGTAAACAAGATGCAAAACATGATAAACATCACATGCAATCAAATAATAAATGTGACATGATATGGCCATTTTCACATAGCTCCTTTGATCTCCATCTTGGGGCTCCGTGATCATCTTGTCACCGGCTTGACACCATGATCTCCATCATCATGATCTCCATCATCGTGTCTCCATGAAGTTGCTCGCCAACTATTACTTCTACTACTATGGCTAACGCGTTTAGCAATAAAGTAAAGTAATTTACATGGCGTTTCTCGATGACACGCAGGTCATTAAAAGAATAAAGACAACTCCTATGGCTCCTGCCGGTTGTCATACTCATCGACATGCAAGTCGTGAATCCTATTACAATAGCATGAACATCTCATACATCACATATAGATCATTCATCATTCATCACAACTTTGGCCATATCATATCACAAACCACTTGCTGCAAAAACAAGTTAGACGTCCTCTAATTGTTGTTGCAAGTTTTACGTGGCTGAATTAGGGTTCTAGCAAGAACGTTTTCTTACCTACGTTAAAACCACAACGTGATTTGTCAACTTCTATTTACCCTTCATAAGGACCCTGTTCATCGATTCCGCTCCAACTAAAGTGGGAGAGACAGACACCCGCCAGCCACCTTATGCAACTAGTGCATGTTAGTCGGTGGAACCGGTCTCACGTAAGCGTACGTGTAAGGTTGGTCCGGGCCGCTTCATCCCACAATACCGCTGAAGCAAGAAAGGACTAGTAACGGCAAGAAAGTTGACAAATCTACGCCCACAACAAATTGTGTTCTACTCGCGCAAGAAGAACTACGCATAGACCTAGCTCATGATGCCACTGTTGGGGAACGTTGCAGAAAACAAAAAATTTCCTACTCGTTTCACCAAGATCATCTAGGAGTTCATCTAGCAACGAGTGATCAGATGCATCTACATACCTTTGTAGATCGCGCACGGAAGCGTTCAAAAGAACGGTGATGATGTAGTCGTACTCGACGTGATCCAAATCACCGATGACCAGCGCCGAACGGACGGCACCTCCGCGTTCAACACACGTATGGAACAGCCACGTCTCCTCCTCTTGATCCAGCAAGGGAGGGAGGAGAGGTTGAGGGAGATGGCACCAGCAGCAGCACGACGGCGTGGTGTTGATGGAGCTGCAGTACTCCGGCAGAGCTTCGCTAAGCACTATGGAGGTGGAGGAGGTGTTGAGGAGGGAGAAGGAGGCAACCAAAGGCCAGGGCGTTCAGGTATGAAGTCCCTCCTCTCCCCACTATATATAGGGGTGCCAAGGGGGGGTGGCCGGCCCTAGGAGATCCAATCTCCTAGGGGGTGCGGCGGCCAAGGGGGGTTTTCCCTCCCCCCAAGGCACCTAGGAGGTGCCTTACCCTCCTAGGACTCTTGCCCCCTTAAACCCTAGGCGCATGGGCCTATGTGGGGCTGGTGCCCTTGGCCCATTAGGCCAAGGTGCACCCCCTTACAGCCCATGTGGCCCCTCGGGGCAGGTGGACCTACCCGGTGGACCCCCGGGACCCTTCCGGTGGTCCCGGTACAATACCGATAACCCCGAAACTTGTCCCGATGTCCGAAACAGGACTTCCCATATATAAATCTTTACCTCCGGACCATTCCGGAACTCCTCGTGACATCCGGGATCTCATCCGGGACTCCGAACAACATTCGGGTTACTGCATATACATATCCCTACAACCCTAGCGTAACCGAACCTTAAGTGTGTAGACCCTACGGGTTCGGGAGACAAGCAGACATGACCGAGACGACTCTTCGGTCAATAACCAACAGCGGGATCTGGATACCCATGTTGGCTCCCACATGCTCCACGATGATCTCATCGGATGAACCACGATGTCGAGGATTCAATCAACCCCGTACGCTATTCCCTTTGTCTATCGATATGTTACTTGCCCGAGATTCGATCGTCGGTATCCCAATACCTCGTTCAATCTCGTTACCGGCAAGTCACTTTACTCGTACCGTAATGCATGATCCCGTGACCAGACACTTGGTCACTCTGAGCTCATTATGATGATGCATTACCGAGTGGGCCCAGTGATACCTCTCCGTCATACGGAGTGACAAATCCCAGTCTTGATCCATGTCACCCAACAGACACTTTCAGAGATACCCGCAGTCTACCTTTATAGTCACCCAGTTACGTTGTGACGTTTGGCATACCCAAAGCACTCCTACAGTATCCGGGAGTTACACGATCTCATGGTCTAAGGAAAAGATACTTGACATTAGAAAACTCTAGCAAACAAACTATACGATCTTGTGCTATGTTTAGGATTGGGTCTTGTCCATCACATCATTCTCCTAATGATGTGATCTCGTTATCAATGACATCCAGTGTCCATAGTCAGGAAATCATGACTATCTGTTGATCAACGAGCTAGTCAACTAGAGGCTCACTAGGGACATGTTGATGTCTGTTATTCACACATGTATTACGATTTCCAGATAACACAATTATAGCATGAATAAAGACAATTATCATGAACAAGGAAATATAATAATAATGCTTTTATTATTGCCTCTAGGGCATATTTCCAACAAATCTGTTGTGGAGTATTCGGAGGAAGAACCCGCCTTGCAATGCCGAAGACAAATCTGCGCGCCGGACTCATCGTCATTGAAGCCTGGTTCAGGGGCTACTGAGCGGGAGTCCTGGATTAGGGGGTCTTCGGACAGCCAGATTATATCCTTTGGCCGAACTGTTGGACTATGAAGATACAAGATTGAAGACTCCGTCCCGTGTCCGGATGGGACTCTCCTTGGCGTGGAAGGCAAGCTTGGCAATACGGATATGTAGATCTCCTTCCTTGTAACCGACTCTGTGTAACCCTAGCCCCCTCCGGTGTCTATATAAACCAGAGGGTTTAGTCCGTAGGACAACAACAATCATACCATAGTCAAGCTTCTAGGGTTTAGCCTCTACGATCTCGTGGTAGATCAACTCTTGTAATACTCATATCATCAAGATCAATCAAGCAGGAAGTAGGGTATTACCTCCATCGAGAGGGCCCGAACCTGGGTAAACATTGTGTCCCCCGCCTCCTGTTACCATCCGCCTTAGACGCACAGTTCGGGGGCCCCTACCCGAGATTCGCCGGTTCTGACACTGACAGTTACTATCGAATGCCGAGGGTGATACCTCATCAGCACTTCTGATGTTAACCTTGTAGGTTAGTTCATTGGTGATGGTCATCGAGGGTGATTTCTCCTTCTCCACTCCCGATAACGACATTGTCGTGCAACTCCTCAAGAGTGCACCTCGAGGGTGATTCCTCCTTCGTTCACCTTGACGATAACATCATGTGGAATTCCATCGAGGGTGATTCCTCAGGGTTCCCCTTGGTGTTAGACACACGGTTACTATGGTTACTATGACTTTACACTGAACCATGTTACTAAAGATGGGTCGGCCCTGAGGGGTACCCGCGCGAGCTTAATTGCGAGTGATGTGGAGTCGGGTTGACCTGGAAGGTGTTCGCGAGATAATTACGAGGTGTGGACGGGCATTCTTAGCCCTTGCCACAAGTCCTCGAGACGAGGCGATGGGGTCACATCTTTTGTGAGTCTCTGCTTGTTACCGCGCGTTCCTAATACACTACAATTTGGATATTTGATCTAAGGGGCCTCTAGCTTGATAGCACTAACCATCACATGGGCATAGTATGGGTGTTCTGCGTCGTATGCATTAGCCGAAGCTTAATAGATGTCATGCGACTGAGCGGCGTGCGCCGGGTTGGACTGTGTAAGCACCTGCCTTTTTAAGGAGGTAACTAGGTCTGCTCACCGGCCGCCCACGCAACATGCAAGAGTTCCCGGGGCGATGGCCCAAGACCCCTGGGGGCATAGGTTTAGTCTGGCATGCTGACCTCTCTATTAAGCCTAGGTCGGGTTGCGGCGTATTGTTTGGCCAAGGCCGGGCATGACCCAGTAAATTGTGTCCGGCTAGAGTTAAGCGAGCGTGGTGGGTAAGTTGGCGCACCCCTGCAGGGAAGAGAACATCTATAGATAGCCTGTCCTACGGTAACGGACACTCGGAGTTGCTCCAGGATTGTTTTCTCGCAGGGAGTCGAGGAAGTGATATATGTGCAATGTTATAACATACTTACTAATATTATAATATGCCACTCTTATCTTTTCTGATGTTGCAAGATGCTTGGAGCTGCTTGAAGATGCTAGTCTTCGATAGGCAAGGCTTTCCCCTTCTCTTCTGGCATTCTGCAGTTTAGTCCACATATACAGCATATTCCTTTGATACAGATGCATATTTAGTTCAGATCTGATGTAAGTCTTGCGAGTACTTTGTATGAGTACTCACGGCTGCTTTGCTACCTTTTTTCCCCCATACCCGATTGTTGCAACCAGATGATGGATCCCAAGAGCCAGACGACACCACTGATGACTACTACTACCCCGAGGGTGCCTACTACTACGTGACGACCGCTGACGACCTGGAGTAGTTAGGAGGCTCCCAGGCAGGAGACCTTGCCTTTTCGATCGATGTGCTTTGGTGCTAGCCTTCTTAAGGCAAACTTGTTTAACTTATGTCTGTACTTAGATATTGTTGCTTCTGCTGACTCGTCTATGATCGAGCTCTTGTATTCGAGCCCTTGAGGCCCCTTGTTGGGGATATGATTACTGGAGGTAAACCGGCTAGGAGTGGCCCGGTTAGCTCCATGAAGATAGAAGCCCAAGAAGGCGTGAGGATGGAGGCGATTTATGAAGGCCCAAGGCCCAAAGGCGGGTTAAAGGCTTGTAGATGTAAACTGACTCTTTCATGTAACTTGTATTGTAAGTTAAAGGAATAGAGACCCGAGCCGGACACGTTTATGATCCAGCCTCGGGGCTCTGTAGACTGGCGGGCGTCAACCTATGTATATAAAGGGACGACCCAGCAGCGGTTTAGGGACAACAGACAACAACTCGAGAGCCAGGCAAAGCGGATTCGCTCCCTAGTCATCGAAACCCTAGCAATACCAATCACAACTAGACGTAGGCTTTTACCTTCATCGAAGGGGCCGAACTAGTATAAAACCCCTCGTGTCCCCTTGTCTGGTTTAACCCCTTTCAGCTAACCCATAGTGATGGCTCCACGACTAAGTCCTTTCACGAGGACATCTGCCGTGACAAACTCATGACAATTGGCGCCCACTATGGGGCTATCACACGATGGTTTCGAGTTCTTGAAGGGCAGCTTTGATGGACTCAAGGGATATGCTGTGGGCCGAATGACGAAGAGTCGTCGCGGCAAGCTCTACATCGACGACGCAAGATGGGTTCCCGAGGCCGGTTCAATCGAATACGGATACCGGGTCCCTTTTGGTGGGATTCACGTCTTCATCGGCAAGATCGGCGAACCGGGCCCTGAGCCGGACACCTGCACCAACATCATCGAGACGGCTCAGCGTGCAAGCCCATCCTCGGTTCAGCCCGCAGCAAGGCATGTCTTCATAGGTGTCGTCCAGGGAGCGGAATATGAGGATGGACCGGCATCTCATGGAGAAACCGTTGTCTGTTCTAACGACGAGTCTTCGACTGGAAAGACCGAATCGATGTATCAGTTGCAGGACGGCCGGATTAGCGGGGGTTCCAAGGGCAACAGTATTTCGGACCCCCTCGATCTGCCAAACCGGGTCGCTATCTTCATGGTCGGTACGCAATCAGCACACCACTCATCAACCACCGGCAATGCTCTCTGGTTCAGCGACAGCAACGCCAGCGGGAGCAGGGGGCTCTGTGCCGCCTCCGGCTCAAGTACTGTCTGATTTATTCAACGCTTTGGCAACATTGATGGCCGCGGAGGTGGACGCAGCAGCCCAGGATCAGCACAATGCGGAGATTGCAAAGGTGAAGGATCAGATAACTCAGGCTAAAGTGGACCTAGCGGCAGAGAATGCTAGGATGGCTACAGAATGGGCCGAGTTGGAAGCTTAGGCCTACCGGCTTAGACTGGATCAAAATGCCTCAGAGGAAGTCATGAGAAGAAGATACCGATTGCATCTCCCGTCGGGTTATGAGCCAAGAAATCTCTTCAACACGCCAGGAGCAGGAACTAGTAACCAGCCAGTATTAAACCGGACGGAGGCACCGGGGACGAGAGCGCCGGTTCAACCGCGCACGATGGACCCGCCTCGTCAGAACAACATTGTGCCACAGTATGTTCCGACGCCCTGGGGGCATTACTCCAACCCGTTGGACAACATTGTGGCCGCCGCTTCACGATTGGCAGCCCTCCTAACCGACGGCGAGTCACCAGTTGTGATTGAGGCACGACGAGCCAGAGAGCTCCTTCAAACAGCTTTAAATCAGCAGCAGGCTTATTCACACAGTCGCGAGAGGATTCATTCCACCCCCCGCCCGAGCCAGAGCTACAGTAGGCATGTTGACGATGAACCGGCCGTGTCAAGCAGTGCACGTCGCCGTAACTCGCCGCGAGGGCACCACCCGACAGGCGGAGGTGCTAATGCACAGGATGTGGTGGATCAAGGTCGCGCACGTCGAGAGGCCGAGTTAGCGGCTCTGCATGGAGTTTGTCAACCTACTCCGGTTCAACCTACCGCTTCAGTGGAGCCATGTGTTGTCTTCAGCTCCTTAGAGGTGCCGTGTCTCACCCCCGCCTTGCGTAATGTGCGACTGCCCAAGGATTTCAAAGGCCCTCGTAAGGTGCCTAATTACACCGCCGATTTACAACCAGAGTCATGGGTTGAAAGTTATGAGATGGCAATGGAGATGTTGGATGTGGATGAAGCGCTGTGCGCTAAATACTTCAGCATGATGTTGGAGGGGACATCTCATACTTGGTTAAAGAGCTTACCAGTTAACTCCGTCGGATCATGGGCCGAGTTAAAACACCGGTTTATCCAGAATTTTAAGGATACTTGTAAGCAGCCTATGTCAATTGTGGATCTGGCCGCTTGTGTCCAAGAGGATGGGGAGTCTACAACCCATTGGGTGAAGCGGGTCTCGGCTATCCTGCATTCATCGGATCGCATCAATGCGGACACAGCAGTATTAACGTTGGAGGGCAATTGCCGATTTCTACCGTTAAAACAGAAGTTAGGAAGGCTCAAATGCCACTGCAATGATATGGCGACGCTTATGGCCACTTTTGTTAAATACGCCGATTCAAATAATACCAAGGACCCTGAGTCAGAGGAGGACAAACCGGGGAAAGGGAAGAAGATCGGCAACACCAAGGGACAACAGCATAACCCGGCAGGTCATGGAACAATGGTAAGCGCAAGGCAGATAATAGTCTGGACTTTGTCGCTAACACCAATGCTCAGGATAACGGTCAGCGTCGTAAGGGTAAACAGCCCCAGAGGGGCGGAGGTTCAGGCCCCAATCTGGAACGCCTGTTAAATCAACCTTGTCCAAAGCATGGATCAAAGGAGAGACCAGCTTCACATATTTGGAAGGATTGTTATATCATGCGGGAATTCAAGAACTCCAATATGTTTTAGTACGACAATGGCCCGCCCGGCGGTTCAGGAGGTGGTTTTCACGGGCCAGGTTATGGAGGCGGCGGCTCCAGTTCGGGATTTCAGGGTAATCAAACCGGACATAGCAATCAAGGGAACCAGGGCAACCAGGGAAGTTATAACCATTAGGGGAATCAACAGCAGCAGCAGTCGGGTTACCAGAGCAATCTGAAGCAGTTAAATAGTGGGCAGTATCACGTCTTCACCACTAGCTTGTGCAAGCGTGATCAGAAGCTTCACAAGAGGGCCATGAACTCTGTTGAACCGGCTGTGCCTCAGTAGTTGCGCTGGTCTGAGCAACCCATTTTATGGAGTAGAGAGGATCACCCACCCCGGGTTGACAATCCGGGTCATCTAGCCTTAGTGGTGGTACCTCAGGTTGGGGGGTATAAGTTCACCAAGGTGCTCATGGATGGGGGAAGCAGTATCAACATTCTATATTATGATACCTTCCGTCGTATGGGGTTGACAGATAAGAATCTTAAACCATCAAACACTGTTTTTCATGGTGTGGTGCCAGGTAAATCTGCATATCCAGTGGGCAAGATAGCCCTAGAGGTGGCCATTGGAGATGACCATGATTCAAGGTCAGAAACATTGACTTTTGAGGTGGTGAAAATCAAGAGTCTGTATCACGCCCTGTTTGGGCGACCGGCTTATGCCAAGTTCATGGCAAGGCCGTGTTATGTTTATCTGCAGCTTAAGATGCCAGGTCATAAGGGGACCATCATAGTACATGGGAGCAGGAAGATTGCGTTGGAATGTGAGGAAGGTGATGCGGCGTATGCTGAGTCGGTTTGTGCCACAGAAGAGCTGAAGTTTTATAAGGACAAAGTTGATTCGGCGGACATGACTTCTTTGAAAAAGCCGACTACGGAGCACGATCCGGTGTTGAAGTTTAAATCGGCCATAGACACTAAGATGGTTGATTTTGTTCTTGGCGATTCATCCAAGCAGTTCAGCATCAGCGCTAACCTGGATCCCAAATAGGAAAGCACGCTCATTGAGTTCATCCGTGAGAACCGGGAAGCCTTCTGACATGCCAGGTGTACCGAGGGAACTCGTTGAGCACACACTTAATATTGATCCTAAGTTTAAACCGGCCAGACAGTTTCTCCGCCGCTTCAACAAGGAAAGGCGCAAGGCTATTGGTGAAGAGGTAGCGCGGTTGTTGGCCGCAGGGTTTATCGTGGAGGTCTTTCACCCGGAGTGGCTGGCTAATCCGGTGCTGGTTCTCAAGAAAAATGGCACTTGGTGTATGTGTGTGGACTACACAGACTTGAACAAGGCTTGCCCAGCAGATCCCTTTGCCCTCCCTTGTATTGATCAGATTATTGATGCCACGGTGGGTTGTGATCGTTTGTGTTTTTTGGATGCTTATTCTGGTTATCATCTGATCAAAATGGCAGTTAAGGACCAGGAAAAGACAGCTTTTATAACTCCATTTGGAGCCTTCTACTATGTCTCCATGCCCTTTGGGCTCAAGAGTGCCCAGGCGACTTATCAACGATGTGTTCAGAATTGTCTTCATAAGCAGATTGGGCGCAATGTTCATGCATATGTGGATGATATTGTGATAAAGTCCAGGAAAGAGGAAACATTGATAGATGACCTAAGAGAAACCTTTGATAACCTCCGGGTTTACAAAATGATGCTTAATCCGGACAAATGTGTTTTTGGTGTCCCGGCAGGCAAACTCTTGGGTTTTCTGGTATCAAACAGGGGCATTGAGGCTAATCCGAAAAAAAAATATCAGCAATCACGTCTTTGGCTAAACCGGCGTGTATCAATGACGTTCAACGTTTAGCTGGCCGGATTGCGGCTTTAAGCCGGTTTATCAGTCGTCTCGGGGAGAAAGCTATCCCTTTATACCAGATGTTAAAGAAAATGGATGACTTTGTCTGGAGCGATGCGGCTGATAAAGCGTTTGAGGATCTGAAGAGGCAGTTAGCTGAACCGCATGTGCTTGCAGCTCCGGTCGATAAAGAGCCGTTACTGTTGTATGTGGCTGCTAATGCCAGGGTTGTTTGTGTGGCTATTGTTGTGGAGCGCAAGGAGGCTGGAAAGGAATATCTGGTTCAACGGCCGGTTTATTATATCAGTGAGGTGCTTATCGAATCAAAGCAGAGGTATCCACATTGGCAGAAGCTGGTGTATGGGGTGTTTATGGCAAGCCGGAAGCTCAAACATTATTTTCTGGGTCAACCTATCACAGTCGTCAGTTCAGCCCCTCTGGGAGATATCATTCAAAACAGAGAAGCAACTGGCCGGATTGCCAAGTGGGCTATTGAGCTTGGACCTCACGGGCTCAAGTATACACCTCGCACAGCAATCAAATCTCAAGCACTTGTGTACTTCATCAATGATTGGACAGAGTTGCAGGCACCAGAGGAAAAGCCAGATAACACATATTGGACTATTCACTTTGATGGGTCTAGGCAATTGGAGGGCTCGGGGGCTGGAGTTATATTAACTTCCCCACGAGGTTACAAATTTTGTTATTTTCTTCGCTTAATGTTCCCTTGTACTAACAATGCAGCTGAGTACGAGGCCTTACTCCATGGTCTTTGGATGGCTAAGGAGATGAACTTAAGCCGGGTTAAGTGCTTCGGTGACTCGGACCTGGTGGCTCAACAGGTATCTGGCACTTGGGATTCTAAGGACCCACTCATGGCTGCGTATCAACGAGAGGTGGACATATAGGCTGGTCATTTCAAGGGTTATCAAGTTGACCATATAGACCGGCGAAAGAATGAAGCAGCGGATGCTTTAAGTCGCCTTGGCTCTTAGCGTAAACCGGTCCCACCTAATGTTTTCCTCGACGTCCTCCACAGTCCGTCGGTTAAGATACCAACAGAGGAGGAGTTGGCTATTCCTAACCCGAAGGCCCAATTGGTAGCAGCTTTGCATGTTATACCGGATTGGACAATCCCATACTTGGCTTACATGAACCGGGGCGAGTTACCAGAGGATGAAACCTCGGCCCGGCAGATAATCCGGTGTTCCAAATCAATGACCATAATCAACAGGGAGTTACATCGTTACAGTGTCACAGGGGCAATTCAGCGTTGTGTCTCTCCTCAAGAGGGTTGTGAGATGTCACATCCCTAGTCTGGTATGACCTAGACTAGCTGGTCATTTGTGCATCATGTTTAAATTTCATTTAAATTTGAAATGAGGATTGGTGGAACCCTCAGAATCATTTTTGAAAATGACCCAAATAAAAATTTCTCCAAAAGGGTCCAAGAAAATGCTCATGTTGCCCTCTGAAAATATTGGACAGAGATAAAAATCAAAACAATATTTTTAGGAGCTCATGGATATTTATTTTGGCCATTTGGATTAATTCGATAAATATTTGCATTGGAAATATATTTCTATATATATGAAATATGGTCCAAAAATTATGCCAATTACAAAAGGAGCTCTGGAATAATACCATTAGCCCCTACAAAAATTGGCATAAGCAAATAAATTGATTTAGTATTTTATTAAATCAAACAAATGTCAGAAAATTAGAAAAGAAAACAGAAAAGGGGAGAGAGACTTACCTGGGCCACTTACCCGATCGGCCCAGCAGCTCGGCCCAGCTGACTGGCCGACGCCAGTCGTCCCCCTCCTCGCGCCAGGAGGCCAGGGGCGTGTGGCCGGCGCGTGCGCACCGTCGTGCCGCCACGGCACCTGCCTGCCTGTCCTCCCCCTCGACGCCTGGACGCCCGGAACGTCGCCACGCAGCCGCCCCGGTCCTTTTCCCCTCCCTCTCGCTCTCCCTCCTCCCTGGTTCTCTCTTCCCCGAGCGCACCCGAGCGCAGCCGCCGCCATCGCTCGCCGTTGCCATGGCCACCGGCCTCCCCTCGCCTCCCTGACATGCTTCCCAGCTCCGCCACGACCCCCTCTACCTCCTCGTCAAGCCACGCACCTCCGGACGCGCTCCATCGCCGACGCCGTTATCTTCTTCACCACCGACGCCGGAGATCGACCTCGCCGCCATCGCCGTCGATTCGCCGGACGCAGGACGTCCCCGAGCACACCGGCCTGCTCTGCGAGTCCGCCGTGAGCCCCTCTTCTTTTCCCCTCACCTCTCTCTCTCGCGCGTGCCCTGTAGCCGCTGCCCCGCGAGCGCCCGAGGCCGCCGTCCGCCATGGCCGGCGAGCTCCGTGCCCCCGAGCACCTCCGCCTCGCGTAGTAGCTCGATGTGCTCCTGCTGCCTCGTAGCTACCGCCTGTGCCCTCCGTTCGCTCGAACGCGAGTTGCAGCCCCACGCCCGCGCTATCCCGAACTCCGGCCGCCGCCGTGAGCTTTGCTCCGGTGAGCTCCGGCGCCCCCGCAGCCCCCCACCAGCTCCCCTGGATGCGGACGACGACGGGCTACGCCCCGGTGGTCTTCGCGCGACCAAACGCCGCTTGTAGCGCAAGTCCGGCGAGTCGCCGCCGCGTTATTGGTTGCCGCCGGCCAGAACTCCGGCGGGCTGACGTGGCTCCGTTAATTATGCACTAATCCCCACCTACTGACGCTGACGAGTGGGCCCCAGGGCTTAGTCAAAGCTAATCAGCCCAGGTTTGACTCGGGGTTAACCCCAGTGTCACTGACGTGTGGACCCCACACGTCAGGTTTGACCCTGGACAGCCGCGTTGACCCGCTGATGTAGTGATGATGTCATGCTGGCGCAATAATATAATTTCTGGATTTAAATTTAATCAGAAAATTCCAGAAATTGATTTAAACTTCAAAAATTCATAGAAATTCAACCGTAGCTCAGATTGAAATAATTTATATATGAAAAATTATCAGAAAAATGCAATCTTTCCATCTGTACTAGTTTCATGCATGACAAACCAACTTATACATGCTGAATATGAGAAAACACATTATGGCATATTAAGAGACTTATTTTTGGAGTTGCATTTGAACCTTTTGTTCAAATGGACTTCATTCAATTGAATACTAGTTGCATTAGCTCAAACAGCATCACATCTACATGCCATGTTCATGCATCATATTGTTGCATATGATTGTGTTTTGATTGCCGGCACCGTTCCTTCTCGATAGGTCCTACTCCGGAGACGTTCCAGAGTACCTGTCTGTGAAGCAGTGCCTCCCTTGTTGATTTACCAGGCAAGCAAACCCCCTTGTTCATCTCGATAAAACCCTACTCTCTCGCTCCTGCTCTGAGTTATTGCATTAGGACAACAACGATTCATCTGCTACTTTGTGCTGCGGTAGTTGAACCCCTTCCTCTGCATGACCTGTCATTGCCACAGTAAATAGTTGAAACCCACTAGCATGTGTAGGAGTTGATTGAAGCCACTGATGTGTTCCTACCATGCTATGCCTGCTATTGCTTAGAGTTGTGTCAGGTCTGATTCATTGGGAATGAATTGGAGTGTTACGATATGTTCTGATGCTGAGAGTGAAGTGTGTGAACACGATTTGGTAAAGGTAGCGGTGAGAGGCCATGTAGGAGTACATGGTGGGTTGTCTCACTGGAACCGTCCTTAAGCCCTGAGTTCTGTGTATGTTGTCCAATGACTCGATACTACCACACATTGGGCTCCGGGCGCTCCAAGCCCTCTCGACTTATTAACCAACTTGATCTCTGTCCAGGAGTCGCAACTCGTTTCTGGTGTTTGTAGGTAGTGCTATTTTTCTACCAAGTGGCACCCGGCAGGGTGGGCTTGGGACAGACTAGGCACACGTGGCCTGGTGTACCGAGTGGCACCCGAATGGTGGGCTCGGGAACCCTGTACACATCGTTTGGGGCCGTGAGCGACACCCCGGCCGGATCTCCTTGCGGATGAAACCCGAATAGGCGATAAACCTGGACTAGAGTCTTGTGTGGTTAGTCAGGTCGTGGCCGACACCCTCGCCAGGCTTCCGCTTGAAGGTTGCCGAGATACATGACGTGTACATGGCGGTAAGTGGCGAGAGCGTGTGTGAAGAAGTACACCCCTGCAGGGTTAACATGATCTATTCGAATAGCCGGGTCCGCGGTTATGGACTTCTTGGATGCTTACATGGTACATAGACAACTTGAAGTGGATACCCTAAAATGCTCAAGACATGTGTGAGTGCTATGGATGGCCTTCTCGTAGGGAGACGGGGATGAATCCATAGTAGTGTATTGTGTGGTGATTAGTGGACTCGTGTTCGTTGTTTCACCTTCAGAGTTTCTGGTAGTCGTAGAACAGGATAACCACAGAGTCAAAGCAGGCTTGCTGCAACTAAACCCCACATTACCCTCTTGATACCAAAAGCATGTACGATAGGATCTGATGTAAGTCTTGCTGAGTACCTTTGTACTCATGTTGCTTTATTTATGTTTTTGCAGCGGAGGCTTCGGTCTTACTAGTGTTCTCGTGAACTTCGACTAGTAGCTAGTACCTCAGCTACGATCTTGATCGGATGTTGTAGATAGTCAGGCTCTTCAGCCTTTTTCTTTTGTAGATGTCTGTACCCAGACATGTAATGCTTCCGCTTGTTGCTTGTATGCTCTGTATGATGGGTCTTGTGACCCCTGTTTGCAATATATGCTATGACGGCTCTTCTGAGCCTTTATCTATATGAGTTGTTGAGTTATGCTGTGATGCCATGTTGTACAGCACATACTTGCATGTTATGCGTACGTGTAATGTGTATTGCTATGTGTGGGATCTGACTATCTAGTTGTTTATTCTTAGTAGCCTCTCTTACCGGGAAATGTCTCCTAGTGCTTCCACTGAGCCCTGGTAGCTTGCTACTGCTCCGGAACACTTAGACAGGCCGGCATGTGTCCTTCTTCGATCCTGTGTCTGTCCCTTCGGGGAAATGTCACGCGATGAATACCGGAGTCCTGCTAGCCCGCTACAGCCCGGTTCACCGGAGTCCTGTTAGCCCAGTGCTACAGCCTGGATTCACTCGCTGATGACCGACACGTTCGATGCTGGGTCATGGATGCCTGTCCCTGTAAGTTAGTGCCACTTTGGGTTTACGACTAGCCATGTCAGCCCGGGCTCTTTATCATATGGATGCTAGCGACACCATCATATACGTGTGCCAAAATGCGCAAACGGTCCCGGGCAAAGGTAAGGCGACACCCGTGGGGATACCGTGCGTGAGGCCGCAAAGCGATATGAGGTGTTACATGCTAGATCGATGTGGCATCGAGTCGGGGTCCTGACAGCTTTGGTATCAGAGCTTGACTGCCTGTAGGATTACCAAGCCATACTGGTCGAAGTTGAGTCTAGAAATTCTTTAGTTATGTAAGGGAATTGATTGTGGGTTGGAACGTAAGGCTCTTTTTACTCCTTATACCTCATGACCTTCTAATCTGAGTCCTCCTATCTTCCTCCGGGGTTAAGGAAATAGGCTTCTTTTCCGTCTATCAGGATCACGTGTTACTACTCCATAGTTCCATAGGATTGGTTGATCAGAGTCATACCCCAGTTTTGAGTACTTCTGGTGTAGTCTGTTTAGTACTATCCCAGAACCTTGAGTGGTGATGTTGAGTTGTTGTACTACCCCATTTTTAGTAGGATGTCTCATTCTGAGCATTTTACTGCCGTTATGCTGCCGGATTTTCCCTAAGAGTTCGAGTGATACTAATTCCTTGTCCTACATTCTACAGTCCATAGTTGATGCTGATTCCGTCCTTGGTTCGTTTCTCAGGATGTCATCGGCTAAGCGAAGTTCCGTTGCTCGTAGCCAGAACCACGGAGATGGTAGGGATGAGGATCCTCCCGATCGGCCTTCGTTGACAGAGTTCATGCTAGAGATGGAGAGGAACAAGCGTGAGTCCAACCACTTGTTGGCACGTATCGAGGAGAACACCGCACATCAGTCCAACAAGTCTGTGACCATTCATGACTTCATTCGCTTGCACCCACCTACCTTTCATCATTCCATCGAGCCACTCGATGCAGATGATTGGCTCCGTAGCATCACTCATAAGCTGCGTTCCGCGAACGTAGCTGAAGATGACAAGGTCACTTATGCCACATATCACCTGGAAGGTCCTGCTAGTCTTTGGTGGCAGAACTATGAGGCTATGCTTCCAGCTGGCCAGATTCCTACCTGGAAGGATTTCACTGAGGCTTTTCGCGAGCATCACATTCCCCAAGCCCTCCTTGATCGCAAGAGAGAAGAGTTCTGCAGTTTCACCCAAAGTAAGATGGCTGTTGATGCTTATAGCAGAGAGTTCGAGAACCTCGCCCGTTATGCCACAGAAGAAGTGTCCACGGATGCTAAGAAGCAGGCTAGGTTCCGGAAGGGTCTCAACCCCAAGTTGCGTCGTGATCTCCACCTGCATCATTGTGATACATTCCAAGCCCTTGTGAACAAGGCCATCAATGCAGAGACAGCTCAACTCACTTACGAGGAGTCTCGTAAGCACACCTGTGATTTGGGATCCTCCTCTGGCTCTAGTTCCCTGAAACGCCGGATTTGGGTTCCAAACTCCGCTCTTCCTTCCGGTTATACACCGAGGTCATCTCATGTGGTGCCTCCTCCAGCTCAGTCGTATGTTCCACCCAGGTCTACTGGTAGGCCGTTTGTCAGTGCGGGTCCCCGTCCAACCTCAGGGACTTGCTTCACATGCGGGAAGCCAGGACACTATGCACGTGATTGCTCTCAGACTAGTTATGCTCCACCCCAGCCCGAGAAGACTGTGGGCTGTATTAAGCCATCACGCAAGATGATCAGTGTTAAGTCAGCCCCCACTGAACGTGGATGTGTGCATCACGTCTCAGCTAAAGACGCTCATGATGATCCAGATGTCGTTCTTGGTACACTCCTTGTCAATTGTCACCCAGCATCAGTTCTATTTGATACTGGGGCATCTCACTCCTTCATTTCTGAAGGCTATGCTCGTTTGCATGACATATCATTTTGTGATATGCCAACTCCGCTTGAAATCCAAACCCCAGGGTCTAGATGGCAGACCACCAGAATCAGCCATGGTAATGAAATCCTTGTTGATAGACTTGTATTCCTTGCATCACTTGTAGTCCTCAAGTCTTCAGATATTAACATCATCTTGGGTATGGACTGGATGACAGCTCATCATGCCAAGATTGATTGCTACACAAGATCTGTTCAGCTTACACACCCATCTGGCAAGTTAGTCACCGCCTCCACTAGAGTTGCAAAGCGTCAGCTCTATTCTCTTAATGCCAGCCCTCTTCCAGACCTTGAAGATATCCCGGTAGTCCGTGACTTTCCGGATGTCTTTCCAGAGGAACTGCCAGGTGTTCCACCTGACAGAGTTGTAGAGTTCGTCATAGATCTTATCCCAGGAACAGCTCCAATCTCCCGGAGACCTTACAAGATGGCACCCTTAGAACTAGCCGAGCTTAAGAAACAACTCGATGAGTCCTTGCAAAAGGGTTTCATCCGTCCTAGTTCTTCTCCTTGGGCTTGCCCCGTCCTCTTTGTCAAGAAGAAAGACGGTACGGACCGGATGGTCGTTGATTATCGTCCCGTTAATTTGGTCACGATCAAGAATAAGTATCCGCTCCCTAGGATCAACGACCTGTATGATCAGCTCGCTGGATCCTCAGTCTTTTCCAAGATGGATTTAAGGTTAGGATACCACCAAATCAAAATCAGAAACGGGGACATTCCCAAGACAGCTTTTGTCACTCGTTATGGCCAGTACGAGTACACCGTCATGTCCTTTGGCCTAACCAACGCCCCAGCCACATTCTCCCGCTTGATGAACTCGATCTTCATGGAGTACTTAGATAAGTTCGTCGTGGTTTACCTCGATGATATTCTTATTTACTCGAAGAACGAGGAAGAGCATGCCGAACATCTTAGACTTGTGTTAGAAAAACTCAGAGAGCACCGCCTTTATGCCAAGTTCTCCAAGTGTGAATTTTGGTTGCCAGAAGTGACCTACCTAGGCCACGTAATCTCTGGTAAGGGCATTGCTGTCAATCCCGAGAGAGTTCAAGCCGTTCTCGATTGGACTCCACCTGAGACCGTTAAACAAGTTAGGAGTTTCCTTGGCCTAGCCAGCTATTGTCGCCGCTTTGTTGAAAACTTCTCCAAAGTAGCCAAACCCCTCACGGAACTTCTCAAGAAAGATAAAAAGTTCGAGTGGTCCCCACAGTGTGAGTACAGTTTTCAGGAACTGAAAAGACGCCTGACTTCTGCTCCCATACTTGTGCCACCGGATTTCACTAAAGACTTTATTATCTACTGCGACGCCTCACGACAGGGACTAGGTTGCATTCTTATGCAGGATCGTCATGTGATTGCCTATGCATCTCGACAGTTGCATCCACATGAGGAGAATTATCCTACACATGATCTAGAGCTTGCAGCCGTAGTCTATGCACTCAAGACCTGGCGACATTACCTCCTTGGTAAACGTTGCGAGATCTACATCGATCACCAGAGTCTCAAGTATATCTTCACCCAACCGGATCTGAACCTTAGGCAAAGACGTTGGTTGGAGTTGATCACAGATTATGATCTAGGGATTACCTACACCCCAGGCAAAGCCAATGTCATGGCTGATGCTCTAAGCCGTAAATCCTATTGCAACAATCTCATGTTGTAGCAAGGCCAACCACTTCTCCATGAGGAATTCTGTAAGCTTAACCTTCACATAGCTCCTCGCGGATTCCTTTCTACCCTGGTGGCGAAACCTGATCTTGAAGATCGGATTATCGCTGCTCAAAAGCAAGACACAGGAATTTCTCGGATCAAGAGAAACATTAAGAAGGGAGTTGGTGGATGTTTCTCTATGGATGATCGTGGTGTTGTTTTCTTTGAGAATCGCTTGGTGGTTCCCAAGAATCAACATCTGCGACAATTGATCCTTAAGGAGGCGCATGAATCTCCTCTCATGATTCATCCCGGTAGTACTAAGATGTATCAGGACCTACGCCAGAGGTTCTGGTGGACTAGGATGAAGAGAGAAATCGCTGAGTTCATTGCTAAATGTGACATTTGTCGTCGCGTTAAGGCAGAGCATCAAAGGCCTGCTGGCACCCTTCAGCCTTTAGCTATTCCTGAATGGAAATGGGATAAAGTTAGTATGGACTTCATCACCGGTTTTCCCAGGACCAAGAGAGGGAATAACGCTATCTTCGTAGTCGTTGATCGTCTCTCCAAAGTGGCTCACTTCCTCCCTGTTCGAGAGAGTATCACTGCTAGTCAGCTTGCTGACTTATATATTTCTCGAATAGTGTCACTCCATGGTGTTCCACTAGAGATCAATTCAGACCGTGGCAGCCTTTTCACTTCTCATTTCTGGGAGAGTTTCCAAACTGCCATGGGAACCCATCTTTCCTTCAGTACCGCTTTCCACCCTCAGTCGAGTGGTCAGGTGGAACGGGTCAATCAAATTCTCGAAGACATGCTTAGAGCTTGCGTTATCTCCTTCGGTATGGATTGGGAGAAATGTCTTCCTTTCACCGAGTTTGCTTATAACAACAGCTACCAATCCAGCCTCAAGAAAGCTCCTTTTGAGGTTCTCTATGGACGAAGATGTCGAACACCTTTGAACTGGTCAGAAACCGGTGAAAGACAATTCTTTGGACCGGATATGATCCAGGAGGCAGAAGAGCAAGTTCGCATCATTCGTGAGAATTTGAAAACAGCCCAGTCTCGTCAGAAAAGTCAGTACGATCGTCATCATAAGAATATGACTTATGAGATTGGCGACCAAGCTTACCTTCGGGTTACTCCTTTGAAGGGTACCCATCGTTTCGGTATCAAGGGCAAGTTGGCTCCTCGTTACATTGGTCCTTTTCGTATTCTCGCTAAACGAGGAGAGGTTGCCTACCAGTTGGAACTACCCCCACATCTTTCTCGAGTTCATGATGTCTTCCACGTCTCTCAACTCAGGCGTTGCTTCTCGGATCCTATCCGTGGAGTGGACCACGAAACGCTCGATCTCCAAGATAACCTCACATACCGAGAGTACCCGGTTCGCATTCTTGATCAAGCAGAGCGTGTCACTCGACGTCAGAACGTCAAGTTTCTCAAAGTACAGTGGTCTCATCATTCCGAGAGAGAAGCTACTTGGGAGCGAGAAGATCGTCTTCGACTGGAGTACCCCGCTTTCTTTCCGTCGACCCCTGAATCTCGAGACGAGATTCTGTCAAGTGGGGGCGAGTTGTCACATCCCTAGTCTGGTATGACCTAGACTAGCTGGTCATTTGTGCATCATGTTTAAATTTCATTTAAATTTGAAATGAGGATTGGTGGAACCCTCAGAATCATTTTTGAAAATGACCCAAATAAAAATTTCTCCAAAAGGGTCCAAGAAAATGCTCATGTTGCCCTCTGAAAATATTGGACAGAGATAAAAATCAAAACAATATTTTTAGGAGCTCATGGATATTTATTTTGGCCATTTGGATTAATTCGATAAATATTTGCATTGGAAATATATTTCTATATATATGAAATATGGTCCAAAAATTATGCCAATTATAAAGGAGCTCTGGAATAATACCATTAGCCCCTACAAAAATTGGCATAAGCAAATAAATTGATTTAGTATTTTATTAAATCAAACAAATGTCAGAAAATTAGAAAAGAAAACAGAAAAGGGGAGAGAGACTTACCTGGGCCACTTACCCGATCGGCCCAGCAGCTCGGCCCAGCTGACTGGCCGACGCCAGTCGTCCCCCTCCTCGCGCCAGGAGGCCAGGGGCGTGTGGCCGGCGCGTGCGCACCGTCGTGCCGCCACGGCACCTGCCTGCCTGTCCTCCCCCTCGACGCCTGGACGTCCGGAACGTCGCCACGCAGCCGCCCCGGTCCTTTTCCCCTCCCTCTCGCTCTCCCTCCTCCCTGGTTCTCTCTTCCCCGAGCGCACCCGAGCGCAGCCGCCGCCATCGCTCGCCGTTGCCATGGCCACCGGCCTCCCCTCGCCTCCCTGACACGCTTCCCAGCTCCGCCACGACCCCCTCTACCTCCTCGTCAAGCCACGCACCTCCGGACGCGCTCCATCGCCGACGCCGTTGTCTTCTTCACCACCGACGCCGGAGATCGACCTCGCCGCCATCGCCGTCGATTCGCCGGACGCAGGACGTCCCCGAGCACACCGGCCTGCTCTGCGAGTCCGCCGTGAGCCCCTCTTCTTTTCCCCTCACCTCTCTCTCTCGCGCGTGCCCTGTAGCCGCTGCCCCGCGAGCGCCCGAAGCCGCCGTCCGCCATGGCCGGCGAGCTCCGTGCCCCCGAGCACCTCCGCCTCGCGTAGATAGCTCGATGTGCTCCTGCTGCCTCGTAGCTACCGCCTGTGCCCTCCGTTCGCTCGAACGCGAGCTGCAGCCCCACGCCCGCGCTATCCCGAACTCCGGCCGCCGCCGTGAGCTTTGCTCCGGTGAGCTCCGGCGCCCCCGCAGCCCCCCACCAGCTCCCCTGGATGCGGACGACGACGGGCTACGCCCCGGTGGTCTTCGCGCGACCAAACGCCGCTTGTAGCGCAAGTCCGGCGAGTCGCCGCCGCGTTATTGGTTGCCGCCGGCCAGAACTCCGGCGGGCTGACGTGGCTCCGTTAATTATGCACTAATCCCCACCTACTGACGCTGACGAGTGGGCCCCAGGGCTTAGTCAAAGCTAATCAGCCCAGGTTTGACTCGGGGTTAACCCCAGTGTCACTGACGTGTGGACCCCACACGTCAGGTTTGACCCTGGACAGCCGCGTTGACCCGCTGATGTAGTGATGATGTCATGCTGGCGCAATAATATAATTTCTGGATTTAAATTTAATCAGAAAATTCCAGAAATTGATTTAAACTTCAAAAATTCATAGAAATTCAACCGTAGCTCAGATTGAAATAATTTATATATGAAAAATTATCAGAAAAATGCAATCTTTCCATCTGTACTAGTTTCATGCATGACAAACCAACTTATACATGCTGAATATGAGAAAACACATTATGGCATATTAAGAGACTTATTTTTGGAGTTGCATTTGAACCTTTTGTTCAAATGGACTTCATTCAATTGAATACTAGTTGCATTAGCTCAAACAGCATCACATCTACATGCCATGTTCATGCATCATATTGTTGCATATGATTGTGTTTTGATTGCCGGCACCGTTCCTTCTCGATAGGTCCTACTCCGGAGACGTTCCAGAGTACCTGTCTGTGAAGCAGTGCCTCCCTTGTTGATTTACCAGGCAAGCAAACCCCCTTGTTCATTTCGATAAAAACCCTACTCTCTCGCTCCTGCTCTCAGTTATTGCATTAGGACAACAACGATTCATATGCTACTTTGTGCTGCGGTAGTTGAACCCATTCCTCTGCATGACCTGTCATTGCCACAGTAAATAGTTGAAACCCACTAGCATGTGTAGGAATTGATTGAAGCCACTGATGTGTTCCTACCATGCTATGCCTGCTATTGCTTAGAGTTGTGTCAGGTCTGATTCATTGGGAATGAATTGGAGTGTTACGATATGTTCTGATGCTGAGAGTGAAGTGTGTGAACACGATTTGGTAAAGGTAGCGGTGAGAGGCCATGTAGGAGTACATGGTGGGTTGTCTCACTGGAACCGTCCTTAAGCCCTGAGTTCTGTGTATGTTGTCCAATGACTCGATACTACCACACATTGGGCTCCGGGCGCTCCAAGCCCTCTCGACTTATTAACCAACTTGATCTCTGTCCAGGAGTCACAACTAGTTTCTGGTGTTTGTAGGTAGTGCTATTTTTCTACCAAGTGGCACCCGGCAGGGTGGGCTTGGGACAGACTAGGCACACGTGGCCTGGTGTACCGAGTGGCACCCGGATGGTGGGCTCGGGAACCCTGTACACATCGTTTGGGGCCGTGAGCGACACCCCGGCCGGATCTCCTTGCGGATGAAACCCGAATAGGCGATAAACCTGGACTAGACTCTTGTGTGGTTAGTCAGGTCGTGGCCGACACCCTCGCCAGGCTTCCGCTTGAAGGTTGCCGAGATACATGACGTGTACATGGCGGTAAGTGGCGAGAGCGTGTGTGAAGAAGTACACCCCTGCAGGGTTAACATGATCTATTCGAATAGCCGGGCTTACATGGTACATAGACAACTTGAAGTGGATACTATAAAATGTTCAAGACAAGTGTGAGTGCTATGGATGGCCTTCTCGTAGGGAGACGGGGATGAATCCATAGTAGTGTATTGTGTGGTGATTAGTGGACTCGTGTACGTTGTTTCACCTCTAGAGTTTCTGGTAGTCGTAGAATAGGATAGCCACAGAGTCAAAGCTAGCTTGCTGCAACTAAACCCCACATTACCCTCTTGATACAAATGCATGTACGATAGGATCTGATGTAAGTCTTGCTGAGTACCTTTGTACTCATGTTGCTTTATTTATGTTTTTGCAGCTGAGACTTCGGTCTTACTAGTGTTCTCGTGGACTTCGACTAGTAGCTAGTACCTCAGCTACGATCTTGATCGGATGTTGTAGATAGTCAGGCTCTTCAGCCTTTTTCTTTTGTAGATGTCTGTACCCAGACATGTAATGCTTCCGCTTGTTGCTTGTATGCTCTGTATGATGGGTCTTGTGACCCCTGTTTGCAATATATGCTATGACGGCTCTTCTGAGCCTTTATCTATATGAGTTGATGAGTTATGCTGTGATGCCATGTTGTACAGCACATACTTGCATGTTATGCGTACGTGTAATGTGTATTGCTATGTGTGGGATCTGACTATCTAGTTGTTTATTCTTAGTAGCCTCTCTTACCGGGAAATGTCTCCTAGTGCTTCCACTGAGCCCTGGTAGCTTGCTACTGCTCCAGAACACTTAGGCAGGCCGGCATGTGTCCTTCTTCGATCCTGTGTCTGTCCCTTCGGGGAAATGTCACGCGATGAATACCGGAGTCCTGCTAGCCCGCTACAGCCCGGTTCACCGGAGTCCTGTTAGCCCAGTGCTACAGCCTGGATTCACTCGCTGATGACCGACACGTTCGATGCTGGGTCATGGATGCCTGTCCCTGTAAGTTAGTGCCACTTTGGGTTTACGACTAGCCATGTCAGCCCGGGCTCTTTATCATATGGATGCTAGCGACACCATCATATACGTGTGCCAAAATGCGCAAACGGTCCCGGGCAAAGGTAAGGCGACACCCGTGGGGATACCGTGCGTGAGGCCGCAAAGCGATATGAGGTGTTACATGCTAGATCGATGTGGCATCGAGTCGGGGTCCTGACATGAGATTTTGCGAGAAATCCATGAAGGGGATTGTGGTCACCATGCCGGTTAAAAATCCTTGGTAGTTAAGGCTTTTCGTCACGGTTTCTATTGGTTGACAGCTCATGCTGATGCTGAGGATTTAGTCAAGAGGTGTGATGGTTGTCAAAAATTTGCATGCCGCACTCATATTCCGGCTCAAGAGTTGAGGATGATTCCAATAACTTGGTCGTTTGTGACTTGGGGGCTCGATATGGTTGGACCCTTTAAGAGATCCAAGGACAAAAAGACCCACCTATTAGTGGAAGTTGACAAATTCACCAAGTGGGTGGAAGCAGAGCCAGTCAGTAAGTGTGATGCAGCCATGGCGGTTCAATTCATTAAAAAGGTGATCTTCCTTTTTGGTTTCCCACACAGTATTATAACTGACAATGGTACTAATCTGTCAAAGGGTGACATGGAGGAATTTTGCCAACGTGAGCACATCCGGCTTGATGTAGCATCAGTGGCTCACCCCAGTCTAATGGTCAAGATGAGCGGGCAAATCAAGAAATTTTGAAAGGTATTAAACCCCGGCTTATGGTTCCTTTAAAGCGGACGCCGGGTTGTTGGGTAGAGGAGTTACCTTCTATGTTATGGAAAATCAACACCACACCTAACAGATCTACGGGTTACACGCCTTTCTTCATGGTTTATGGAGCAGAGGCGGTTCTTCCTAGTGACATCCGTCACGACTCGCCCCGCGTGGCAGCTTATGTTGAAGCCGATAATGAGAAGGCACGTCGGGACTCACTGGACCTGTTTGATGAGGAGCGTGATCTCGCAGCAGCACGTTCGGCGATTTACCAACAATATCTCCGATGTTATCACAGCCGTCGGGTTAAGACTAGAACTTTTCAAGAAGGCGATCTGGTGCTCCGGCTCATCTAGGATCAGACTGATATGCACAAGTTATTCCCACCTTGGGAAGGACCTTTTGTGGTCAACAAGAATCTGCACAACTGGTCATACTACCTCATTGATGTTCGAGAGCATAAAGACTCATGTAAATCGGAGGAGGAGACCAAGCGGCCATGGAATATAGCTCTTCTTCGGCCTTACTATACTTGAGCTACAGGCCCTTCTTATGTACATATTTATGACAATGTATATATTATATAATAAACCGGAGCCTCGAATAAAGCAGAGTCCCTGTTCTTTTTACATCATGTGTGATCCTACAAAGAGCTTCTACTGACAAAGTAGAGTTTTGTTAAACCGGCCTCTATGGCCACACGGATATAAAGAAAATCACTAGGGGGCTTGGTCATATCAGAACCATGGCTACACCTCTTCATCGGTTTAAAACCAAAAAGGGATATCACTGGGGGGGCTCGGTTGTTTTCACACCATGGCTACACCTCTTGATAGGCTTAAAGCCAAAAGGAAAATTATGTGGAGCCAAAGAGAATCTATTGAATTGAGCACAGTCCAAACATAGGTCACCACTGAGCATAGCTCACATATTACCTGGGGGCTCCTTGCTTCTCAAAGAACAGTGAGCTTGAACCCTTGTAATAGGCTATCAAGCCAGGCTTGGAAGCTAGGTGTATTCACCTAAAACCCCGGGTTATCCTGCCTCTTTAAGTAAGCCACTTCGTCCAGGTAAACCTGGTATGACCCATCGAACATTTGACAAGTCAATCCCATGGACCTTGAATTTGTCAAAGTTAAAACGGTGATTGGTTAAAGATTGAGGTCCATCTTAACAGGCTTTGCAAAATGGTTTAACTCGGCGGCCTGGCAGCCCATGAAAAGCCTTGTATATTTTTTATCTTTGTTGTTTTTTACGATAAGGGATTTATGAATATTTTTCTGATAAACCGGTGTTCTTTACAACCCGGCATGACTTTCAACGCTTAGTTGTCAGTACATGATCAGTTTTAAACCGGTAGTATATTCTTCCGGTCTGGTTTTGACTATATGTTATCAGCATTATGCGGCTATTATAGCGCAATACGGTTTTTATATGAACCGGCAAGAGGGCAAGGAGTTATCAACACTCCGGATTGGTGTTCTTCACCTTTACCATACAAGCAGTTGGTCAGCCAACGAGGTATGTCACAGATATCATTTATTTTATCTGGTTAATATAAATCTTGGTTATCCATCCAAGTTATGTATATATTTTTGGGGCATCATGACCCGTCCAGTGGTAAACCACTAGGACGCTTTTAAGTTCTTATATGCAGGAACAAAAAGTATAATGGACTATGCATAAATAGATACCAAAAGTGGAACAAATTTTCAAAGTATCAAGCATCACAAGCATGCTTGATGGCATGGCAGATAAAGGTGTTTTTTCTATCCTATTACAAGGACCTTCAAAACGGCCCAAATTGAATAATTGTTCTCAAGCAGTGGCAGACTGTGGCTGATAAACCGGACGTCGGTTTAGGATTGTTCATCGGGACGGCTTGACGATTGAGGGTCATCTTGTGCAGTTGCATCCTCTTCATCCCTCCCAGACGCTGGAAATCAACCGTTGACCAATCGATTCTGGTTAAAGCTTGAAACACGGCTTCTTCATGGATAAGGCTGGAGGGGTTAATGTCAGGAGCATAAGTATGCTTACGGATTGGAGGCACAAGCTCTTCAACTTCATGGATCACAGCGAGCTGTCTTTTTTCCTCAGCATCGTAAACCGGTTGGAAGTGAGATAAATCTGTGTCCTCCGCTAGTTTGCTTGCCATTGACCGCATCTCCTTTGTTAGCCTTCGCAGATCGTCATTATTGCAGTCTGAGTCGTCTTCCTTCACGCCAGGATATCCTTTGATGATATCTGCCGGTTCAAGATCCGGAATCCATGCCTTGGCCCGGATTAGCGCGGTCAGCGCTCCGGATCTTGCGGATGCTCTCTTCAGTTCGGTGATCCGGGCAGGTAGCATGGCCAGTTTCTCAAGTGTTTCCTTTATCAACGATGCCGCCGGCTTGTTATATGCCGCAGTGCATATAGCACGCTGGGATCCAGAATATAGCTGTTCCATTAAGGTGTACGCCGCTTTAAGTTTCATCCGCATGTCAGAGCCCAGATGAGCAATGCGGGTGCCTATCACGGTTTAGTATCAGTAAACCGGTCAATGATAAGATCTTATGAATTAGACAAACGGCATGAGGAGGTACTTACCAAACACAGCGGACGTCATGGCATCAATCTGCCGCTTCAAGCCGGTCAGTTCGTCTACCACTGTCTTTAGGGCTGCTTCTGCATCCTCGGCTTTCCTAGTTAAGCCGGCCTTTTCTGTTTCCCAGTCAGCACATTCCTTGTTGAAGGTTTCTTTCAACTTTTTCATAGCTGCCAGGGCATTGGTCAGCTCCTCTTTGGCTTTGGAAGCCTCTGCTTGTTGAGACTTTATGTTCTCTTGAAGATCAGCGGTTTGAGCATCCCTCTTACTCAGCTCGGCCTGCAACGGCAAAGATATATCAACAACGGGATATGTATTTTCTAAGTACCAAGCGTATAACAAGTTATGCACTTTATACTTGGGGGCTAATGCCTATTTGCTCTATTATCAACAAATCTTTCACAAGTCTCAAGTACAATGCAAGCATTATCCTTAACACTTGGGTGCTAATGTACGTCTGTTCAAAACTGACGCATTGATTCAAGACCCAGTTTACCTCGCAAAGCTAAACCGGCCCTTGGGGGCTACACCGATGAAAACTGCATGAATACAATGATAAAGTGCCGGTTTTGTTTTTACTGAGGATTTGACATATTGAGGATCAGCCTGCAAGGATTAAGATATTACAAAGTCCCGGTTTATGATTAACATCATAAACCGGCCCTTGGGGGCTACTTGGGCTGATGTTTAGAATTTGGAATCAAGAAATGAAAGGTGATGAAAATAACTCATAGTGTTCCTTCATCAGGTTCACCAAACCGGCTTCATAATCATTGTTGGAGTGTAGACGGTTTAAAAAACCGGAGTGGAGTTCTTCAGCGCTGAGATGGGCGTAGCTTGACAAATCAGTGCTCCATTTACCCTTCTCCATGGCAGCACGCTCTTCTTTGGCACTATGTTTGGCCAAGACTACAGGATGGCCAGGAGAGCTGTGGCCCATGCCGGTAACGATAACATCGTCTCCTTGGCCTCCGTAGTTTTTACGGGTGATGGTGGAGTGTCGGTAGCTCTCACCGAACTATCCCGGATTGGATCTTCCGGTTCAGTATCAGGCACAGCGGTATCAGCTTCTGGTTGTTCGCCGATATTGTGATCTTGAGGGGGTGGCTCATCACAAGTGGCTTCAGGATGGGGACCCTCCGGTTCACCAGTTCGGTCCGGTTCACCTATTTGCTCCTGTTCAATAGCCACCTGATCATCAGACGGATTTTCCACCCGAGTTTTTTTGCTGGGTCTAGCTTTGGCTCTACAAACAAAAATAAAAGAGGTGGAAATTAAGCATAGTATTCACGGTATGAAAACATTCGAAGAAAGGGTTTGAGTACTTACCCAGCTACAATGTTGAGAGGAGGGAGTTGGGTCGTTGTTGATTCGCCAGAGGATGAGGGAGGTGTCACCTGATAATTTCAATCGTACGGATTAAGAGGTTGTTAGAAATAACCTGCCTTGGGATAAGAATTGTCAGAAGTGGGGGAGACCTAGATCGGCGCTTTCGAACTGGGGTGTTAGGTAAACCGGCCGAAGTGACCTATTGGCCGCTGTGGCGGGTTGTCCGGCGAGCCTCGTGCTGCTGCGTCTTGAAAATAAATGTTGGATCCAAGTAAGCAAGAGGATGATAAAAGCTTACTTCTCGGACCGCTTGACGGGTTTTTTGTGTTGGCAGAGAGTCTGAACCGGAGGAAAGGGTAATTACCTCTACATCGTCAGCATGGCTGCCCTCCACGTCCTCCTGATAAGTATCATTGTTAATGAGATCCATGAAAAGGGAGCCAAGTGAATCAAGTTCTACCTCAACTTTCGGTTCATCCGCATCTTCATCAAGTTCCGTGCCGATGCGTTCAGCTGCCTTCCGCTTTGAGGTTCTCTTGACGGCTTTTGTTTTGGGACGGGATGGCTTTGCCGCTTTCTCTACAGGTTTCCTCTTCCGGAATGGATCGTCACCCTGCTCATAAGCAAGCAGAAGGTTATTCACAGGTTGAACCGTTTAAAAAGATGTTGAAGACAAAGAGGAAGGTAGCACTTACAGCAGGCAGTTTGTTCTTTGTGTAGAAGGGGTTCAAGCCAGTTTGGCGGCAGACAGATTCCGATTCATTCAAAATCTTTTTAACACCTTCAGTGACTTCTTCATCAGTTAATTCAATGTTGATGTGGTGTTGGGAGTCTTCTAATTCACCAGTATACTCACACATTAAACCGGAGCGGCGGCTTAATGGCAAGATGCTCCAGGATATCCAGCAACGCACAAAGTCGACGCCTGATAAACCATTGGCCATAAAGGCTTGGAGCTTGGTGAGTTGAGGGGCATATGAGGCCCGTTCCGTAGCAGTTAAACGTTGCGGCAGTGGATGAGTGTTGGAAAGCCGGTGGGCGCGGAAACCCGATAGAGGATTCTCGTCTTCAGGGGAAGTATCTTTACAGTAGAACCATGTTTGGTTCCAATCTTTGGGGTGACTGTGCAGCTTGGCATGAGGGAATTCAACCTATTTCCTTTTTTGAATAGAGACGCCACCAAGTTCAGTGTTGGGCCCGTCTACAAATTTAGTGCGCCGGTTCAGATGAAAAAATCTCGGAATAGCTCAGCAGTTGGTTCTTCTTGTAAGTACACCTCACAGAAGACTTGGAAATTACATATGTTAGACACCGAGTTGGGTCCGATGTCTTGAGGATGGAGCTGGAAACTGGCAAGCACATCCCGGAAAAACTTTGACCCAGGCGGTTTGAAACCACGGCCTATATGGTCAACAAATACCACTACCTCACCTTGCTTTGGGGTAGGGGATTCTCTGTTCCTGGAACTCGCCACCGGTTCTCATTCTTTTTGGGCAAGGTACCAATCCTGACCATTCCGTTCAGCTGTTCTTCGGTAACCCGGGAAGGAGCCCAGTTACAAGCATAAAACTGTTTGGCCATTGCAAGCGAAAAGCTGAAAGGAAATACCGGTTTACCAATCATTCATGGTGATACATAAGAGGCGACGGAATAAAGATATACAAGTATGTACAATTGCGTAAACCGGGGGCTAATACAAAAATGAATGACAAGGCAATATCAGAACAAAGGTATACACATGTTGTTAAACCGGAGTATAACAACGGAGGTAAAAAGGGCTTGTCAGTTCACCAAGGGACTAATGGTATGTGATAGGTTGCTTTTACAAAGGTAAACCGCCTATGTGGTAAAGAGGATACAGATCTAAGGTAAGAATGACTAAGTAAGGTAAAACAGGTTCCACAAGGGGACATGGGAATTTTGGATCTACCGAAAGATAGGAAAGCAAAAATATCTTGACCTAAAAGGGTTGGACCCAAAGCAGTTCGTAAAGGTTCAGATCAGTTTTATGCGCACAAAAGGTTTGTTGTGGTAGCGGAAGATAAACCATTACGCGGAATATATCAAGCTTGAGGTTTTCTATCCATAGGCTAAGGAGGAACAAGGAAGAGTAGCACCGGAGCCCTGATGAACTTCGATGAACTACGAAAAACAAAGAAGCCCTAGACAGATCTACAAAGGGGGAAAGGAAAAGACTTACAACGATTGATTGAAGCAACGGAGGAACGCCGCAGCTCACTGGTGCAACCAGGTTGATGCAGCGGCCAACGGAGAGGTGGAAGTGAGGCTCGGCGACGGCGGTGATGATCGGGTGCAGAGACGTCGCAAGGAGGAAGAAGAAGCGAAAGAGGCGAAGGGGAAAAAGAGAATGGCCTTTGGGCCTATTTATAAGGTGAACCGATAAGCGACATGTGCGTAAATCGAGGAGATGGAAATGGATAGTTAATAAGGATGTCGCCTCGAGGGTTGGATATTCATTAATGAAGGGTATCTTCGGCTGCAACGGGTAGATGATGTCATAACGATTTACTGCGGATTTAAAGGATGATGTCATGGCGGTTTACCAGATTTATACGAAGGTGCCAGCGCAAGAATATTTCTAAGTATAGAATATTGACATGAACAAGTTGAAATCAATCTGGGGCCTAATGTTTGGGATATGATTACTGGAGGTAAACTGGCTAGGAGTGGCCGGGTTAGCTCCATGAAGATAGAAGCCCATGAAGGCGTGAGGATGGAGGCGATTTACAAAGGCCCAAAGGCGGGTTAAAGGCCTGTAGATCTAAACCGACTCTTTCATGTAACTTGTATTGTAAGTTAAAGGAATAGAGACCGAGCCGGACACGTTTATGATCCGGCCTCGGGACTCTGTAGACCGGCGGGTGTCCACCTATGTATATAAAGGGACGACCCGGTAGCGGTTTAGGGACAACATACAACAACTCGAGAGCCAGGCAAAGCGGATTCGCTCCCTGGCCATCAAAACCCTAGCAATACCAATCACAACTAGACGTAGGCTTTTACCTTGATCGAAGGGGCCAAAATAGTATAAAACCCCTCGTGTCCCCTTGTCCGGTTTAACCCCTTTAAGCTAACCCGTAGCGATGGCTCCACGACTAAGTCCTTTCACGAGGACATTTGCTGTGACAAACCCATGACACCCCTGGCTTGTAATATGATGCTTGTATGACTTATTTTATTTTTAGAGTTTTGTTGTGATATCGTCCCATGAGTCCCTGATCTTGACCATACACGTTTGCGTGTATAATTAGTGTACGATTGAATCAGGGGCGTCACATCGATGAGCAGATGGCAACAATAGAAATGGAAGAGTACAAGAAGACCGCTGACCCGAGTAATTTGTTGTGCGTTAAGAAGCCTGCTTTAGAGTCTGCATTTCATTCGTCCAGTGAAACAAAGCCCGTGCACATTCGATCTAGAGGATTGCCCCCCCCCCCCCAAACAGACCTAGTTGTCCTTGACTTGCTTCGGAAAGAAAAGACCTAGTACTTGTTTACCTTGACCATGGCTACTTTCCCGCCACCTTGTTGGGGAACACAGTAATTTCAAAAAAAAATCCTACGCACACGCAAGATCTATCATGGTGATGCATAGCAATGATAGGGAAGAGTGTAGTCCACGTACCCTCGTAGACCGAAAGCAGAAGTGTTATGACAACCCGGTCGATGTAGTCGTACGTCTTCATGATCCGTCCGATCCTAGCACCAAAGATATGGCACGTCCCCGATCTGCACACGTTCAGCTCGGTGACATCCCTCGTACTCTTGATCCAGTTGAGGCCGAGGGAGAGTTTCTTCAGCACGACGGCGTGGTGACGGTGATGATGAAGTTACCGACGCAGGGCTTCGCCTAAGCACTACGACGATATGACCGAGGTGTGTAACTGTGGAGAGGGGCACCGCACACGGCTAAGAGATTGTCTGTTGTGCCTTTGGGGTGTCCCCTGCCCACGTATATAAAGAAGGGAGGAGGAGGAGGAGGCCGGCCCTAGAGGGGGCGCGCCAAGTGTGGGGAGTCCTACTAGGACTCCCAAGTCCTAGTAGGATTCCCCTTTTCCTTTCCGGAGTAGGAGAGAAGAAAGAGGGAAAGAGAGAGGGAGTAGGAAAGGGCAAGGGGGCGCCCCCCCCTTTCCCCTAGTCCAATTCGGACCCATGGGGGGCGCGCGCCTCCTTCCCTTTGGCCTGCCTCCTCTATTCCCATATGGCCCAATAAGGCCCAATACTTCTCCCGGTGAATTCATGTAATTCTCCGGTACTCCGAAAAATACACGAATCACTCGGAACCTTTCCGATGTCCGAATATAGCCTTCCAATATATTGATCTTTACCTCTCGGCAATTTCGAGACTCCTCGTCATGTCCCCAATCTCATCCGGGACTCCAAACAAACTTCGGTCATCAAATCACATAACTCATAATACAAATCATCATCGAACGTTAAGCGTGCGGACCCTACGGGTTCGAGAACTATGTAGACATGACCGAGACACATCTCCGGTCAATAACCAATAGCGGAACCTGGATGCTCATATTGGCTCCTACATATGCTACGAAGATCTTTATCGGTCAAACCGCATAACAACATATGTTGTTCCCTTTGTCATCGGTATGTTACTTGCTCGAGATTCGATCGCTGGTATCCTCATACCTAGTTCAATCTCGTTACTAGCAAGTCTCTTTACTCGTTTCGTAATGCATCATCCCGCAGCTAACTCATTAGTCACAATGCTTGCAAGGCTTATAGTGATGTGCATTACCGAGAGGGCCCAGAGATACCTCTCCGATACATGGAGTGACAAATCCTAATCTTGATCTATGCCAACTCAACAAACACCATCGGAGACACCTGTATAGCATATTTATAACCACCCAGTTACGTTCTGACGTTTGATAGCACACAAGGTGTTCCTCCGATATTCGGGAGTTGCATAATCTCATAGTCCGAGGAACATGTATAAGTCATGAAGAAAGCAGTAGTAACGAAACTGTACGATCATAATGCTAAGCTAACGAATGGGTCTTGTCCATCACATCATTCTCTAATGATGTGACCCCGTTCATCAATTGACAACACGTGTCCATGGCTAGGAAACTTAACCATCTTTGATTAATGAGCTAGTCAAGTAGAGGCATACTAGGGACACTCTGTTTGTCTATGTATTCACACATGTACTAAGTTTCCGGTTAATACAAATCTAGCATGAATAATAAACATTTATCATGATATAAGGAAATATAAATAACAACTTTATTATTACCTCTAGGGCATATTTCCTTCAGTCTCCCACTTGCACTAGAGTCAATAATCTAGTTCACATCGTCATGTGATTTAAAACCAATAGTTCGCATCTTTATGTGATTAGTTCACATCTCCATGTGACTAACACCCAAAGGGTTTACTAGAGTCAATAATCTAGTTCACATCGCTATGTGATTAACACCCAAAGAGTGATCATGTTTTGCTTGTGAGAGAAATTTAGTCAACGGGTTTGCCACATTCAGAGCCGTATGTATTTTGCAAACTTTCTATGTCTACAATGCTTCACGGAGCTACTCTAGATAATTCCTCCCACTTTTAATATGTATCTAGATCTAGACTTAGAGTCATCTAGATCGGTGTCAAAGCTTGCATCAACGTAACTCTTTACGACGAACTCTTTCTCACATCCATAACCGAGAAACATTTCCTGATTCCACTAAGGATATTTTTTACCGCTGTCCAGTTATCCACTCATGGATCTCTATTGTACCCTCTTGCCAAACTTATGGTGAGGTACACAATAGGTCTTGTACACAGCATAGCATACTTTATAGAACCTATGACTAAGGCATAGGGAATGAATTTTCATTCTCTTTCTATTTTCTGCCATGGTCGGGTTTTGAGTCTTTACTCAACTTCACACTTTGCAACACAGGCAAGAACTCCTTCTCTGATTGTTCCATTTTGAACTACTTCAAAATCTTGTCAAGGTATGTACTCATTGAAAATATATCAAGCGTCTTGATCTATCTCTATAGATCTTGATGCTCAATACGTATGTAGCTTCACCGAGGTCTTCCTTTGAAAAACTCCTTTCAAACACTCCTTTATGCTTTCCAGAAAATTCTACATTATTTCTGATCAAAAATATGTCATTCACATATACTTATCAGAAATATTGTAGTGCTCCCACTCACTTTCTTGTAAACACAAGCTTCACCGCAAGTCTGTATAAAACCATATGCTTTGATCACTTTATCAAAGCATATATTCCAACTCTGAGATACTTGCACCAGTCCATAGATGAATCACTGGAGCTTGCTCATGTTGTTAGCACCTTTAGGATTGACAAAATCTTCTGGTTGCATCATATACAACTCTTCTTTAAGAAATCCATTAAGGAATGCAGTTTTAACATCCATTTGCCAGATTTCATAAAATGCAACAACTGCTAACATGATTCGGACAAACTTTTAAGCATCGATACGAATGAGAAAATCTCATCGTAGTCAACACCTTGAACTTGTCGAAAACATTTTGCGACAATTCAAGCTTTGTAGATAGTAACACTACTATCAGCGTCCGTCTTCCTCTTGAAGATCCATTTATTCTCAATGACTCACCGATCATCGAGCAAGTCAATCAAAGTCCATACTTTGTTCTCATACATGGATCCCATCTCAGATTTCATGGCCTCAAGCCATTTTGCGGAATCTGGGCTCATCATCACTTCCACATAGTTCGTAGGTTCGTCATGGTCAAGTAACATGACTTCTAGAACAGGATTACCGTACCACTCTGGTGCGGATCTTACTTTGGTTGACCTACGAGGTTTGGTAGTAACTTGATCAGAAGTTTCATGATCATCATCATTAGTTTCCTCACTTACTAGTGTAGGAATCACTAGAACTGATTTCAGTGATGAACTATTTTCCAACAAGGGAGCATGTACAGTTACCTCATCAAGTTCTACTTTCCTCCCACTCACTTCTTTCGAGAGAAACTCCTTCTCTAGAAAGGATCCATTCTTAGCAACAAATATCTTGCCTTCGGATTTGTGATAAAAGGTGTACCCAACAGTTACTTTTGGGCATCCTATGAAGACGCACTTCTCCGATTTGGGTTTGAGCTTATCAGGATGAAACTTTTTCATATAAGCATTGCAAGCCCCAAACTTTAAGAAACGATGGCTTAGGTTTCTTCCTATACCATAGTTCATACAGTGTCATCTCAACGGATTTAGATGGTGCCCTTTTCAAAATGAATGCAGTTGTCTCTAATGCATAACCCCAAAACTATAGCGACAAATCAGTAAGAGACATCATATATTGCACCATATCTCATAAAGTATGATTACGACCTTCGGACACACCATTACGTTGTGGTGTTCCGGGTGGCGTGAGTTGCGAAACTATTCCGCATTGTTTCAAATGAAGAACAAACTCGTAACTCAAATATCCGCCTCCGCAATCATATCGTAGAAACTTTATTTTCTTGTTACGGTGATTTTCCACTTCACTTTGAAATTCTTTGAACTTTTCAAATGTTTCAGACTTATGTTTCATTAAGTAGATATACCCATATCTGCTCAAATCATCTGTGAAGGTCAGAAAATAACGATACCCGCCGTGAGCCTCAACACTTATCGGATCGCATACATCAGTATGTATTATTTCCAATAAGTTAGTTGCTCGCTCCATTGTTCCGAAGAACGGAGTCTTAGTCATCTTACCAATGAGGCATGGTTCGCAAGCATCAAGTGATTCCAAAATCCCATCAGCATGGAGTTTCTTCATGCGCTTTACACCAATATGACCTAAATGGTAGTGTCACAAATAAGTTGCACTATCATTATTAACTTTGCATCTTTTGGCTTCAATATTATGAATATGTGTATTACTACGTTCGAGATTCAATAAACCATTTATATTGAGTGTATGACCATAGAAGGCGTTATTCATGTAAATAGAACAACAATTATTCTATGACTTAAATGAATAACCATATTGCAATAAACACGATCCAATCATATTTATGCTCAACACAAACACCAAATAACATTTATTTTAGGTTCAACACTAATCCTGAAGGTAAACGGAGTGTGGATGGTGATCTTATCAACCTTGGAATCACTTCCAACTCTCATCATCACCTCGCCCTTAACTAGTCTATGTTTATTTTGCAACTCCTGTTTCGAGTTACTACTCTTAGCAACTGAACCAGTATCAAATACTGAGGGGTTTCTATAAACACTAGTAAAGTACACATCAATAACATGCATATCAGATATACTTTTGTTCACTTTGCCATCCTTCTTATCCGCCAAGTATCTAGGGCAGTTCCACTTCCAGTGACCATTTCCTTTGCAGTAGAAGCACTCAGTTCTAGGCTTGGGTCTAGCTTTGGGCTTCTTCATGGGAGCAGCAACTTTCTTTCTATTCTTCTTTGAAGTTCCACTTTCTTTCCCTTTACCCTTTTCTTGAAACTAGTGGTCTTGTTAACCATCAACGCTTGATGCTATTTCTTGATTTCTACCTTCACTGATTTCAGCATCGCGAAGAGCTTGGGAATTACTTTCGTCATCCCTTGCATATTATAGTCCATTGATACATCTCCAACGTATCTATAATTTTTGGGACAATTCCATTTCTGCCCCTAACTAGAACCCACTACTCACATTTGCCCCTAATTTCAATGTGTGCTCAAATTTGCCCCTAATTTCAATGTGTGCTCAAATTTGCCCCTCTGCCGTTAGTTTCCCCTATAGAGATGCCCTTCTGCGTCGTTACCATCTGGTCAAACAACTTTGACCATCTCGAAAAAATAGCAAAAAAAGTCCAAAAATTCTGAAATTTTGTAGGATCGAAGGTACTCAGGTTTGCAAGGTGCGTGCAAATTTTCATGTTGTTTGGACATTCTAGGAACTCGTGGCGAAGGAAAAACAGTAAATATGTACGCGTGTGAACCGTAAATTCAGAAAATGGCAAAAAATTCAAAAAAATATGAATTCTTTTGGCATCAAAGATGCTTAGGTGTAGAAGGTGTGTGCAAAATTTTGTTGTGTTTGGACATTATAGGAGCTCGTGGAGAAAAAACAAAATGTGTCTCAGAAAAAACTTGTAAAAAATACACTATTTTGGTTTTTTGCGAGAGCTCCTCGCATGTCATTTGATAACAAAATTTTGCACACACCTTGTGCACCCGAGCATCTTGGATGCCAAAAAATTTCATATGTTTTTGAATTTTCTTGCTTTTTTTGAATTTACTATTCAAACATGTACAAATTTCTTGTTTTCCTTTGCCACGATCTCCTGGTATGTCTAAATAGCACGAAAATTTGCACGCACCTTGCGCACATGAGTAGCTTCAATCCCACAAAATTTCAGATTTTTTTGATTTTTTTACTATTTTTTCGAGATGGTCAAAGTTGTTTGACCGGACGATAACGGCGCAGAAGGGCATTTCTATAAGGGCAACTAACGGCAGAGGGGCAAATTTGAGCACACATTGAAATTAGGGCAAATTTGAGTAGTGGCTTCCAGTTAGGGGCAGAAATGGAATTGTCCCATAATTTTTTATTGTTCCATGCTATTATATTATCAACCATGGAAGTTTTATATGCTATTTTATATGATTTTTGGGACTAACCTATTAACCCAGAGCCTAGTGCCAGTTTCTGTTTTTTCCTTGTTTTAGAATATCGCAGAAAAGGAAAATCAAACGGAGTCCAATTGACCAGAAACTTCACGGAACTTATTTTTGGATCAGAAGAAGCCCAGAAGACTTGGAGTGCACGTCAGGGGATCAACATGGAGGCCACGAGACAGGGGGCGCGCCCACCCCCCTGGGAGCGTCCTCCACCCTCGTGGCCCCCCTGATGCACTTCTTCCTCCTATATATCTCCATATACCCTAAAACGATCAAAGAGCACAATAGATCGGGAGTTCCGCCGCCATAAGCCTCCATAGCCACCGAAAGCCAATCTAGACCCATTCCGGCACCCTGCTGGAGGGGGAATCCCTCTCCGGTAGCCATCTTCATCATACCGGTGCTCTCCATGAGGAGGAGGAGGGAGTAGTTCTCCCTCAGGGCTGAGGATATGTACCAGTAGCTATGTGTTTGATCTCTCTCTCTCTCTCGTGTTCTTGAGGTGATACGATCTTGATGTATCGCGAGCTTTGCTATTATATTTGGATCATATAATGTTTTCTCCCCCCTCTACTCTCTTGTAATGGATTGAGTTTCCCCTTTGAAGTTATCTTATCGGATTGAGTCTTTAAAGATTTGAGAACACTTGATGTATGTCTTGCCGTGCATATTTGTGGTGACAATGGGATATCACGTGATTCACTTGATGTATGTTTTGGTGATCAACTTGCGGGTTCCGCCCATGAACCTATGCATAGGGGTTGGCACACGTTTTCGTCATGATTCTTCGGTAGGAACTTTGGGGCACTCTTTGAGGTTCTATGTGTTGGTTGAATAGATGAATCTGAGATTGTGTGATGCATATCGTATAATCATACCCACGGATACTTGAGGTGACATTGGAGTATCTAGGTGAAATTAGGGTTTTGGTTGATTTGTGTCTTAAGGTGTTATTCTAGTACGAACTCTAGGGCTGTTTGTGACACTTATTGGAATAGCCCAACGGATTGATTGGAAAGAATAACTTTGAGGTGGTTTCGTACCCTACCATAATCTCTTCGTTCATTCTCCGCTATTGGTGACTTCGGAGTGACTCTTTGTTGCATGTTGAGGGATAGTTATATGATCCAATTATGTTATTATTGTTGAGGGAACTTGCACAAGCGAAAGTATGAACCCTAGGCCTTATTTACCAGCATTGCAATACCGTTTACGCTCACTTTTATCATTAGTTACCTTGCTATTTTTATATTCTCATATTACAAAAACTATTATCTACTATCCATATTGCACTTGTATCACCATCTCTTCGCTGAACTAGTGCACCTATACAATTTACCATTGTATTGGGTGTGTTGGGGACACAAGAGACTCTGTTATTTGGTTGCAGGGTTGTTTGAGAGAGACCATCTTCATCCTACGCCTCCTACGGATTGATAAACCTTAGGTCATCCACTTGAGGGAAATTTGCTACTGTCCTACAAACCTCTGCACTTGGAGGCCCAACAACGTCTACAAGAAGAAGGTTGTGTAGTAGATATCAAGCTCTTTTCTGGCACCGTTGCCGAGGAGGTGAGTGCTTGAAGGTATATCTTTAGATCTTGCAATCGAGTCTTTTAGTTTCTTGTTTTAGCACTAGTCTAGTTTATAAAAGAAAATTACAAAAAATGGAATTAAGTTTGCCTCATACGCTTCATCTTTTTAATATCTTTCGTGAGTATGATGGAAAGGAAAATTGTGCCAAAGTGTTAGAAGAAGAATGCATTAGAATGTTTGGCACTAAATATTTGAATGATGAGCATGATTGCAATGTTGTTAGTATGAATTCCTTGAATATCCATAATGCTAATGATATGCAAAGCCACAAGCTTGGGAAGCTATGTTTGATGAAGATGAATTTTTTTTGTCCCCCTATTTTTGATGAGCAAATTTATTATGATGAAAGCATGCCTCCTATTTATGATGATTATATTGATGAAAGTGGATTTGGAGAGGTCATGACTTTATTTAGTGATGAATCCACTATTTCGGAAGAGGTTCCAATTGATTATGAGAACAAAGTTGCTATCTATGATGATTATTGTGATGACTTGTATGCTATAAAGAATAATGATATCCATGAAACTTGTCATCATGATTTTAGTTTTCAATTGGATTATGCCTCATATGATAATTATTTTGTTGAGTTTGCTCCCACTATTATTCATGAGAAGAATTTTGCTTGTGTGGAGAGTAATAAAATGTATATGCTTGTAGATCATGAAAAGAATGCTTTATGTGATGGTTATATTGTTGAATTCATTCATGATGCTACTGAAATTATTATGAGGGAGGAACTTATGCTTGTAGGAATTGCAATAATATCAAGTTTCCTCTCTATGTGCTTAAAGTTTTGAAGTTATGCTTGTTTTACCTTCCTATGCAAGTTGATTCTTGTTCCCACAAGTTGTTTGATCACAAAATCCCTATGCATAGGAAGTGGGTTAGACTTAAATGTGCTAGTCATATTCTTCAAGATGCTCTCTTTATGTTACAATTCTTATCTTTTATGTGAGCATCATTGAAATCATCATGCCTAGGTAGGGGCGTTAAACGATAGGGCTTGTTGGGAGGCAACCCAACTTTACTTTTGTTCCTTGATTTTTGTTCCTGTTTAGTAATAAATTATTAATCTAGCCTCTGTTTATATGTGGTTTTATGCTTTTAATTAGTGTTTGTGCCAAGTAGAACCTTTGGGAAGACTTGGGTGAAGTCTTTATGATCATGCTGTAAAAAACAGAAACTTTAGCGCTCACGAGAATTGCTGCCATTTTTATTTGGAGAGTGATCTTTAGTTAATTCTTTTTGAAGATGATTAATAGATATATTACTCAGGTCCATAAAATTATTTTAGAATTTTATGAGTTCTACAAGTATACGTTTGATCCAGATTACTACAGACTGTTCTGTTTTTGACAGATTCTGTTTTCGATGTGTTGTTTACTTATTTTGACGAATCTATGGCTAGTAAAAGAGTTTATAAACCATATAGAAGTTGGAATACAGTAGGTTTAACACCAATATAAATAAATAATGAGTTCATTACAGTACCTTTAAGTGGTGTTTTGTTTTCTTTCGCTAACGGAGCTTACGAATTTTCTGTTAAGTTTTGTGTTGTGAAGTTTTCAAGTTTTGGGTAAAGATTCGATGGATTATGAAATAAGGAGTGGCAAGAGCCTAAGCTTGGGGATGCCCATGGCACCCCAAGGAAATATTCAAGGACAACCAAAATCCTAAGCTTGGGGATGCCCCGGAAGGCATCCCCTCTTTCGTCTTCGTTCATCGGTAACTTTACTTGGAGCTATATTTTTATTTACCACATGATATGTGTTCTGCTTGGAGCGTCAATTTATTTTGTTAGAATTTGCTTGCTGTCATTTAGAACAATGTTTTGCATCTTTTATTTCAATAAAAGTGGCATTGATAGCCTTTACTATGCCTATTTTACAAGTCCACATGTTGCTGTCTGAAAACAGAAAGTTTACCGCTGTTGCAATAATTCCCTAGAAAAGTCAGAATGTGATAAAATGTTGAAACCTTTTGCATATTAAGATATGATAAATTTACTACAGTGGGAATTTTATTTCATAATTTTTGGAGCTAGGGAAGTATGGATGTTGCTGCATTCTTTACAGACTGTCCTGTTTAGGCAGATTGCTGTTATGTTTGCATATGTTTGCTTCTTTAATGATTCTATTTGAGGATAGGACTATTAAATATGCAGAGGCATTTAGTATGCAATGTTGAATAATAATTTTAGTGATTTTCTACAGTGGAGTATGATAAGGTTTTTGCAATGGTTTATACTAACTTATCTCACGAGTCCTTGTTGAGTTTTGTGTGGATGAAGCTTTTGAGATTTAGGGAGACCGTGATATGAGAGGAATTACGGAGACACAAAAGCTCAAGCTTGGGGATGCCCAAGGCATCCCAAGATAATATTTCAAGAAGTCTCAAGCATCTAATCTTGGGGATGCCCCGGTTGGCATCCCACCTTTCTTCTTCAACAACTATTGGTTAGTTTCGGTTGATCCTAAGTTTTTGCTCCTTCACATGATGTTTGCCATTCTTAGAATGTCATTTTCTTTTAGTTTTGCTTGATGTTTGAATAAAATACCAAGATCTTAAATTCTTAAATTTTAGAGATTCTTCACATAGTTGCATAATTATTCGACTACTCATTGAGCTTCACTTATATCTTTCAGAGTAGTTTGTTGTTGCTCTAGTGCTTCACTTATATCTTTTTAGAGCACGGCGGTGGATTTATTTTGTAGAAATAGATGAACTCTCATGCTTCACTTATATTATTTTGAGAGTCCTGAACAGCATAGTAGTTTTCTTTGGTTATGAAACTAGTCCTAATATGATGGGCATCCAAGAGGGATATAATAAAAACTTTCATATAAATTGCATTGAATACTATGAGAAGTTTGATACTTGATAATTATTTTGAGATATGAAGATGGTGATATTAGAGTCATGCTAGTTGAGTAGTTTTGTTAAAGTTTGTGATTCCCGTAGCATGCATGTATGGTGAACCATTATGTGATGAAGTCGGAGCATGATTTATTTATTGATTGTCTTCCTTATGAGTGGCGGTCGGGGACGAGCGATGGTCTTTTCCTACCAATCTACCCCCCTAGGAGCATGCGCGTAGTACTTTGTTTCGATAACTAATAGATTTTTGCAACAAGTATGTGAGTTCTTTATGACTAATGTTGAGTCCATGGATTATACACACTCTCACCCTTCCACCATTGCTAGCCTCTCGAGTACCGCGCAACTTTCGCCGGTACCATAAACCCACCATATATCCTCCTCAAAACAGCCACCATACCTACCTATTATGGCATTTCCATAGCCATTCCGAGATATATTGCCATGCAACTTTCCACCATTCCGTTTATTATGACACGCTTCATCCTTGTCATATTGCTTTGCATGATCATGTAGTTGACATCGTATTTGTGGCAAAGCCACCGTTCATAATTCTTCCATATATGTCACTCATGAGTCATTGCACATCCGAGTACACCGCCGGAGGCATTCATATAGAGTCATATTTTGTTCTAAGAATCGAGTTGTAATTCTTGAGTTGTAAGTAAATAAAAGTGTGATGATCATCATTATTAGAGCATTGTCCCAGTGAGGAAAGGATGATGGAGACTATGATTCCCCCACAAGTCGGGATGAGACTCCGGACGAAAATAAATAAATAAAAGAGGCTAAAGAAGTCCAAATAAAAAAATAGAGAGAAAAGAGGCCATAAAAAAGAAGGCCAAATAAAAAAAATAAAAAAAGAGAGAAAAAGAGAGAAGGGGCAATGCTACTATCCTTTTACCACACTTGTGCTTCAAAGTAGCACCATGATCTTCATGATAGAGAGTCTCCTATGTTGTCACTTTCATATACTAGTGGGAATCTTTCATTATAGAACTTGGCTTGTATATTTCAATGATGGGCTTCCTCAAAATGCCCTAGGTCTTCGTGAGCAAGCGAGTTGGATGCACACCCACTAGTTTCTTTTGTTGAGCTTTCATACATTTATAGCTCTAGTGCATCCGTTGCATGGCAATCCCTACTCACTCACATTGATATATATTAATGGGAATCTCCATAGCCCATTGATATGCCTAGTTGATGTGAGACTAGCTATCTTCTCCTTTTTGTCTTCTCCACAACCACCATTCTATTCCACCTATAGTGCTATGTCCATGGCTCACACTCATGTATTGCGTGAAGATTAAAAAAGTTTGAGAGCATCAAAAGTATGAAACAATTGCTTGGCTTGTCATCGGGGTTGTGCATGATTTAAATATTTTGTGGGGTGAAGATGGAGCATAGCCAGACTATATGATTTTGTAGGGATAGCTTTCTTTGGCCATGTTATTTTGAGAAGACATGATTGCTTAGTTAGTATGCTTGAAGTATTATTATTTCTATGTCAATATTAAACTTTTGTCTTGAATCTTATGGATCTGAATATTCTTGCTACAATGAAGAGAATTACATGGATAAATATGTTAGGTAGCATTCCACATCAAAAATTCTGTTTTTATCATTTACCTACTCGAGGACGAGTAGGAATTAAGCTTGGGGATGCTGATACGTCTCCAACGTATCTATAATTTTTGATTGTTCCATGCTATTATATTATCAACCTTGGATGTTTTATATCCATTTATATGCTATTTTATATGATTTTTGGGACTAACCTATTAACCCAGAGCCCAGTGCCAGTTTCTGTTTTTTCCTTGTTTTAGAATATCGCAGAAAAGGAAAATCAAACGGAGTCCAATTGACCTGAAACTTCATGGAACTTATTTTTGGATCAGAAGAAGCCCGGAAGACTTGGAGTGCACGTCAGGGGATCAACGAGGAGGCCACGAGGCAGGGGTGCGCGCCCACCCCCCTAGGCGCGCCCTCCACCCTCGTGGGCCCCTCGTGGCCCCCCTGACGCACTTCTTCCTCCTATATATATCTCCATATACCCTAAAACGACCAGAGAGCACAATAGATCGGGAGTTCCGCCGCCAGAAGCCTCCGTAGCAATCGAAAGCCAATCTAGACCCGTTCCGGCACCCTGCTGGAGGGGGAATCCCTCTCCGGTGGCCATCTTCATCATCCCGGTGATCTCCATGACGAGGAGGGAGTAGTTCTCCTTCGGGGCTGAGGGTATGTACGAGTAGCTATGTGTTTGATCTCTCTCTCTCTCTCTCTCTCTCGTGTTCTTGAGGTGGTACGATCTTGATGTACCGCGAGCTTTGCTATTATATTTGGATCCTATGATGTTTCCCCCCCCCCTCTACTCTCTTGTAATGGATTGAGTTTCCCCTTTGAAGTTATCTTATCGGATTGAGTCTTTAAAGATTTGAGAACACTTGATGTATGTCTTGCCGTGCGTATCTGTGGTGACAATGGGATATCACGTGATTCACCTAATGTATGTTTTGGTGATCAACTTGCGGGTTCCGCCCATGAAACTATGCATAGGGGTTGGCACACGTTTTCGTCGTGATTCTCCAGTAGTAACTTTGGGGCACTCTTTGAGGTTCTATGTGTTGGTTGAATAGATGAATCTGAGATTGTGTGATGCATATCGTATAATCATACCCACGGATACTTGAGGTGACATCGGAGTATCTAGGTGACATTAGGGTTTTGGTTGATTTGTGTCTTGAGGTGTTATTCTAGTACGAACTCTAGGGATGTTTGTGACACTTATAGGAATAGCCCAACGGATTGATTGGAAAGAATAACTTTGAGGTGGTTTCGTACCCTACCATAATCTCTTCGTTCGTTCTCCGCTATTAGTGACTTTGGAGTGACTCCTTGTTGCATGTTGAGGGATAGTTATATGATCCAATTATGTTATTATTATTGAGGGAAATTGCACCAGCGAAAGTATGAACCCTGGGCCTTGTTTACCAGCATTGCAATGCCGTTTACGCTCACTTTTATCATTAGTTACCTTGTTGTTTTTATATTTTTCAGATTACAAAAACTATTATCTACTATCCATATTGCACTTGTATCACCATCTCTTCGCCGAACTAGTGCACCTATACAATTTACCATTGTATTAGGTGTGTTGGGGACACAAGAGACTCTTTGTTATTTGGTTGCAGGGTAGCTTGAGAGAGACCATCTTCATCCTACGCCTCCTACGGATTGATAAACCTTAGGTCATCCACTTGAGGGAAATTTGCTACTGTCCTACAAACCTCTGCACTTGGAGGCCCAACAACGTCTACAAGAAGAAGGTTGTGTAGTAGACATCATTCATCACTAAGTTCTAGTAACTTGGTGATAGTGACTAGAGAACTTTGTCAATTACTATCTTATCTGGAAGATTAACTCCCACTTGATTCAAACAATTGTAGTACCCACACAATCTGAGCACATGCTCACTGGTTGAGCTATTCTCCTCCATCTTGTAGGCAAAATACTGTCAGAGGTCTCCTACCTCTCGACACAAGCATGAGTATGAAATACCTATTTCAACTCTTATAACATCTTATATGCTTTGTGGCATTCAAAAACATTTTTGAAGTCCCGGTTCTAAGCCGTAAAGCATGGTGCACTAAACTATTAACTAGTCGTCATACCAAGCTTTGTCAAACATTCATAACATCTGCATTTGCTCCTGCAATAGTTATGTCACCTAGCGGTGCATCAAGGACATAATTCTTCTGTGCAGCAATGAGGATAATCCTCAGATCACAGATCCAATCCGCATCATTGCTACTATCATCTTTCAACATAGTTTTCTCTAGGAACATATCATAAATAAAATGGGGAAGCTATACGCGAGCAATTGATCTACAACATAGATATGCAAATACTATCAGGACTAAGTTCATGATAAATTTAAGTTCAATTAATCATATTACTTAAGAACTCCCACTTAGATAGACATCCCTCTAGTCATCTAAATGATCACGTGATCCGTATCAACTAAACCATGTCCGATCATCACGTGAGATGGAGTAGCTTTCAATGGTGAACATCACTATGTTGATCATATCTACTATATGATTCACGCTCGACCTTTCGATCCCAGTGTTCCAAGGCCATATCTGCATATGCTAGGCTCGTCAAGTTTAACCCGAGTATTCTGCGTGTGCAAAATTGGCGCCCACCCGTTGTATGTGAACATAGAGCTTATCACACCCGATCATCACGTGGTGTCGCGGCACGACGAACTGTCGCAACGGTGCATACTCAGGGAGAACACTTATACCTTGAAATTTAGTGAGGGATAATCTTATAATGCTACCACCGTACTAAGCAAAATAAGATGCATAAAAGATAAACATCACATGCAATCAAAATATGTGACATGATATGGCTATCATCATCTTGTGCCTTTGATCTCCATCTCCAAAGTACCGTCATGATCTCCATCGTCAACGGCATGACACCATGATCTCCATCATCTTGATCTCTATCAACGTGTCATCACATGGTCGTCTCACCAACTATTGCTTTTGCAACTATTGCTATCGCATAGCGATAAAGTAAAGCAATTATATGGTGCTTGCATCTTATGCAATAAAGAGACAACCATAAGGCTACTGCCAGTTGCCGATAACTTTAACAAAACTTGATCATCTCATACAACAATTTATATCTCATCACGTCTTGACCATATCACATCACAACATGCCCTGCAAAAACAAGTTAGACATCCTCTACTTTGTTTGCAAGTTTTACGTGGCGGCTACGGGCTTCTAACAAGAATCGTTCTTACCTACGCATCAAAACCACAATGTCAGAAAGAACCCTGTTCATTGAAACCGATTCAACTAAAGTTGGAGAAACAAACACCCACTAGCCACCTGTGTGCGAAGCACGTCGGTAGAACCAGTCTCGCGTAAGCGTACGTGTGATGTTGGTCTGGGCCGCTTCATCCAACAATACCGCTGAATCAAGAAACCACTAGTGATGACAAGCAATATGTATATACCCATGCCCACAACTCCTTTGTGTTCTACTCATGCATATAACATCTATGCACGCACACGCAAGATCTATCATGGTGATGCATAGCAACGAGAGGGAAGAGTGTAGTCCATGTACCCTCGTAGACCTCAAGCGGAAGCATTATGACAACGCGGTTGATGTAATCGTATGTCTTCACGATCCGACCGATCCTAGCACCGAAGATAAGGCACCTCCGTGATCTGCACACGTTCATCTCGGTGACGTCCCTCGTACTCTTGATCCAGTTGAGGCTGAGGGAGAGTTTCGTCGGCACCATGGTGTGGTGACGGTGATGATCAAGTTACCGGCGCAGGGCTTTGCCTAAGCACTACGACGATATGACTGAGGTGTGTAACTGTGGAGGGGGGCACCGCACACAGCTAAGAGATTGTCTGTTGTGCCTTTGGGGTGTCCCCTGCCCACGTATATAAAGGAGGGAGGAGGAGGCCGGCCCTAGAGGGGGCACGCCAAGTGTGGGGAATCCTACTAGGACTCCCAAGTCCTAATAGGATTGAAGGAAATATGCCCTAGAGGCAATAATAAATTTATTATTTATTTCATTATATCATGATAAATGTTTATTATTCATGCTGGAATTGTATTAACCGGAAACATGATACATGTGTGAATACATAGACAAAACAGAGTGTCACTAGTATGCCTCTACTTGACTAGCTCGTTGAATCAAAGATGGTTATGTTTCCTAACCATAGACAAAGAGTTGTTATTTGATTAACAGGATCACATCATTAGGAGAATGATGTGATTGACTTGACCCATTCTATTAGCTTAGCACTTGATCGTTTAGTTTGTTGCTATTGCTTTCTTCATGACTTATACATGTTCCTATGACTATGAGATTATCCAACTCCCGTTTACCGGAGGAACACTTTGTGTGCTACCAAACATCACAACGTAACTGGGTGATTATAAAGGTGCTCTACAGGTTTCTCCGAAGGTACTTGTTGGGTTGGCATATTTCAGGATTAGGATTTGTCACTCCGATTGTCGGAGAGGTATCTCTGGGCCCACTCGGTAATACACATCACTAAGCCTTGCAAGCATTGCAACTAATGAGTTAGTTGCAGGATGATGTATTACGGAACGAGTAAAGAGACTTGCCGGTAACGAGATTGAACTAGGTATTGAGATATCGACGATCGAATCTCGGGCAAGTAACATACCGATGACAAAGGGAACAACGTATGTTGTTATGCAGTTTGACCGATAAAGATCTTCGTAGAATATGTAGGAGCCAATATGAGCATCCAGGTCCCGCTATTGGTTATTGACCGGAGACCTGTCTCGGTCATGTCTACATAGTTCTCGAACCCGTAGGGTCCGCACGCTTAAAGTTTGATGATGGTTATATTGTGAGTTTATGTGTTTTGATGTACCTAAGGTAGTTAGGAGTCCCGGATGTGATCACAAACATAACGAGCAGTCTCGAAATGGTCGATACATGAAGATTGATATATTGGACGACTATATTCGGACACCGGAATGGTTCCGGGGGTTATCGGA
>NC_041390.1:515110053-515124556 GCF_002162155.2 Triticum dicoccoides
GCCTCATGGGCCCAATTGGTGGAAGAGGAGAGGCGGCCAAGGGGCAGCCCTGCGCCCCTCCCCTCCCAAGTCCGAATTGGACTAGGAAGGGGGGCGGCACCCCCCCTTTCCTTTCTCCCTCTTTCTCCTTCCCTCTCCTCTCCTACTCCAACATGGAAAGGGGGGAGTCCTACTCCCGGTGGGAGTAGGACTCCTCATGGGGCGCGCCAAAGGGTGGCCGGCCCCTCCCCCTCCTCTACTCCTTTATATACGGGGAGGGAGGCACCCCCTAGAGACACAACAATTGATCTCTTGGATCTCTTAGCCGTGTGCGGTGCCCCCTCCACCATAATCCACCTCGGTCATATCGTAGCAGTGCTTAGGCGAAGCCCTGTGTTGGTAGAAAATCATCATTGTCACCACGCCGTCGTGCTGACGGAACTCTCCCTCAAAGCTCGGCTGGATCGGAGTTCGAGGGACGTCATCGAGTTGAACGTGTGCAGAACTCGGAGGTGTCGTGCGTTCGGTGCTTGATCGGTCGGATCGTGAAGACGTACGACTACATCAACCGCGTTGTGCTAACGCTTCCACTTTCGGTCTACGAGGGTATGTGGACACACTCTCCCCTCTTGTTGCTATGCATTACAATGATCTTGCGTGTGCGTAGGATTTTTTTGAAATTACTACGTAACCCAACAGTGGCATCCAAGCCAGGTTATATGCGTAGATGTTATATGCACGAGTAGAACACAAGTGAGTTGTGGGCGATACAAGTCATACTGCTTACCAGCATGTCATACTTTTGTTCGGCGGTATTGTTGGATGAAGCGGCCCGGACTAACATTACGTGTACGCTTATGCGAGACTGGTTCTACCGACGTGCTTTGCACACAGGTGGCTGGCGGGTGTCAGTTTCTCCAACTTTAGTTGAACCGAGTGTGGCTACACCCGGTCCTTGAGAAGGTTAAAACATCACTAACTTGACGAACTATCGTTGTGGTTTTGATGCGTAGGTAAGAACGGTTCTTGCTCAGCCCGTAGCAGCCACGTAAAACTTGCAACAACAAAGTAGAGGACGTCTAACTTGTTTTTGCAGGGCATGTTGTGATGTGATATGGTCAAGGCATGATGCTAAATTTTGTTGTATGAGATGATCATGTTTTGTAACCGAGTTATCGGCAATTGGCAGGAGCCATATGGTTGTCGCTTTATAGTATGTAATGCAATCACCCTGTAATTGCTTTACTTTATCACTAAGTGGTAGCGATAGTCATAGAAGCAATAGTTGGAGAGACGACAATGATGCTATGATGGAGATCAAGGTGTCGCACCGGTGACGATGGTGGTCATGACGGTGCTTCGGAGATGGAGATCACAAGCACAAGATGATGATGGCCATATCATATCACTTATATTGATTGCATGTGATGTATATGTTTTATGCATCTTATCTTGCTTTGATTGATGGTAGCATTATAAGATGATCTCTCACTAAATTATCAAGGTATAAGTGTTCTCCCTGAGTATGCACCATTGCGAAAGTTCTTCGTGTTGAGACACCACGTGATGATCAGGTGTGATTGGCTCTACGTTCAAATACAACGGGTGCAAAACAGTTGCACATGCGGAATACTCAGGTTAAACTTGACGAGCCTAGCATATGCAGATATGGCCTCAGAACACTGAGACCGAAAGGTCGAGCGTGAATCATATAGTAGATATGATCAACATAGTGATGTTCACCATTGAAACTACTCCATCTCACGTGATGATCGGACATGGTTTAGTTGATTTGGATCACGTGATCACTTTGAGGATTAGAGGGATGTCTATCTAAGTGGGAGTTCTTAAGTAATATGATTAATTGAACTTAAATTTATCAAGAACTTAGTACCTGATAGTTTTTTGCTTGTCTATGTTGATTGTAGATAGATGGCTCGTGTTGTTCCGTTGGATTTTAACGTGTTCCTTGAGAAAGCAAAGTTGAAAGATGATGGTAGCAATTATATGGGTTGGGTCCATAACTTGAGGATTATCCTCATTGCTGCACAGAAGAATTACGTCCTGGAAGCACTACTAGGTGCCAGGCCTGCTACAGATGCTGCTGACAACGTTAAGAACGTTTGGCAGAGTAAAGCTGATGACTACTCGATAGTTCAGTGTGCCATGCTTTACGGCTTAGAACCGGTACTTCAATGACGTTTTGAACGTCATGGAGCATATGAGATGTTCCAGGAGTTGAAGTTAATATTTCAAGCAAATGCCCGGATTGAGAGATACGAAGTCTCCAATAAGTTCTATAGCTGCAAGATGGAGGAGAATAGTTCTGTCAGTGAACATATACTCAAAATGTCTGGGTATCATAATCACTTGACTCAACTAGGAGTTAATCTTCCTGTTGATAGTGTCATTGACAGAGTTCTTCAATCACTGCCACCAAGCTACAAAAGCTTCGTGATGAACTATAATATGCAAGGGATGGATAAGACAATTCCTGAGCTCTTTGCAATGCTAAAGGTTGCGGAGGTAGAAATCAAAAAGGAGCATCAAGTGTTGATGGTCAACAAGACCACTAGTTTCAGGAAAAAGGGTAAAGGGAAGAAGAAGGGGAACTTCAAGAAGAATGGCAAACAAGTTGCTGCTCAAGAGAAGAAACCCAAGTCTGGACCTTAGCCTAAAACTGAGTGCTTCTGCTGCAAACAAACTGGTCACTGGAAGCAGAACTGCCCCAAGTATTTGGCGGATAAGAAGGATGGCAAGGTGAACAAAGGTATATGTGATATACATGTTATTGATGTGTACCTTACTAATGCTCGCAGTAGCACCTGGGTATTTGATATTGGTTCTGTTGCTAATATTTGCAACTCGAAACAGGGACTATGGATTAAGCGAACATTGGCTAAGGACGAGGTGACGATGCGCATGGGAAATGGTTCCAAAGTCGATGTGATCGCAGTCTGCACGCTACATCTACATCTACCTTCGGGATTAGTTTTAGACCTGAATAATTGTTATTTGGTGCCAGCGTTAAGCATGAACATTATATCTGGATCTTGTTTGATGCGAGACGGTTATTCATTTAAATCAGAGAATAATGGTTGTTCTATTTATATGAGTAATATATTTTATGGTCATGCACCCTTGAAGAGTGGTCTATTCTTATTGAATCTCGATAGTAGTGATACACATATTCATAATATTGAAGCCAAAAGATGCAGAGTTGATAATGATAGTGCAACTTATTTGTGGCACTGCCGTTTAGGTCATATTGGTGTAAAGCGCATGAAGAAACTCCATACTTATGGACTTTTGGAACCACTTGATTATGAATCACTTGGTACTTGTGAACTGTGCCTCATGGGCAAGATGACTAAAACGCCGTTCTCCGGAACTATGGAGCGAGCAACAGATTTGTTGGAAATCATACATACAGATGTATGTGGTCCGATGAATGTTGAGGCTCGCGGCGGGTATCGTTATTTTCTCACCTTCACAGATGATTTAAGCAGATATGGGTATATCTACTTAATGAAACATAAATCTAAAACATTTGAAAAGTTCAAAGAATTTCAGAGGGAAGTTGAAAATCATCGTAACAAGAAAATAAAGTTTCTACGATCTGATCGTGGAGGAGAATATTTGAGTTACGAGTTTGGTCTTCATTTGAAACAATGCGGAATAGTTTCGCAACTCACGCCACCCGAAACACCACAACGTAATGGTGTGTCCGAATATCGTAATCGTACTTTACTAGATATGGTGCGATCTATGATGTCTCTTACTGATTTACCACTATCATTTTGGGGTTATGCTTTAGAGACGGCTGCATTCACGTTAAATAGGGCACCATCAAAATCCGTTGAGACGACGCCTTATGAACTGTGGTTTGGCAAGAAACCAAAGTTGTTGTTTTTTAAAGTTTGGGGATGTGATGCTTATGTGAAAAAACTTCAACCTGATAAGCTCGAACCCAAATCGGAGAAATGTGTCTTCATAGGATACCCAAAGGAAAATGTTGGGTACACCTTCTATCACAGATCTGAAGGCAAAATGTTTGTTGCTAAATTTGGATCCTTTCTAGAGAAGGAGTTTCTCTCGAAAGAAGTGAGTGGGAGGAAAGTAGAACTTGATGAGGTAACTGTACCTGCTCCCTTATTGGAAAGTAGTTCATCACAGAAACCGGTTCCTGTGACACCTACACCAATTAGTGAGGAAGTTAATGATGATGATCATGAAACTTCAGATCAAGCTGTTACTGAACCTCGTAGGTCAACCAGAGTGAGATCCGCACTAGAGTGGTATGGTAATCCTGTTTTGGAGGTTATGTTGCTAGACCATGACAAACCTACGAACTATGAAGAAGCGATGGTGAGCCCAGATTCCGCAAAATGGCTTGAGGCCATGAAACCTGAGATGGGATCCATGTATGAGAACAAAGTGTGGACTTTGGTTGACTTGCCCGTTGATCGGCAAGCCATTGTAATGGATCTTCAAGAAGAAGACCGACGCTGACGGTAATATTACTGTCTATAAAGCTCAACTTGTTGCAAAAGGTCTTCGACAAGTTCAAGGGATTGACTACGATGAGAATTTCTCACCCATAGCGATGCTTAAGTCTGTCCGAATCATGTTGGCAATTGCTGCATTTTATGATTATGAAATTTGGCAAATGGACGTCAAAACTGCATTCCTGAATGGATTTCTAGAAGAAGAGTTGTATATGATGCAACCAGAAGGTTTTGTCGATCCAAAGGGAGCTAACAAAGTGTGCAAGCTCCAGCGATCCATTTATGGACTGGTGCAAGCCTCTCGGAGTTGGAATAAACGTTTTGATACTGTGATCAAAGCATATGGTTTTATACACACTTTTGGAGAAGCATGTATTTACAAGAAAGTGAGGGGGAGCTCTGTAGCATTTCTAATATTATATGTGGATGACATATTGTTGATTGGAAATGATATAGAATTTCTGAATAGCATAAAAGGATATTTGAATAAAAGTTTTTCAATGAAAGACCTCGGTGAAGCTGCTTATATATTGGGCATCAAGATCTATAGAGATAGATCGAGACGCTTAATTGGACTTTCACAAAGCACATACCTTGACAATGTTTTGAAGAAGTTCAAAATGGGTCAAGCAAACAATGGGTTCTTGCCTGTGTAACAAGGTGTGAAGTTGAGTAAGACTTAATGCCCGACCACTGCAGAAGATAGAGAGAAAATGAAAGATGTTCCCTATGCTTCAGCCATAGGCTCTATCATGTATGCAATGATGTGTACCAGACCTGATGTGTGCCTTGCTATTAGTTTAGAAGGGAGGTACCAAAGTAATCCAGGAGTGGATCACTGGACAACGGTCAAGAACATCCTGAAATACCTGAAAAGGATAGAGGATATGTTTCTCATTTATGGATGTAGCGACCCGACCTCAAACGGTCAAGTCTTTGTGCTTCAGTGTCATCCCTGGATCGGTAATGCTGACACACACAGTACTCGAGGATTTATAACAGAGTAGCAATCACACACTTATTACATTGAATGTCTCCAAAGAGAACTTATTACAATAAATATGGCTTAAGGCCATCTAATACGATAACAGTGGAAGGCTTGGAAGATAAAGTGAGTCCATCAACTCCAACGGCATAGCTGAGCTGCACGGCAACGACCTAAAGAACCTTACTCTTCGTTTGAAAAGTCTGCAACATAATAGTTACAGCCCGGAACGGGTCAGCACATGGAATATGCTGGCAAAGTAACACAGTAGAGCAAGAACAAAATAAGGCTATCACTACATGCATATTTGGCTGGTGGAAAGCTCTATGGTTACAGTTTTGCGAAAAGCCAATTTTTCCCTACAACAAAGGAATATATTTTAATTTAACTATCATGGTAGTTGAAACATCATTGAGAAGGTTCCTCCAACTCAATCCCAATTAAAGTAATTATCAACCCAACAGTATTAAGTTAAAAGTGATGAGATACTTAAGATACTCCAAGTACTAGATACTCAAGATGTCCATAACCGGGGACACGACTAACCATGATTAGTTTGTACACTCTGCAGAGGTTTGCGCACTTTTCCCCACAAGACTCGATCGCCTCCATTGAATTTCTCGCACTACATGATGTTTGAGAAACGGATGACCGAGACACAGTCTTTCAGAAACATTAACTCTCTACTCCGGGTAGACCATACCAAACCTACAACCCACTACCTGCTGATCCACCTCTTCAAGAGCTTCACGTAACTTACTCAACTATGCTGGAGCCCATAATAGCTTGTGGCTGCACACGGAAGTTTCTAGCATGAATCATCTCAGTTCCCTTTGAGCCTGGGTGGCGATCCATAGGAAAATCACACGGAACCCCGTGATTTCCAAAAATACAGGCAACACTGGGTACTCCAGGTGCCTCAATCCACCCAGATGTGTATTCAAGTTGCCACCTTAAGTTGAACCATTAATTAACAATCTCACATCTGTCATGGATTTCACTCACCCAAACCACGTCTACGAGCATAGCATAGCAACATAAGCAATACGTATAAGTAACTCCCAAGGTTTGAATATAATAGGGCAATAGGTTCTACCTCATCAACTACTTCCCAACCCACAAGTTAATGACATCCTAACCATGCAATCTTTGAGGATTGGAACTAATGCATAAAAACTGGGTGATAAAGGGATATGATCAAAGTTTTACTTGCCTTGCTGACGATCCGTGAAACCTAGGGACTCCAAATAACACGCTTCGCACTCCGGGAATTCTATCGCAAACAAACAATAGCATACATAAGCAATCAAGCAAAGAAGCACGGGTAAAACTCAAATAAGAAGATCTACCAGAAAGTTCAACTTAAGAATTCCGGTTAGCAAAAAGAATCAAATCAAACGGAGCAACGAAACTCAAACGGCGAAAGAAACAAGATACGTTTACTAATCTGGACCTAGGTCAAATTTTACAGTAGCAAAAGCTTGTTCAAGTTGGTTAAACAGAAAGAGGGTCTCGAGACGAAGATCTAGGCGCTTGAATCATCTGATTCCGACAAACGAGCGAGAAGAAAAACTAAAACGGAAATCGGATCAGAAATCACGATTAGAAATAATCGCGGAAAAATCCGATAAAAGAAAACTGACGAACAGGCTAACGAACGAGCGTTCGTTGTCTGTAACTAACAGGCGAAAACCGTTTGTTAAAACGAACGTACGGACGAATGTCCGCTAAAAAGAAAAACCGGGAAAAACCAGCGAACCGATCTAACCCAAAAAGACGAACGAGGGTTTTCTTAAAAAACCGGATCGGTTTTTCTTAAAAAAAACGGCGGCAACGGCTACCTCGTCGGTCCGGCGAGACGCGGCGGCGGCGGCGGGGTGAGGCGACATGGCGCGGCTACGGCGGGGCTACGGGCGGCGGTTGCGGGTGGTGGTGGCGGTGGGGGGCTGGGTATTTAAGAGGGGGTGGCTTGGGGAGGGGGCAAGGACAACGGAGGCGGGTCCTGGCCGGACTCCCGATCCGAGGTGGCGCGTCGGTGTCGGTCTCCTGGAGGGAGACAGCATCACGGGGGAGGCGGGCCGGCGGCTGGGCTTCAGCCCAGTTAGCCACTGCGCAACTTTTTTTCTAAAATAATTCTGCCGAAATTAAAAAAATCCTAGAAAATAAAATAAAAATCTAAAAATGCCAAAACAAATTTTCACCATCTAAATAAAATATTTAGAACGAGATGAACATTTTCTTGGCCCTAAAATGCAACTTGGAAAAACATGCAATTTTTTTCTAATGCAAACAAAATTGCAATAAAATCCAAATAAAAACGAATATTTGATTTTAATATTTTTCCTCCAATATTTCAATCATTTTGGAGAAGTCATATTATCTCCTCTCATATATTTTAATATGAAATATTTTCAAAGGGAAAAATAGTTAAAACCAAAAATCCTCGTTCCAAAATTTGATAAAAATCAAATTTGAAAATCGGGGAATCCCCAACTCTCTTCGAGGGTCCTTGAGTTGCTTAGGATTTCAAGGATCGCGAGACGAAATGCAATAAAATATGATATGCAAGAATGATCTATGTATAACATTCCAAATTGAAAATTTGGGAAGTTACAAACCTACCCCCCTTAAGATGAATCTCGCCCTCGAGATTCGGGTTGGCTAGAAAATAGGTGTGGGTGGTCTTTGCGGAGATCATCCTCTCGTTCCTAGGTGGCTTCGTCCTCGGTATGGTGGCTCCACTGAACTTTGCAAAACTTGATAACCTTGCTGCGGGTGACTTGACTGGCAAACTCCAAAATCTTGACTAGCTTCTCCTCATAAGTCAAGTCATTTTCCGGGGTGTATCGAGTATGGTGAGTCATGAGCCTCCTGAAGTATTAACTTCCTGATCTCTATGTTATTGGGCACATAAACACGGTCCTCAAACCATAAGGTGTCGTGCTCATCCTCATGAAAACCTTTGGCCTTTCCTTCGCTCATTTTCTCTTTTATCTCGGCAATCTCTTTGTCATCCTTCTGAGCTTCTCGAATCTTTCCCAACAATGTAGACTGAACCTCCATTGTTTCAACAAAACCTCTAGGAACAATCTCCAATTGAAGTTTCCGGAGATCCTCTGCTAACTCCTTCGGCAATCCCATGCTCTCTAGGGTATTAGCATAACTCTTCCGGCTTAAAGCGTCTGCTACGACATTGGACTTTCCTAGATGATAGTGAAGCTTCATGCCATAATCCTTTATGATCTCCAACCATATCCTCTGCTTAAGGTTCAGTTCCTTCTGTGTGAAAATGTACTTCAAACTCTTATGATCCGTGTACACATCACAATGGTTTCCAATAAGGTAATGCCTCCAGGTCTTCAACGCATGCACTGCGGCTGCTAGCTCCAAATCATGCGTAGCATAATTCAACTCGTGTGGTTTTAGTTTTCGCGAGGCATACGAAATAACTCTTCCGTCCTGCATAAGCACACTTCCAAGTCCTAGGTGAGAGGCATCACAATACACATGGAAATCCTTACGTATATCTGGCAGTGTCAGCACTGGGGCTGTAGTCAAACGTTTCTTTAGCTCCTGGAAACTTGCCTCGCAATCTTCCGCCCATTTAAACTTGGTATCTTTCTTCAATAACTCCGTCATTGGCTTCGCTATTTTGGAAAAATTCTCAATGAATCTCCGATAATATCCTGCGAGTCCAAGAAAACTACGGATCTCGCTAACTGAAGTGGGTGCCAACCATTCAGTGACTGACTGAATCTTGGTGGGGTCTACTACTATACCTTCTCCTGATATAACATGTCCAAGGAATCCGACTTCCTTTAACCAAAACTCGCATTTGCTGAACTTGGCATACAACTGATGTTCCCTGAGTTTCTCGAGAACTAATCGCAAATGCTCTTCGTTCTCCTCCTCGTTCTTCGAATATACCATTATATCATCAATGAACACCACAACAAACTTGTCCAAATATTCCATGAATACTTTGTTCATCATGCTCATGAAGTAGGCAGGGGCGTTAGTCAGTCCAAACGACATGACCGTATATTTGTATAACCCATACTGTGTGGTGAATGTCGTCTTTGGTATATCTTTCTCTCGTATCTTCAACTGATGGTATCCTGATCATAGATCGATCTTCGAAAACACCTTAGCTCCTTGCAGCTGGTCAAATAGATCATTGATCATCGGCAATGGGTACTTGTTCTTGATTGTCACTTCATTCAAGGCCCGATAATCAACAACCATTCTTAGGGACTTATCCTTCTTCTCAACCAAAAGCACTAGGGCTCCCCATGGTGATGAACTCCGTCGAATGTAACCTTTCTCCAATAACTCCTTGATTTGTTTCTTAATCTCCTCCAAATCATTCGCGGGCATCTGATAGGGTCTCTTGGATATTGGCCCTGTGCCTGGCAATAGCTCTATCAAAAACTCGATATCTCGATCCGGTGGCATGCCTGGTAACTGCTCTGGGAAAACATCCAGGTAATCCTTTACTACAGGCACTTCCTCCTGAACAACTCCGTGAGGGTATTTACTTGGCTACTTCTTGGTGCATGCCTAGATACGTACTTGATCCTTTTTCCCTCCGGGGTGGTGAGACAAATTGACCTACTAACACAGTCAATGCTTCCTCCGTACTTTGACATCCAGTCCATTCCTAATATCGCATCCAATCCTTGTGACTCCAAGATAATTAGGTCAGACGGAAAAACATGGTTGCCAATGGTTAAGGGTATCTGGTCGCACCATCGACTAGCCATATACTCTGCTCCAGGTGAACTTACTAATAGAGGGGTCCTAAGGGTTTGGGTCGGTAGTTTAAACTTATCCATGAATTCCCTTGATATGTATGAATGCGATGCACCAGTATCAAAAAGAACAAGAGCGGTAAATGACTTAACCAAAAACTTACCTATAACCGCGTCTGGCTGCTCTTCAACCTCCTCCACGTTAATGTGGTTTACTTGTCCTTTGTTGAATGGATTGGGCTTCTTCCCAGCACTCCCATTTCCGTTTCCATTCTTCCCTTCAGGGCACTCTGTGGCATAGTGTCTAGTCTTCCCGCACTTGAAACAAGTAACGTGGCTTAGGTCTCTCTTGGTGGGTGTGGCTAGATTGGGGCGGTTCTGATTGTTGCTTGCTCCATTCCCATTCCCAGTCCTTGGGCTAGTATGGTTATAGTTACTTCCTCCATTATGGGTGTGGCCTCCATGGTTATGAACAAGTCCTCCCGAGTTCGGGGTTAGGCGAGGTTTCTGCTGAGCTCCTGAGTTATACCTCCCTTGTCCATATTTCCTCTACGGTTCTCAATCTGCGGCTGCTTCCCTTCAATCATAAGAGCCTTATCTACCAACTCCTGGTAGTTGTTGAATGTTGCCACCATCAACTGCATGCTCATCTCATCATTTAGTCCTTCCATAAACTTCTCCTGCTTTGCTACATCTGTGGCCACATCATCAGGGGCATAGCGAGATAACTTGCTAAACTCATCTATGTACTGAGCCACAGTATGGTTCCCCTAGTGTAAGTTGTGAAACTCACGCTTCTTCATACTCATTGCTCTAGTTGAGACATGGGCTATACGAAAAGCTTGCTGAAACTGGTCCCATGTCACCATGGCTATAGGGTAGGTGACAGTGTAATTCTCCCACCATGAGGCTGCTGGTCCATCCAACTGATGTGCGGCAAAATGCACCTTCTCAGCATCAGTATATCCTGCAGTGGTTAACTCCCTTCCAATCCTACAGAGCCAATCATCTGCCACTATAGGCTCGGTGCTACTGGAAAACACCGGCAGCTGCAACCTCAGAAAATGGGCTAAGTTGTCAACTGGTGGTGGTTGTGGTGGATTGTTGTTGTTGTTGTTGCCTTGGTTCTGGACTAGCAACTAGATCAGGGTATTCTGTTGCTGGATCAACTGAGTGAGCTCCGGTGGGAAGGTAAATCCGGGGTCACGTCTCGGAGGCATCTGATGGGTTTAGAGGGAAGAGATTATAATAGAATGAGGTCTAATGAGAAAGCACTACCCATATGAACATGAGACAAACACAAACATTTCACTCAATCAATCAAGCAAGGCATACAATCGGTCTAGAACTATCGCAAAAGTGCTCGGACTATAGTATTTACATGGTGGAATACTACTACTGATGTGGTGGTCTACTAAAAATATTCCTCGGTTGAAGACTCCATGATGTCTGCTCCAGCTTCGTCTTCATGGTCATCATTGCTAAGGTCGGAGTCGGTGTCATCGATGATTATGTAGTCCTCCAGGCGAATCTCCTTGGGTTCTTCGTCTTCTCCTCCTGGTGCAGGGTCTCCCAGGAATACTCCTAGCTTCCTTTCCAAATCGTCATTCTTCTCCACTAGTACGACTATTTCCTCCTCATAATCTTCACGTGTAGCCTTGAGTTCTTCCTCCAGTTCCATGATCCTAGTCATTGCCTTCTTCAGATCTATCATGCCTGCGCACATCTGATTCTCCTGGCATCGAATGTGCTGGTTTAGTTCCTGGATGAAAGCTGCAATTGATCTATCCTTCCTAGTGCTGATCATCTCCCATTGCTCATCTCGGCACCCACAAATTTGATAGATAGTATCCTTAAGCTCCTTTTGGTAAACTTCTCCAATGCGTCCCATGGTGATGTGAGCTGCCATACTCTTTCAAAGACTCCAGGTTGGTGCATCGAAGGAAAACTCTATGGGCTTAGTGACTGGCGTGAATGTCCTTCCTGGAACTTGAACTTGAATCATCCATCGCTCCTCTTCTGGTAAAGTGGCATTGTAAGTCCCGGTGAAGCTTGGTATTCCTATGTTCAGGTACCTAGTGACTTCCTTCAAGTGTCATCCAAAAGGTGTGTCTTCATCCGGTTGTGCAAACTTGTTCCTTACATCCTCCATCCTAAAGAGTGGAAAATGGAGAGGAGTCAGAAATGAGAAGAGAATAGTGATCTATGGTTTTAGCTTAGTGGTCGTGTCCTACACTCAGCGTGTGATACCATCTTGGTGCGACCCGACCTCAAAGGTCAAGTCTCTATGCTTCAGTGTCATCCCTGGATCGGTAATGCTGATACACACAGTACTCAAGGATTTATAACAGAGTATACACTTATTACATCGAATGTCTCCAAAGAGAACTTATTACAATAAATATGGCTTAAGGCCATCTAATACGATAACAGCGGAAGCCTTGGAAGATAAAGTGAGTCCATCAACTCCAACGGCGTAGCTGAGCTGCACAACAACGACCTAATGAACCTTACTCTTCATATGAAAAGTCTGCAACATAATACGTTGCAGCCCGAAACGGGTTAGCACATGGAATATGCTGGTAAAGTAACACAGTAGAGCAAGAACAGAATAAGGCTATCACTACATGCATATTTGGCTGGTGGAAACTCTATGGTTACGGTTTTGCGAAAAGCCAATTTTTCCCTACAACAAAGGAATATATTTTAATTTAACTATCATGGTAGTTGAAACATCATTGAGAAGGTTCCTCCAACTCAATCCTAATTAAAGTAATTATCAACCCAATAGTATTAAGTTAAAAGTGATGAGATACTTAAGATACTCCAAGTAATAGATACTAAAGATGTCCATAACCGGGGACACGGCTAACCATGATTAGTTTGTACACTCTGCAGAGGTTTGCGCACTTTTCCCCACAAGACTCGATTGCCTCTATTGAATTTCTCGCACTACATGATGTTTGAGAAACGGATGGCCGAGACACAGTCTTTCAGAAACATTAACTCTCTACTCCGGGCAGACCATACCAAACCTACAACCCACTACCTGCTGATCCACCTCTTTAAGAGCTTCACGTAACTTACTCAACTATGCTAGAGCCCATAATAGCTTGTGGTTGCACACGGAAGTTTCTAGCATGAATCATCTCAGTTCCCTTTGAGCCTGGTGGCGGTCCATAGGAAAATCACACGGAACCCCGGGATTTCCAAAAATACATGCAACAGTGGGTACTCCAGGTGCCTCAATCCACCCAGATGTGTATTCAAGTTGCCACCTTAAGTTGAACCATTAATTAACAATCTCACATTTGTCATGGATTTCACTCACCCAAACCACGTCTACGAGCATAGCATAGCAATATAAGCAATATGTATAAGTAACTCCCAAGGTTTGAATATAATACGGCAATGGGTTCTACCTCATCAACTACTTCCCAACCCACAAGTTAATGACATCCTAACCATGCAATGTTTGAGGATTGGAACTAATGCATAAAAACTGGGTGATAAAGGAATATGATCAAAGTGTTACTTGCCTTGCTGACGGTCCGCGAAACCTAGGGACTCCAAATAACACGCTTCGCACTCCGGGAATTCTATCGCAAACAAACAATAGCATACATAAGCAATCAAGCAAAGAAGCACGGGTGAAACTCAAATAAGAAGATCTACCAGAAAGTTCAACTTAAGAACTCCGGTTAGCAAAAAGAATCAAATCAAACGGAGCAACGAAACTCAAACAGCGAAAGAAACAAGATCCGTTTACTAATCTGGACCTAGGTCAAATTTTATAGTAGCAAAAGCTTGTTCAAGTTGGTTAAACAGAAAGAGGGTCTCGAGACGAAGATCTAGGCGCTTGAATCGTCTTATTCCGACAAATGAGCGAGAAGAAAAACTAAAACAAAAATCGGATCAGAAATCACGATCAGAAATAATCACGGAAAAATCCGATAAAAGAAAACTAACAAATAGGCTAACGAACGAGCGTTCGTTATCTGTAACTAACGGGCGAAAACCGTTCGTTAAAACGAACGTACGGACGAACATCCGCTAAAAAGAAAAACCGGGAAAAACCCGGCGAACCGATCTAACCCAAAAGAACGAACGAGGGTTTTCTTAAAAAAAACGGATCGGTTTTTCTTAAAATAACCCGGTGGCGACGGCTACCACGTCGGTCCGGCGAGACGCGGCGGCGACGGCGGGGCGAGGCGGCGCGGCAGGGACGAGGCAGCGGCGGCGAGGCGCGGCGCGGCTGCGGCGGGGCTGCGGGCGGCGAT
>NC_041390.1:515125028-515149917 GCF_002162155.2 Triticum dicoccoides
GGGGCTGGGTATTTAAGAGGGGGAGGGGTGGCTTGGGGAGGGGGCAAGAGCGGCGGAGGCGGGTCCTCGCCGAACTCCCGGTCCGAGGCGGCGCGGCGGTGTCGGTCTCCTGGAGGGAGACGGCGTCGCGGGGGAGGCGGGCCGGCGGCTGGGCTTCGGCCCAGTTAGCCACTGCGCAACTTTTTTATGTAATTCCGCCAAAACTAAAAAAAAATCCTAGAAAATAAAATAAAAAACTAAAAATGCCAAAACAAATTTTCACCGTCTAAATAAAATATTTAGAAGGAGATGAGCATTTTCTTGGCCCTAAAATGCAACTTTGAAAAACGTGCAATTTTTTTCTAATGTAAACAAAATTGCAATAAAATCCAAATAAAAACTAACATTTAATTTTAATATTTTTCCTCCAATATTTCAATCATTTTGGAGAAGTCAGATTATCTCCTCTCATATATTTTAGTATGAAATATTTTCGAAGGGAAAATAGTTAAAACCAAAAATCCTCGTTCCAAAATTTGATAAAAATCAAATTTGAAAACCGGGGAATCCCCAACTCTCTCCGAGGGTCCTTGAGTTTCTTAGGATTTCGAGGATCGCGAGACAAAATGCAATAAAATATGATATGCAAGAATGATCTATGTATAACATTCCAAATTGAAAATTTGGGATGTTACAATGGAGGTGACAAAGAGCTCGTCGTAAATGGTTACGTCGATGCAAGCTTTGACACTAATCCGGACGATTCTAAATCGCAAACCGGATACGTGTTTTATTAAACGGTGGAGTTGTCAGTTGGTGCAGTTCTAAACAAGGCGTCGTAGCGGGATCTACATGTGAAGCAGAGTACATAGCTGCTTCGGAAGCAGCAAATGAAGGAGTCTGGATGAAGGAGTTCATATCCGATCTAGGTGTCATACCTAGTGCATCGGGTCCAATGAAAATATTTTGTGACAATACTGGTGCAATTGCTTTAGCAAAGGAATCCAGATTTCACAAGAGAACCAAGCACATCAAAAGACGCTTCAACTCCATCCGGGATCAAGTCCAGGTGGGAGACATAGAGATTTGCAAGATACATACGGATCTGAATATTGCAAACCCGTTGACTAAGCCTCTTCCATGGGCAAAACATGATCAGCACCAAGGCTCCATGGATGTTAGAATCATTACTATGTAATCTAGATTATTGACTCTAGTGCAAGTGGGAGACTGGAGGAAATATGCCCTAGAGGCAATAATCAAGTTATTATTTATTTCCTTATATCATGATAAATGTTTATTATTCATGCTGGAATTGTATTAACCAGAATCATGATACATGTGTGAATACATAGACAAAACAGAGTGTCACTAGTATGCCTCTACTTGACTAGCTTGTTGAATCAAAGATGGTTATGTTTCCTAACCATAGACAAAGAGTTCTTATTTGATTAACGGGATCACATCATTAGGAGAATGATGTGATTGACTTGACCCATTCCGTTAGCTTGGCACTTGATTTTTTAGCCTTGCAATCATTGCAACTAATGAGTTAGTTGCGGGATGATGTATTACAGAACGAGTAAAGAGACTTGCCGGTAACGAGATTGAACTAGGTATTGAGATATCGACGATCGAATCTCGGGCAAGTAACATACCGATGACAAAGGGAACAACATATGTTGTTATGTGGTTTGACCGATAAAGATCATTTTAGAATATGTAGGAGCCAATATGAGCATCCAGGTTCCGCTATTGGTTATTGACCAAAGACATGTCTCGGTCATGTCTGCATAGTTCTCGAACCCGTAGGGTCCGCACGCTTAAAGTTCGATGATGGTTATATTATGAGTTTGTGTGTTTTGATGAATCGAAGGTAGTTCGGAGTCCCGGATGTGATAACGGACATAACGAGGAGTCTTGAAATGGTCGAGACATGAAGATTGATATATTGGACGACTATATTCGGACACCGGAATGGTTCCGGGGGTTATCGGATATATATCGGAGTATCGGGGGGTTACCGGAACCCGCCCAGAGGTTAATGGGCCTCATGGGCCCAATTGGTGGAAGAGGAGAGGCGGCCAAGGGGCAGCCGCGCGCCCCTCCCCTCCCCTCCCAAGTCTGAATTGGACTAGGAAGGGGGGTGGAGCCCCCCCTTTCCTTTCTCCCTCTTTCTCCTTCCCTGTCCTCTCCTACTCCAACATGGAAAGGAGGGAGTCCTACTCCCCTCCTCATGGGCCGCGCCAAGGGTAGCCGGCCCCTCCCCCTCCTCTACTCCTTTATATACGGGGAGGGAGGCACCCCCTAGAGACACAACAATTGATCTCTTGGATCTCTTAGCTGTGTGCGGTGCCCCCCTCCACCATAATCCACCTCGGTCATATCGTAGCAGTGCTTAGGCGAAGCCCTGTGTCGGTAGAACACTATCATCGTCACCACGCCGTCGTGCTGATGGAACTCTCCCTCAAAGCTCGGCTGGATCGGAGTTCGAGGGACGTCATCGAGTTGAACGTGTGCAGAACTCGGAGGTGCCGTGCGTTCGGTGCTTGATCGGTTGGATCGTGAAGACATACGACTACATCAACCGTGTTGTGCTAACGCTTCCGCTTTCGGTCTACGAGGGTACATGGACACACTCTCCCCTCTCGTTGCTATGCATCACCATGATCTTGCGTGTGCGTAGGAATTTTTTTGAAATTACTATGCCAACAAGGATTCCCCTTTTCCTTTCCGGAGTAGGAGAGAAAAAAGAGGGAAAGAGAGATGGAGTAGGAAAGGGCAAGGCCCCCCCCCCTTTCCCCTAGTCCAATTCGGGCCCATGGGGGGCGTGCGCCTCCTTCCCTTTGGCCTGCCTCCTCTATTCCCGTATGGCCCAATAAGGCCAAATACTTCTCCCGACGAATTCCCGTAACTCTCTGGTACTCCAAAAAATACCCGAATCACTCGGAACCTTTCTGATATCCGAATATAGCCTTCCAATATATCGATATTTACCTCTCGAACATTTCGAGACTCCTTGTCATGTCCCTGATCTCATTCGGGACTCCGAACAAACTTCGGTCATCAAATCACATAACTCATAATACAAATCATCATTGAATGTTAAGCGTGCGGACCCTACGGGTTCGAGAACTATGTAGACATGACCGAGACACATATCCGGTCAATAACCAATAGCGTAAACTGGCTGCTCATATCGGCTCCTACATATTCTACGAAGATCTTCATCGGTCAAACCGCATAACAACATACGTTGTTCCCTTTGTCATAGGTATGTTACTTGCCCGAGATTCAATCATCGGTACTCATACCTAGTTCAATCTCGTTACCAGCAAGTCTGTTTACTCGTTCCATAATGCATCGTACCGCAACTAACTCATTACTCACAATGCTTGCAAGGCTTATAGTGATGTGCATTACCGAGAGGGCCCAGAGATACCTCTCTGATACACAGAGTGACAAATCCTAATCTCAATCTATGCCAACTCAACAAACACCATCGGAGACACCTATAGAGCATCTTTATAATCACCCAGTTATGTTGTGACGTTTGATAGCACACAAGGTGTTCCTCCGGTATTCGGGAGTTGCATAATCTCATAGTCTGAGGAACATGTATAAGTCATGAAGAAAGCAGTAGCAATAAAACTGTAACAATCATAATGCTAAGCTAAAGAAAGGGTCTTGTCCATCACATCATTCTCTAATGATTTGATCCCGTTCATCAATTGACAACACATGTATGTGGCTTGGAAACCTAACCATCTTTGATTAATGAGCTAGTCAAGTAGAGGCATACTAGGGACACTCTGTTTGTCTATGTATTCACACATGTACTAAGTTTCTGGTTAATACAATTCTAGCATGAATAATAAACATTTATCATGATATAAGGAAATATAAATAACAACTTTATTATTGCCTCTAGGGCATATTTCCTTCACGCCTTTCCTTCTATACTTTTCCTATGTGATGTCCATCCGACTGACCCCAATGCTGCTCCGACTCAAATATCAACAACTCTCGACAACAAATAGGAAGAAGCGCCCATCCAGTTCCTCCATGAGAACTGGGACATCCTCGCATGGAAACCGTCTGACATGCCGGGTGTACCCAGGGGACTGGCTGAGCACCGTCTGTGAGTCGACCCAAAAGTAAAACCTGTCAAAGAGTATCTCTGTTGGTCCACCATGGAGAAAAGGAAGGCCATTGGTGAGGAAGTGGCTCGGCTTCTGGCAGCTGAGTTCATCCGAGAGATATACCACTCTGAGTGGCTCGCCAATGTCGTCATGGTCCCCAAGAAAGATGATTCACTTTTTATGTGAATCAATTTCAAGCACATCAATCGGGCTTGCCCGAAAGATCATTTCCCTCTCCCCTGAATCGACCAAATTGTCGACTCAACCGTGGGGTGTGAGCGTTTATCCTTTTTGGATGCGTATTTCGGGTACCATTAGATCCAACTGTATGGACCCGACGAAATAAAAATCGCCTTCATCACCCCATTTGGGTGTTTTTGCTATGTTACCATGCCTTTTGGTCTCAAAAATGTTGGCGCCACATTCATGTGCATGATTCAGAAGTGTTTGCTCACTCAAATCAGTCGGAATGTGGAAGCATACATGGATGACATCATGGTCAAGTCACGTAAAGGTCTCGACCACTGACTGACCTCGCTAAAACCTTTGCCAACTTGAGAAGATATGATATCAAGCTTAATCCGTCTAAGTGCACATTTGGAGTAACATGTGGAAAGTTACTCGGTTTCCTTGTTTCCGAACAAGGGATCGATGCAAACCCAGAGAAGGTTGGAGCAATCCTCCGAATGAAATGCCCCATGTGTGTGCACGACGTTCAGAAGCTCACCGGTTGTTTGGCTGCATTGAGTCGATTCATGTCTCGTCTCGGTGAAAAGGCTTTGCCTCTTTACCGACTGATGAAAAAGTCTGACAAGTTCGAGTGGAGTCCTGAAGCCGAAGCAGCGTTTGTAGAGCTCAAAGCCCTACTTTCCACCCAGTCGGTGCTTGCTGCTCCGGTCAGCAAAGAACCTCTATTACTGTACATTGCAGCCACTGGACAAGTCGACAACACAGTGCTCACGGTCAAGCGGGAAGAAGAAGGCAAAGCTTTCAAAGTTCAGCGCCCAATATACTACATTTCTGAAGTCTTGACTTTGTCCAAGCAGAGATATCCGCATTATCAGAAGCTTGTCTATGGAATTTACTTGATCGCGAAGAAAGTTGCACACTACTTTTCATATCACTTAGTTTCAGTCGCTAGCGATGCTCCATTGTCAGAAATTCTGAACAATAGAGATGCAACTGGTTGAGTGGTAAAATGGGCGATTGAAACCTTCCATTGGATATCAAGTTTGAGGCAAAGAAAGCAATCAAGTCCCAAGCAATAGCAAATTTCCTCGCCGAGTGGATTGAACAACAGCAACCGACTTAGATTCACTCGGAGCATTGGACTATGTTCTTCGATGGATCCAAGATGTTGAATGGCTCTGGTGCTGGTGTAGTTCAGGTATCTCCCAGAGGCGACAAGCTCAGTTATGTCCTTCAAATTCACTTTGATTCCTCAAACAATGAAGCTGAGTATGAGGCACTGTTGTATGGGTTGAGTATGGCTATCTCACTCGGCGTTCGTCGCCTGATGGTCTACGGCGACTCAGATTTAGTGGTCAATCAAGTAATGAAGGAATGGGACATCAAGAGTCCAGCCATGACTGGTTACTGCAATGTAGTAAGGAAGCTAGAAAAGAAGTTTGAGGGGTTAGAACTCCACCACATACCCCGAATCAAGAATCAAGCCACTGGCGATCTGACAAAGTTGGGTTCCACTCGGAAACCTATACCCAACAATGTGTTCTTGGAGCATCTCCATACCCCATCGGTCTAAGAAGATCCTTTCACAGAGGAGCCCCCGCATCCGAAAAGTTCTATCGATCCGACTGAGATTGAAGTCCCGGTCATGGTCGACCTAATCATGGAAGTTCTGGTGATCATCCCCGACTAGACAGTACCATATATTGCGTATCTGCTTAGGAAAGAGCTTTAGGAAGATGAAGATGAGGCCCGCCAGATTGTCCGTCGATCCAAAGCATTCACGGTGATAGGTGGTCAGCTTTACAGATAAAGTGTCACAAGGGTCGCTCAGCATGTATTACACCAAAGGAAGGTCGAATGATTCTAAATGACATCCACTTGGGAACCTGTGGTCACCAAGCATACTCCCGGACCATCGCAGCCAAAGCATACCGAGCGGGATTCTATTGGCCGCATGCAAATGAGATGTCAAAAGATATAGTCAACAAGTGCGAAGGCTGCCAGTTCTACTCGAACATGTCTCAGAAGCCTGCATCTTCCTTGAAGACTATTCCACTCATCTAGCTGTTTGCTGTCTGGGGATTGGATATGGTTGGACCATTCAAGACCGGCATAAGTGGTTTCACTCATTTGCTTGTGGCAGTCAACAAATTCACCAAGTGGATCAAAGCCAAGCCTATCAAACCTCTGGATTCAAGCACTACCATCAGTTTCATCAGAGAGTTGATATTCAGATATGGAGTCCCTCATAGTATTATCACAAATAATGGTTCCAACTTTGATTCTGATGAGTTCAAGGCATTCTGTGCTTCCCAAGGCACTCGGGTCGACTAGGCATCCATTGCACACCCGCAGTCAAATGGGCAAGCAGAAAGGGCGAATGGTTTGATCCTTCAAGGGCTGAAACCCCGACTGATGCATGAACTCAAGCATGTTATTGGAGCTTGGTGACTGAATTACCATCTATCCTACGGGGATTACGAACAACTCAAACTGGTCGATAGACCGAACCCCTTTCTTCATGGTGTATGGCGTTGAAGCTGTACTTTCGAGTGATTTACTACACAACGCTCCCCGAGTGGAACTTTTCTCAGAAGTCGAAGCTGAACAGGCACGCCAAGATGCAGTCGATATCTTGGAGGAAGAACGTGAAATGGCTCTGATCCGGTCGACCATCTACTAAGACTTGCGTCGATTCCATGCCCGTAACGTCAGAGGTCGAGCATTTCAGGAAGGAGACCTTGTGCTCCGAATGCATCAGAAGCGGCCTCATAAGATCGCTCCAGCCTGGGTGTTGGGGAACACAGTAATTTCAAAAGAATTCCTACGCACACGCAAGATCATGGTCATGCATAGCAACGAGAGGGGAAGAGGGTTGTCCATGTACCCTCGTAGACCGTAAACGGAAGCGTTGTGACAACGCGGTTGGTGTAGTTGTACGTCTTCATGGTCGACCAATCCTAGTAGCGAAAGTACGAAACCTCTGTGATCTGCACACGTTCGGCTCGGTGACGTCCCACGAACTCACGATCCAGCAGAGTGCCAAGGGAGAGCTTCATCAGCACGACGGCGTCATGACGGTGGTGATGATGCTACCGGAACAGGGCTTTGCCTAAGCACCGCTACGATATGACTGAGGTGGATTATGGTGGAGGGGCACCGCACACGGCTAAGGGATCAATGATCAACTTGTGTGTCTATAGGGTGCCCCCTGGCCACGTATATAAAGGATGGAGGGGGAGGAGGCCCGCCCTCATAGGGTGCGCCCAAAGTGTGGAGTCCTACTAGGACTCCCTAGTCCTAGTAGGATTCCACCTCCCACGTGGAATAGGAAAAAGGGAAGGGAGAAGGAGAAGGAAGGAAGGGGGCGCCCCCTTTCCCTAGTCTAATTTGGACCAGTCCATGGGGAAGGGGGGCGGCCACCCTTGAGGCCTTTCTCTCCTTTCCCGTATGGCCCATTAAGGCCCAATACGAATTCCCGTAACTCTCCGGTACTCCGAAAAATACCTGAATCACTCGGAACCTTTCCGATGTCTGAATATAGCCTTCCAATATATAGATCTTTACGTCTCGACCATTTCGAGACTCCTCGTCATATCCCCGATCTCATCCGGGATTCCGAACAAACTTCAGTCATCAAATCACATAACTCATAATACAAATCATCACAGAATGTTAAGTGTGCGGACCCTACGGGTTCAAGAACTATGTAGACATGACCGAGACTCATCTCCAGTCAATAACCAATAGCGGAACCTGGATGCTCCTATTGGTTCCTACATATTCTACAAAGATCTTTATCGGTTAAACCGCATAACAACATACGTTGTTCCCTTTTTCATCGGTATTTTACTTGTCTGAGATTCGATCGTCGGTATCTCAATACCTAGTTCAATCTCGTTACTGGCAAGTCTCTTTACTCGTTCTGTAATGCATCATCCCACAACTAACTCATTAGTCACAATGCTTGCAAGGCTTATAGTGATGTGCATTACCGAGAGGGCCCAGAGATACCTCTCAGATACATGGAGTGACAAATCCTAATCTCGATCTATGCCAACTCAACAAACAACATCGAAGACACCTGTAGAGCATCTTTATAATCGCCCAGTTACGCTATGATGTTTGATAGCACACAAGGTGTTCCTCCGGTATTTGGGGGTTGCATAATCTCATAGTCTGAGGAACATGTATAAGTCGAGAAGAAAGAAGTAGCAATGAAACTGTAACGATCATAATGCTAAGCTAACAAATGGGTCTTGTCCATCACATCATTCTCCTAGTGATGTGATCCCATTCATCAAATGACAACACATGTCTATGGTTAGGAAACATAACCATCTTTGATAAACGAACTAGTCGAGTAGAGGCATACTAGTGACACTCTGTTTGTCTATGTATTCACACATGTACTAAGTTTCCGGTTAATACAATTCTAGCATGAATAATAAACATTTATCATGATATAAGGAAATATAAATAACAACTTTATTATTGCCTCTAGGGCATATTTCCTTCACTCTCCCACTTGCACTAGAGTCAATAATGTAGTTCACATCGTCATGTGATTTAACATCAATAGTTCACATCTTTATGTGATTAGTTCACATCTCCATGTGACTAATACCCAAAGAGTTTACTAGAGTCAATAATCTAGTTCACATTGCTATGTGATTAACACCCAAAGAGTGATCATGTTTTGCTTGTGAGAGAAGTTTAGTCTATGGGTCTGCAACATTCAGATCCATATGTATTTCGCAAATTTCTTTGTCTACAATACTCTGCACGGAGGTACTCTAGCTAATTGCTCTCACTTTCAATATGTATCCAGATCGAGACTTAGAGTCATCTAGATCGATGTAAAAAGCTTGCATCGACGTAACTCTTTACGACGAACTCTTTTATCACCTCCATACCCGAGAAATATTTCCTTAGTCCTCTAAGGATAATTTTGACCGTTGTCCAGTGATCTACTCCTAGATACTCCCTTGGTAGAATCATGCTAAGGTATACAATAGGACTGGTACACCGCATAGCATACTTTATAGAACCTATGACTGAGGCATAGGGAATGACTTTTCATTCTCTTTCTATTTTCTGTTGTGGTCGGGTTTTGAGTCTTTACTCAACTTCACACCTTGCAACATAGGCAAGAACTCCTTCTTTGACTGTTCCATTTTGAACTACTTCAAAATCTTGTCAAGGTATGTACTCATTGAAAGAAACTTATCAAGCGTCTTGATCTATCTCTACAGATCTTGATGCTCAATGTGTAAGAAGCTTCACTGATGTATTTCTTTGAAAAATTCTTATTCAAGTATCCTTTTATGCTATACAGAAATTCGGTATCATTTCCGATCAACAATATGTCATCCACATATAATATCAGAAATGCTACAGAGCTCCCACTCACTTTCTTGTAAATACAGGCTTCTCCAAAAGTCTGTATAAAACTATATGCTTTGATCAACTCATCAAAGTGTATATTCCAACTCCGAGATGCTTGCACCAGTCCATAGATGGATCGCTGGAGCCTGCACACTTTGTTAGTACCTTTAGGATTGACAAAACTTTCTTGTTGTATCATATACAACTCTTCTTTAAGAAATCCATTAAGGAATGCAGTTCTGACATCCATTTGCCGGATTTCATAAAATGCGGCAATTGCTAACATGATTCAGACAGACTTAAGCATCGCTACGAGTGAGAAAATCTCATCGTAGTCAACACCTTGATTTTGTCGAAAACCTTTTTGCGACAATTTGAGCTTTGTAGATAGTAACACTACTATCAGCGTCCGTATTCCTCTTGAAAATCCATTTATTCTCAATGGCTTGCCGATCATTGGGCAAGTCAATCAAAGTCCGTAGTTTGTTCTTTATACATGGATCCCATCTCAGATTTCATGGCCTTAAGCCATTTCAAGGAATCTAGGCCCATCATCGCTTCCTCATAGTTCATAGGTTCGTCATGGTCTAGTAACATGACTTCCAGAAAGGATTACTGTACCACTCTGGTGCGGACCATACTCTGGTTGTCCTACGAGGTTCGGTAGTAACTTGATATGAAATTTCATGATCATCATCATTAACTTCCTTACTAATTGGTGTATAAATCACTAGAACTAATTTCTGTGATGAACTACTTCCCAATTCGGGAGAAGGTACAATTACCTCATCAAGTTCTACATTCCTCCCACTCACTTCTTTCGAGAGAAACTTCTTCTCTAGAAAGGATCCGCTCTTAGCAACAAAAGATCTTGCCTTTCGGATCTGTGATAGAAGGTGTACCCAATAGTTTCTTTTGGGTATCCTATGAAGGCACACTTTTTCGATTTGGGTTTGAGCTTATCAGGCTGAAACTTTTTCACATTAGCATCACAACCCCAAACTTTATGAAACGATAGCCTATGTTTCTAGCCAAACCATAGTTCATACGGTGTCATCTCAACGGATTAGACGGTGCCCTATTTAATGTGAATGTAGCTGTCACTAATGCATAACCCCAAAACGATAGTAGTAAATCGGTAAGAAACATCATAAATTGCACTATATCCAATAAAGTACGGTTATGACGTTCAGACACACCATTATGCTGTGGTGTTCCGGGTGGCTTTGTGAAACTATTCCACATTGTTTTAACTGAAGACCAAACTCGTAACTCAAATATTCGTCTCCGCAATCAGATCATAGAAACATTATTTTCTTGTCACGATGATTTTCCACTTCACTCTGAAATTCTTTGAACTTTTCAAATGTTTCAGACTTATATTTCATCAAGTAGATATACTCATATCTGCTTAAATCATCTGTGAAGGTCAGAAAATAATGATACCCGCCGCGAGCCTCAACACTCATCGGACCGCATACATCAGTATGTATTATTTCCAATAAGTCGGTTGCTCGCTCCATTGTTCCAAAGAACAGAGTCTTAGTAATCTTTCCCGTGAGGCATGGTTCGCAAGCATCAAGTGATTCTTAATCAAGTGATTCCAAAAACCCATCAGCATGGAGTTTCTTCATGCGCTTTACACCAATATGACCTAAACGGCAGTGCACAAATAAGTTGCACTATCATTATTAACTTTGCATCTTTTGGCTTCAATATTATGAATATGTGTATCGCTATGATCGAGATTCAATAAACCATTTATATTGAGTGTATGACCATAGAAGGTTTTATTCATGTAAATAGAACAACAATTATTCTTTGACATAAATGAATAACCATATTGCAATAAACATGATCCAATCATATTCATGTTCAACACAAACATGAAATAACATTTATTTTAGGTTCAACACTAATTCCGAAGGTAAAGGAAGTGTGCGATGGTGATCCTATCAACCTTGGAATTGCTTCCAACACATATCATCACCTCGCCCTAAACTAGTCTCTTTTTATTTTGCAACTCCCGTTTCGAGTTACTACTCTTAGCAACTGAACCAGTATCAAATACCGAGGGGTTGCTATAAATAGTAGTAAAGTACACATCAATAACATGTATATCCAATATACCTTTGTTCACTATGCCATCCTTCTTATCCGCCAAGTATCTAGGGCAGTTCCACTTCTAGTGATCATTTCCTTTGTAGTTGAAGCACTCAGTTTCAGGCTTGGGTCTAGCTTTGGGCTTCTTCACGGGAGTGACAACCTGTTTGTCATTCTTCTTGAAGTTCCCTATCTATCCCTTTGCCCTTTTCTTGAAACTAGTGGTCTTGTTAACCATCAATAATTGATGCTCCTTCTTGATTTCTACCTCCGCAGCCTTTAGCATTGTGAAGAGCTCAGGAATCGTCTTATCCATCCCTTTCATATTATAGTTCATCATGAAGGTCTTGTAGCTTGGTGGCAATGATTGAAGAAATCTGTCAATGACACTATCATCGGGAAGATTAACTCCCAGTTGAGTCAAGTGGTTGTGGTACCCAGACATTCTGAGTATATGTTCACTGATAGAACTATTCTCCTCCATCTTGCAGCTGTAGAACTTATTGGAGACTTCATATCTCTCAATCCGGGCATTTGCTTGAAATATGAACTTCAACTCCTGGAACATCTCATATGCCCCATGAAGTTCAAAACGTCGTTGAAGTCCCGGTTCTAAGCTGTAAAGCATGGCACACTGAACTATTAAGTAGTCATCAGCTTTGCTCTGCCAGGTGTTCACAACATCTTGCGTTGCTCCTGCAGTGGTTTTGTCACCCAGCGGTGCTTCCAGGACATAATTCTTCTGTGCAACAATGAGGATAATCATCAAGTTACGGACCCAGTCCGTGTAGTTGCTACCATCATCTTTCAACTTAGCTTTCTCTAGGAAGGCATTAAAATTCAACGGAACAACAACACGGGCCATCTATCTACAACAGCATAGACATGCAAAATACTATCAGGTACTAAGTTCAATTAATCAAATTACTTAAGAACTCCCACTTAGATAGACATCTCTCTAGACATCTAAGTGATCACGTGATCAATATCAACTAAACCATGTCCGATCATCACGTGAGATGGAGTAGTTTTCAATGGTGAACATCACCATGTTGATCATTTCTACTATATGATTCACGCTCAACCTTTCGATCTCAGTGTTCCGAGGCCATATCTGCATATGCTAGGCTCTTCAAGTTTAACCCGAGTATTCTGCGTGTGCAAGACTGGCTTGCACCCATTGTATGTGAACGTAGAGCTTATCACACCTGATCATCACGTGGTGTCTCGGCACGACGAACTCTAGAAACGGAGCATACTCAGGGAGAACACTTATACCTTGAAATTTAGTGACAGATCATCTTATAATGCTACCGTCGAACTAAGCAAAATAAGATGCATAAAGGATAAACATCACATGCAATCAATATAAGTGATATGATATGCCCATCATCATCTTGTGCTTTTGATCTCCATCTCCAAAGCACCATCATGATCACCATCGTCACCAGCTTGACACCTTGATCTCCATCGAAGCATCGTTGTCGTCTCGTCAACTATTGCTTCTACGACTATCGCTACCGCTTAGTGATAAAGTAAAGCAATTACATGGCGATTGCATTTCATACAATAAAGTGACAACCATATGGCTCCTGCCAGTTGCCGATAACTGTGTTTACAAAACATGATCATCTCATACAATAAAATTTAGCATCATGTCTTGACCATATCACATCACAACATGCCCTGCAAAAACAAGTTAGACGTCCTCTACTTTGTTGTTGCAAGTTTTACGTGGCTGCTACGAGCTGAGCAAGAACCGTTCTTACCTACATATCAAAAATCACAACGCGGTATAGTGATTGCTTTTTGATCTTTAGAAAGAACCCTATTCATTGAATCCGATTCAACTAAAGTTGGAGAAACTGACACCCACCAGCCACCTGTGTGCGAAGCACGTTGGTAGAACTAGTCTCACGTAAGTGTACGCGTAATGTCGGTCTGGGCCGCTTCATTCAACAATACTGTCCAATCAAGAATTAACTAGTGACGGCAAGCAATATGTGTATACCCACGCCCACAACTCCTTTGTGTTCTACTCGTGCATATAACATCTACGCATAAACCTGGCTCGGATGCCACTGTTGGGGAACGTAGTAATTTCAAAAAAAAATCCTACACACACGCAAGATCATGGTAATGCATAGCAACGAGAGGGGAAGAGTGTTGTCCATGTACCCTCATAGACCGTAAGCGGAAGCGTTATGACAACGCGGTTGATGTAGTCGTACGTCTTCACGATCGAGCGATCCTAGTACCGGAAGTACGTCACCTCCGCGATCTACACACGTTCGGCTCGGTGATGTCCCACGAACTCACGATCCAGCAGAGTGTCGAGGGAGAGCTTCATCAGCATGACGGCATGATGACAGTGATGATGATGCTACCGGAACAGGGCTTTGCCTAAGCACCGCTACGATATGACCGAGGTGGATTATGGTGGAGGGGGGCACCGCACATGGCTAAGGGATGAATGATCAACTTGTGTGTCTATGGGGTGCCCCCTGGCCACATATATAAAGGATGGAGGGAGGTCGAGGCCAGCCCTCATAGGGCGCGCCCAAAGTGTGGAGTCCTACTAGGACTCCCTAGTCCTAGTAGGATTCCACCTCCCACATGGAATAGGAAAAAGGGAAGGGAGAAGGAGAAGGAAGGAAGGGGGCGCCCCCTTTCCCTAGTCCAATTCGGACCAGTCCACGGGAAGGGGCACGGCCACCCTTGAGGCCTTTCTCTCCTTTCCCGTATGGCCCATTAAGGCCCAATACGAATTCCCGTAACTCTTCGGTACTCCAAAAAACACCCGAATCACTCGGAACCTTTTCGATGTCTGAATATAGCCTTCCAATATATCGATCTTTACGTCTCGACCATTTCGAGACTCCTTATCATGTCCCCGATCTCATCCGGGACTCCGAACAAACTTCGGTCATCAAATCACATAACTCATAATACAAATCGTCACAGAACATTAAGCGTGCGGACCCTACGGGTTCGAGAACTATGTAGACATGACTGAAACTCATCTCCAGTCAATAACCAATAGAGGAACCTGGATGCTCATATTGGTTCCTACATATTCTACGAAGATCTTTATCGGTCAAACCGCATAACAACATACGTTGTTCCCTTTGTCATCGGTATGTTACTTGCCCGAGATTCGATCGTCGGTATCTCAATACCTAGTTCAATCTCGTTATCGGCAAGTCTCTTTAGTTGTTCCGTAATGCATCATCCCACAACTAACTCATTGGTCACAATGCTTACAAGGCTTATAGTGATGTGCATTACCGAGAGGGCCCAGAGATACCTCTCCGATACACGGAGTGACAAATCCTAATCTCGATCTATGCCAACTCAACAAACACCATCGGAGACACCTGTAGAGCATCTTTATAATCACCCAGTTACGTTGTGACGTTTGATAGCACACAAGGTGTTCCTCCGGTATTTGGAAGTTGCATAATCCCATAGTTTGAGGAACATGTATAAGTCATGAAGAAAGCAGTAGCAATGAAACTGTAACGATCATAATGCTAAGCTAACAAATGGGTCTTGTCCATCACATCATTCTCCTAATGATGTGATCCCGTTCATCAAATGACAACACATGTCTATGTTTAGGAAACATAACTGAGGGAGTTCAGGATTAGGGGGTCTCCGGACAGCCGGACTGTTGGACTATAAAGATACAAGATTGAAGACTTCGTCTCGTGTCTGGATGGGACTCTACTTGGCGTGGAAGGCAAGCTAGGCAATACGGATATGTATATCTCCTCCTTTGTAACCGACCTTGTGTAACCCTAGCCCCCTCCGGTGTCTATATAAACCAGAGGGTTTTAGTCCATAGGACAACAGACAAACATACCATAGGCTAGCTTCTAGGGTTTAGCCTCTCCGATCTCGTGGTAGATCAACTCTTGTAATACCCATATCATCAAGAATAAATCAAGCAGGACGTAGGGTTTTACCTCCATCAAGAGGGCCCGAACCTGGGTAAAACATCGTGTCCCCTGCCTCCTGTTACCATCCGCCTTAGACGCACAGTTCGGGACCCCCTACCCGAGATCCGCCGGTTTTGACACCGACATTGGTGCTTTCATTGAGAGTTCCTCTGTGTCATCACCGTTAGGCTTGATGGCTCCTACAATCATTGATGGCGATGCCGTCCAGGGTGAGACTTTTCTCCCCGGACAGATCTTTGTATTCGGGGCTTCGCACTACGGGCCAACTCGCTTGGCCATCTAGAGTAAATCGAAAGTTACGCCCCTGGCCACCAGGTCAGGTTTGGAAGCTTAAACTACACGGTCGATATCCGTGGAAACTTGATCTTCGATGGATTCGAGCCTCTGCCTTGTGCGTCACACGGTCAGGATGAGTATGATTTAGCTCTACCATCGGATAGTGTTCAGGAGATCACACCGGTAGCCACTCCGACCCTCAATTCGGAGCCAGTTGCACCGTCCATGGACGGGTGGATAGACCCCGCCACAGAGGCCTTATCCTCAGCGGCGGTCAAGCCGAACATCAACCTTACCCTGCACGAGAGCCGTGTAGTCAAAATGTCGGATCCTTCTCCGGCCATGGACTCCGAACCGCCTGCGCCCGTTCCTATCGAATCCGATTGGGCGCCGATCATGGAGTTTACCTCCGCAGATATTTTTCAGCACTCGCCCTTTGGCGACATACTGAAATCATTAAGGTCTCTCTCCTTGTCAGGAGGATCCTGGCCGAACTACGTCCGGCAGGATTGGGATGCGGATGACGGAGAAATTCGCTGCCCACCCACCACCCACTTAGTAGCCACTGTCGACGATTTAACCGACATGCTCGACTTCGACTCCGAAGACATCGACGGTATGGACGACGATGCAGGAGACGAACAGGAACAACTGCTCACAGGGCATCAGACACCCACTTCATCACATGAGGTATACATGGTGGACACACCAAAAGAAAATGACGATGAGGAACGGAAGGACGCAACGAAGGGTTGTCCCCTCGAGAAGTAGTCAAAGCGGCGGCATAAGCGCCGCCCCAAATCCTGCCTCAACAGAAACAACGATCATACAGACCCAGCCACAGAGCAGGGCGAGCCGGCGGACGATGAACATGGCATCGAGCAACCGTCCGAACAAGGCAACTTGGATAACCAAACCGAACAACCCGTCCCCGGCGAAGATAACAGTCCGGATGACCTCACTCCGAACAAGTTCCTGGGGCAGAAGAACCTCCATAAAAGGCTTGTCGCCACTGCGCGTAGCCTGAAAAAGCAGAAGCGGAAGCTCAAGACTGCGAAAGATGCACTCAGAATCAGATGGAGCAAGGTACTCAACACCGCAGACAAATATGGCGGCAGTCACCACACAAAGAGCTACCCGAAGCGAAAGCTACTGCCCGAATTTGATGAGGAGGCCTTAGAGCCCCCGCAATCAAAAAACAAAGCATCCATCTGGTCGGATAGACGACCTCATGGCCAACATAGAGTGGTAAAACGGCGCCGCACACAAGCCAACACGCGATCCACACGAGGACTCGCATCAAAAAGATGGCCCAACGAGATCTATCTACGGGCCAAGAAAGCATGCTCTAGCAAGCAATGCAACACAACAAATATCCGAACAACACGGCATGCCCAAATATAGGGGTGCCGCACACCCCCTATGTTTCACTGATGAGGTGCTGGACCATGAATTTTCAGCAGGATTCAAACCCGTAAACATAGAGGCATACGACGGAACAACAGACCCTGGAGTATGGATTGAGGACTATATCCTCCATATCCATATGGCTCGAGGAGATGATCTCCACGCCATCAAGTACTTACCCCTCAAGCTCAAAGGGCCAGCTAGGCACTGGCTTAAAAGCCTCCCCGAAAGCTCCATCAGAAGTTGGGAAGAGCTTGAAGACACTTTTCGGGCCAATTTTCAAGGGACTTGTGTCCGACCTCCAGATGCGGACGATTTGAGTCATATAACACAACAGCCCGGAGAGTCAGCCCGAAAGCTTGGGAATAGGTTTCTTACTAAAAAGAACCAAATAGTCGACTGTCCGGACGCCGAAGCCTTGGCAGCCTTTAAGCACAGCGTCCGAGACGAATGGCTTGCCAGACACCTCGGCCAAGAAAAGTCGAGAACAATGCCAGCATTAACAAGCCTCATGACCCGCTTTTGCGCGGGCGAGGACAGCTGGCTAGCCCGATGCAGCACCAGCGACCCAAATACATCCGAAGTTAGAGACGGAAACGGGAAATCACGACGCAGCAAAAATAATAAGAGTTGGAATAAAGAAGACAACCCGGAGAGCACGGCGGTAAACGCCGGATTCAGAAGCTCTTGGCCAGGTCAGCAAAAGCCGCCCCCTAAAGGCGCCAGAGATGAACTGTCCAGCTTAAACAAAATTCTGGATCAAATATGTCAGATCCATAGCACCCCCGATAAACCTGCAAATCATACCCACAGAGAATGTTGGGTCTTCAAGCAGTCCGGCAAGCTCAACTCTGAACATAAGGGGCAGGATACACCAAGCGAAGACGAGGATGAGCCTCGCACGCAAAACACTGGGGAACAGAAGAAATTTCCACCAGAAGTCAAAACAGTAAACGTGTTACACGTGATAAAGGGGAGAAGCAAAGCGGCACTCCCAGATAAACATGCCCAAGGGCCTATCACCGTGGAGTTCTGCTACTGGCCGTCTCAACCAATCACCTTCGACCATCAGGATTACTCAGCAAGTATCCGGAGCACAGGATGGGCTGCCTTGGTATTAGATCCAATAATTGACGGATACCACTTCACGTGAGTCCTGATGGACGGCGGCAGCAGCTTAAACCTGATATATCAGGACACAATCCGCAGAATGGGGATAGACCCAACGAAAATTTGCCGCAGCAATACTACCTTTAGAGGAGTAACGCCGGGCCCAGGGGCTCGTTGCACGGGCTCCCTGCTACTAGAGGTTGTATTCGGCTTCCCCGACAACTTCCGTAGCGAAAATTTAACCTTCCACATTGCTCTGTTCCAAAGTGGCTATCAAGCACTAATCGGACGCGAAGCTTTCGCCCGCTTTAACGCAATACCGCATTAAGCTTCCCTCACGCTTAAGATGCCTGGTCCACGTGGCATCATTACAGTAAAAGGAAATATCGAGCGATCCCTGCGCGCCGAAGAGAGTGCGGCTGCCTTGGCAGTCACACACTAAAACGCCTCACCAACTAAAACATTCGATAGGTCGTCAAGACCACGGACACGGTTAGACGAGTCCGGCGCAGCTATATGTAATTCATACAGGTTTGATGACGACACCCCTATTACAAATACAAGGGGCTCAACGCGCAGACAAGTTGCAATTTTTACTCATCTTGAACTATACATGGTTTCTTTAAAACCTACCTTTTTGCACGACAACTTTTCACCTAAGTTCCTCTCTTTTACAGATGACCATCGTGCTACACCCGTCCAGGATACGGCACAACAGAGACACATGCGCAGACGTGCAGCAGGGACCCGTTCAAAGGATTCTTTTAGATTAAGACCCTGCGTCAACCTTTTCACTGTCTCTTTTTGATACACATCCCTCGGATTCTCAGTACCATTGAGAAGGATGCTGACGTCTTGGCATGTGGCCACGTCAGAACAATGCACGTACCTGGACACCGGGGGCTTCTTACAAAGGGCACTGTTTAGGCCCGGTTTACACCATAAAGACCGAATACCTTAGGGAGTGTTCGGCGTCGCGAGTTTGGCTTTATATGCATCAGCTCCGAATCATGTCTTTGGTCAAATGTTGGGTTTGCCCGGCTCCTGTGTTTTGCTGCCTTACGTTCCGCTCTATCGGCTAAGGTGGCACTGGGAGAACTACTGCGATTGTGCCCTGGTTCATCCGGACGAGCACCTCAGTAGAGAAAGCCGAAAACTGACTGTCATGATATAGCGCGAGACTGGTCAACCACTCGATGACCCATCGGAATCTTAGAATTCCTCCGCCTTAACGAAGGGCCGTTTCTCGGCCGAGCAAGTACGCACCCCGAATTCGGGTGAGCGCGGAGCCACCAGGGGCTATATAGTAGCCCCACCGTCAAACTCCTATGGCTAAGTGAAAGTGTTAAAGCATTATAGTCCGGTTGCCTAGTTCGCTGCGCTATCACCTCCTTATTAGGACCAAGACGTTGGATTAAGTGTGAATACGCGTCTTCTGCAAACACCCCCGCATTATATGCGTGGGGGATGAAGCCGACGACTGCAATCTTTCAGGTTATACACATGTATACATAAATGGCCGCACAGGAGGCATCACAATACTTTTGGGCACAAGTATAAATACAACCTTGATAAATTCAATAAAAATATTGTTTTTACAATGGGAATACATGTCATTCAAACATAATATTCTTCGAGCACTGGTCCTCTATCAAACGAGCACCCTCAAGAACCTCTTCAAAATAGTGCTCGGCAGCCACTCGGCCTATGGCCGAACCCTGCGCCGCCACAGTGGTAGCATCCATCTCTGCCCGGTTTGCTTTGACACGGGCAAGGGCCATCCGTGAGCCTTCTATGCACGCCGACCTCTTCATTGCATTGATGCGCGGCACCGCACCAAGGAACTACTGCACTAAGCTAAAATAGTTGTTCGGCTTCGGCTTTTCCGGCCACATATGATCTACGACGGACCTCATTGCAAGTCTGGACAACCTATTGAGTTCGGCCCATTCAGCTAGCTGATTGGTCAATGGAAGCGGACGCTCTGGCACGTTGAACTGCGACCAGAACAGCTTGTCCACTTCCCGATCTGTTTGATCTCGGAAGTATTCGGCCGCATCGACAGCGCTCACCGCCAAGTCCAGATATGCATCCGCCGAACTCCAGAGCCGATCCAGAGGGGTATACCACGGATCTCCGAACTTCCTCCACAGCAAAAAGGGCTTCCCAGCCACAATATCACAGGCTTCACGCAGTTCCTCCTTCTTCGCTCTCATGGTAGAACGGGTGTCTTTGGTCGCCATCGTGGCCTTTTCAAGGTCCATCGCCTTGGCTCGGTTTTCTTCTTCAAGGAACTGGCAACGGTCGGCAGTGTCTTTTAACTTTTCCTCCATCCTGGTCATTTTCTCTTTGCTCTCGCAATGCGCGGCCTCCTCGGCTTTCAACTCTTCGGGCGCCTTCAAAGCAACCGCATTACTACTCCTTGCTTGTTCTTTGGCTCGGGCAAGTTCCGCCCGAAGGGTTTCCGTGGCAGCTCCATCTGCATTCACAAAATATTAAAGATACTGGCATCACGCTGCTCTTACTATGTGACATTCACCAGAAAATATCACTTACCCTGTGCCTCGTCAAGCCTCTTGTTAACAAACTCGATGTCGGCATCCGCCGCATCGAGTTGCCGCTTTAGTTCGGCAAACTCATGAGTCCGACTAGCCACATGAGCTTCCACTACCTGCACATTAAAGCGATATGGTTATTACTTGGGACTACGATCCTCTGCTTGCCACCGTTCTCGGTGACAACCAGAGTCTCAGGGGCTACTATCTACACAGGGCACACCTAAAAATGTGCGGTACTATTACAAAGGTATATCATTTTACGTACCTCAAAGCCCGTTAGTAGACACATAAAGGCGTCATGCAACCCACTTTCGGCGGACGAAATCCTTTCCATCACCGTACTCATTAACGTACGGTGTTCTTCCAAGATGGTCGCTCGCTTCAACAGATTCCTCAGTGCGTCCGACCGCATACCAGACGGCGCCGGACTCTCTTGTTCGCCCTCTTCAAGAGCTGGATGCTGGGGACTTCGGGCGACTATAGGATTATCTTCTGGCCTCATCGGATCCGGAGAGGCCCTCCGTGACGACACTTCAAGGTCGCCCGCTTCTTGAGCGGGGGAGTCCGGGGGAGGCGTTTCGCTCTCCATCATCTCCGGAAGAAGGTCCCCTGAAGACGAGCTCAGTTGAGAAGGGCTAAGATCCAAACTGCAAGATAAACGCTTTGGTTTTCTTCCTCGGAAATTAGGAAGAATATCTTTACTATTAAGTTTTTTTATCACTTACGGCTCGTTAGAGGGCTGATCCCCGCGCGGACTTTGTGCGGCAAGAGCACCCCCCAAGGCAGGACCCTCTGTTGGAGACTTCTTCTCCTGTTTGGAAGTCTTGGTTTCCGGATCCTCAGAGGCAGTCCTCTTCCTTCCCCGGAGCGAGAGAAGGTCGGAATCTTCCCCTTGGTTATCCTCCTGCAATGAGGCGCTCATTCCCTCGGTTGGAATTGGTAGCGATGGGGGCCTGCTTTCGCCCTCATTATTCCCCCCTTTATCTTCCTTTGAGGGCTCCAGGCAAGGTGCTAGCTTGAGCATCTTTTCCAGTATTGGATTGTCCAAACCCTCAGGAAGGGGGGCCGAACACCGAATCATCTTCACCTTTGTTAGCCAATCCTGGTCGAAGGGCGATTTCTCAGAATGATGTCATGATAAGTGAAAGACAGTGTGTTCGGCTAGAGGATTACTTACTTAGTCGGCGGTGCGGTTGCTGCTCAGGCCCACGTCCTCGGTAGTATCCGGACACTCCATTTGAGGTCCAAAGAATGATTTATACATCTCCTCATGCGTCAGGCCGAGGAAATTCTGAATAGCGCGCGGTCCTTCTGGGTTGAATTCCCACAAGCGGAGGGGCCGACGTTTGCATCGCTGGACTCGACGAACCAGCATGACTTGCACTACCATAACCAAACTAAAATCTCCTTAGAAGAGATCTTGGATGCGACCTTGCAATATGGGCACATCCTTGGCTGGACCCCAGCTCAGCCCCCTGCTGATCCATGACATCAGTTGTGGTGGAGGGCCCGAGCGAAAGGCGGGGGAAGCTACCCACTGGCACTTCTGGGAGCGGTGATGTAGAACCCATCCCGTTGCCATAATCCGAACACCTCTGGAAGGGCCCCTTTTGGCCACGGAGCTCCTGCAATCTTGCTTATTAATGCGCCTCCGCACACTGCATGCTGCCCTTCGACCGTCTTCGTCTTCACATCAAAGGTCTTGAGCCACAGGCCGAAGTGAGGGGTAATGCGGAGGAAGGCCTCACATACGACAATAAAAGCCGATATGTGTAGAAAGGAATCCGGGGCTAGGTCGTGGAAATCAAGCCCGTAATAGAACATCAAACCCCTTACGAAGGGATCCAGAGTGAGGCCTAGTCCTCAGAGGAAGTGGGAGATGAACACGACGTCTTCGTTGGGTTCAGGAGTAGGGACGACCTGCCCTCGGGCGGGCAGCCGATGTGAGACTTTGGCGGTCAGGTACCTTGCCTCCCTCAATTTCTTGATATCCTCTTCCATGACGGAGGAGGGCATCCACTGGCCTTGGAGGCTGGATCCGGACATGATTGAAGATCCGAAGCACCTGACCTAGGCTTTGGGTGTTAGAACTCGAGGCGGGGGAAGGATTCGATTGAGCACAGGAGGAAAAAAGTAAAAGCCTTGTCCCTTTATAAAGAGGGTGAATATCAAGCGTCCTCCCCATGGCTGTTTGGGACTTGCCTAAAATCTAAGAGTCCTAGGCGCGGTTGGGTTACCCACGCCTGTATTGATGAGGATCCCGTAATAAGGGGAACACGATCTCTGCTTTGACAAGACGTGTCAAGAAACTGTCTTGCGTTATGTGCGGGGCTAGGTAGAGAAAAACGGTTCGAATAATTGTCGAGCCATGGCAGGATGTCAAGTTGCCTAAACGTGTCAGTAGATTAGATTTGTGGAAATATTATTCTCTCTACGGTGGTATGTGGAACTTATTTTGCAGGGTCGGACACTATCCTTTATTTAATCTCTTCTGTGGTGTATCCGGAGGAGGAACCCGCCTTGCAATGCCGAAGACAATACTGCGCGCCGGACTCATCGTCATTGAAGCCTGGTTCAGGGGCTACTGAGGGAGTCCGGGATTAGGGGTCTCCGGACAGCCGAACTCTATCCTTTGGCCGGACTGTTGGACTATGAAGATACAAGATTGAAGACTTCGTCTCGTGTCCGGATGGGACTCTACTTGGCGTGGAAGGCAAGCTAGGCAATACGGATATGTATATATCCTCCTTTGTAACCGACCTTGTGTAACCCTAGCCCCCTCCGGTGTCTATATAAACTAGAGGGTTTTAGTCTGTAGGACAACAGACAATCATACCATAGGCTAGCTTCTAGGGTTTAGCTCTCCGATCTCATGGTAGATCAACTCTTGTAATACCCATATCATCAAGAATAAATCAAGCAGGACGTGGGGTTTTACCTCCATCAAGAGGGCCCGAACCTGGGTAAAACATCGTGTCCCCTGCCTCCTGTTACCATTCGCCTTAGACGCACAGTTCGGGATCCCCTACCCGAGATCCGCCGGTTTTGACACCGACAATAACCATCTTTGATAAACGAACTAGTCAAGTAGAGGCATACTAGTGACACTCTGTTTGTCTATGTATTCACACATGTACTAAGTTTTCGGTTAATACAATTCTAGCATGAATAATAAACATTTATCATGATATAAGGAAATATAAATAACAACTTTAATATTTCCTCTAGGGCATATTTACTTCACTGGGAAGGCCCCTTCATCGTCACCAAGGTGCTCCACAACGGGGCATATCACCTCTACGACGTAGCCACGAAGAAAGATGAGTCACACTCATGGAATGTGGAGCTGCTCCGCAGTTTCTACACCTAAACACTCGGATCAGCGAGTTGTAATAAGAATCATTCAGTTTGCTTTTCAAAGACAAGATTTTTGCAGTATCTAATGATTGTCATCCCGTAAACACATGTGTTCAAATCCCTCGGTGGGTGGCTTAGCCGCGAATCCGATTCGCCTAAGTTTCAAAAACACTCCGAGTGGAGAGCAATCCTCCCACTCGGGGGCTTAGCTGCGACCCCGTAATCGCCTAAGTTAAAAAAACTACTCCGAGTGGAGAGCAATCCTCCCACTGGGGGGCTTAGCTGTGAGCCCGTAATCGCCTAAGTTAAAAAACTTCTCCGAGTGGAGAGCAATCCTCCCACTCAGGGACTTAGCTGCGACCCTGTAATCGCCTAAGTTAAAAAACCACTCTGAGTGGAGAGCAATCCTCCCACTCGG
>NC_041390.1:515150407-515202025 GCF_002162155.2 Triticum dicoccoides
TAGCTGCGACCCTGTAATCGCCTAAGTTAAAAAACTTCTCCGAGTGGAGAGCAATCCTCCCACTCGGTGGCTTAGCTACGACCCCGTAATCGCCTAAGTTAAAAAACCACTCTGAGTGGAGAGCAATCCTCCCACTCGGAGATTTAACTGTGACCCCGTAATCGCCTAAGTTAGAAAAACCACTCTGAGTGGAGAACAACCCTCCCACTCGGGGGCTTAGCTGCGACCCTGTAATCGCCTAAGTTAAAAAACTTCTCCGAGTGGAGAGCAATCCTCCCACTCGGAGGCTTAGTTGTGACCCTGTAATCGCCTAAGTTAAAAAAAACTCTCATCGGAGCTACGCCACGAATACAACATCCGCTCCATCCCGATCCATCAGGACGATGAGGTGCAGGTCGTGTGCGGCATCTGGTGCCCACATCTGCGACCCTCTTGTCGAAGCTACGCCACAAATACAACGTCCGCTCCATCCCGAGCCGTCAGGACGATGGGGTGCAGGTCGTGTGCGGTACCTGGTGCTCACATCCGCAACCCTCTCGTCGGAGCTACGCCACAAGTACAACATCCGCTCCATTCTGATCCGCAAGGGCGATGAGGTGCAAGTCATGCCAGCAGCCTTCACGTTAGAGCTGCAAGTACAAGATCCTTGAGGTCCATTCAACAAGTGGTGAAGACAAAGCAACCATATTCAAGAGAAAATCAAGTTCAAAAAAATCCAGCAAGGTTCAGAACCGCGAATGGAAGTACTCAGGCATCAATCCCAAAGGAGTTTAATGGTTACAAAATCACTCGGCATTCCAAGGCAAATAAAAGTGTAGCATCAAGCTTGTTCACTCCTCAGCAGGAGGGGGCTGGCTAGCTCGACGAATTCATCTAGGTCGATCCCATCGGCGATGCGAGTGGCAGCCTCGATGAAGGTCTCCATAAAAGACTGGAATTGAAGCCTCTTGGTATTGGCGACCTTGATAGCTGTCAGCTTCTCTTCCTTAGCTTCTTTGCAATGGACGCGGACCAGATACAGAGCCACGTCAGCGCCACACCGGGTAGAGGACTTCTTCCACGCTTGCACTCGACCACAGATTTCATTAAGTTGAGTCATCAGAGACTCGAGGTCATTTTGGAACGACACTTTTGGCTAGAGTTCTATGTTGATCCGCGCCATTGCCACTTTTAGTCGGGCAAGATACTCCATAATGCCAGCAAGGCGAGATTCCAGTCGCAACACTTTCATAGCAGCTTCATCTTTGATGGGGAGTTGATGGGGTCTAGGCTCGTCTCAATCCGCCCCATCTCTTCCTCAAAGTTTTGACAGAATTCTGCACACACACAGGAAAATAATGAGTTGACCGATCACATGATGAGTCGATAGTTACAAATCAGCCGGACAAGGGAAAGTACCTTCGAGCATAAGGAACATCTTCTTGGCGAGCCCTCCCAGATAAGCCTCCAGGTCGTTTCTCTTCTGAGTGAGATCTCCAACCTTGTCAGTCAGAGTCACCTTGTCCTTCTTCAGCTGCACGACTTCTTTGTTGGCTTCATTGATGGCAGTCTTCATATTTTCAAAATTGGAATACTTAATCCAATGCAAAATTATGCTTCACGACTCTGTACTCATAATCCAAATTTTATTTTGGATGCAATTTAAATTAGTCTTTGGATACAAATCGCCAGAATGTATATTCTTCCTCAATATGCTATTGAGAGGAAAAAGATTTAATCCTTTATAAGAACTAAAGTTTTCATTGGTCAGTTTGGCATTTTCCTCTTCCAACTTGCCGACTGAAGCCAGCTTCTTTTCGGCAAGTTCTTTTTTCTCTCGCGTCATCTTCTGCGCTGCTGCAAGGTCGAGGTCCTTCTGCTCCAAAGCCTACTTCATTTTCTCTAAAGAATAACATTCTTCAGACAAGCTTGGAGTTGTCTGTTTTCACTACGCACATATGTTCGAGTAGTGTCACTCAGTTCAAAGAATGAAAGGAAAAGAAGACAAGGCAAACAGTCGACGGGTTATTACCTCCCATGGCAGTCGCTTCGTCCTTAGCCTTCTGCAAGTTCTCTTTGGCTAGCTTCAAGTTGAGGTCGAGCTGGATCTGATTATGTTCCAAGTCAGCAAACTGAACCACATGATCACAAGATTTCTACAATCAACAAGTAAGACGGGTGAGTCGACAAGAATAAAGGTCAATTGCTTACGAGCGATAAGATACAAGTTCAAGTCATTTCAGCAAAAAGAGTTCTAAGACTACTGCCGAATCAAACATTCAACAGTAGTCTCGGGGACTACACCCAGTGGGTGCACTTGGCGTGCCCCCACTGGTTCGACTTTCCACTCGACATGGTATGTCCAATCGGAGTGCCAAAAAAGAGATAACAATCATTCTCAAACCATCGCTGACTGCCCGCAGTCGACGGCGGTCTCGAGGACTACACCTAGTGGGTGCACTTGGCATGCCCCCACTGGTTCGACTTTCCACTCGACATGTCCCGTCCAGTCGGAGTGGAACTTTGCAAACAGACATTCATCAAAGACCCCCGTCGGATAAAACATTCGACGGCGGTCTCGGGGACTACACCCAGTGGGTGCACTCTGCGTGCCCCCCACTGATCCAAGGATACACTAGACACGACCTAGTAGACTCAAGTGGAAGAACTATTCAGTAAAAGGTAAAGCACCCAGTGGGTGAACAAATGCAAGGTGTAGACTCATGGAAAATGTTCATCCACGGACATCTTACGAATAATAAAGGAGCAGTTTCCAAGTACCATATCCTAACAGAGCAAAAAATCAAGATCAAAGATCTGTCGGAATCAACTCACCTGGACATTAGTTTGAAGTACAGAGCTGGCTTCGTGCACCACCTTCACTCGCTCCATCATAAGGCCTGCTTGGCATATAGCTTCCTTAGCAGCGTTCACTGTATCCTCTGGGACATGATCGGTAACAAACAATGGAGTGGGTGGAACAGTCGAAGTAGCCAGGGGATCTGAGATATGGATTTTCACGGACGGAGCAAGGTCTTGGTCAGTCAATGTTGAGGGACGATCAGTCGACACAGGATTGGCAAGAGAAACAGAAGCCCGAGTTGGATCTCCCAATTGCTGAATCACTTTCTGTCACTGGTGTCGACTCAGATACTTTGCTTGCAGGCGCCCTCCTGCTCAAGGTCCTGCCCTTTCTTCCCATGGTCTTCTAAGGCATGTCTTCATCATCGTCTGGAAGATCAATTACATTCGGTGGCGCTGCAAAGGACTCGACTGTCAGAGTTCAGTCGACTGACAGTACAAGTTAACAAAATGAGAGCAAAACGATGGAGTTGTACCTGCTTTGGAAGTGGCCGCATCCTCTGTCTCCTCATCGTCTTGGTCCTTGTCGATGTCCATGGAGGTCACGGAAGTAGCAGCGCTAATAGTATCAGAACTCACTCGCTTAAACACCAGAATGAGTCGACAAACACATGACAGTTTACAAACAATGCGAGAGAGAGGAAGAAGGTAAAACACTTACGCAAAAGTGATGGGAACATCCACTTTGATCTTGGGCAAGGCCTTCCGAGGCTTCGAAGGAGCAGTCTTGAGCTGCTTAGCGGCCTTTTCAATCGGCACCGGAGACAAAGTCTGAGTGCGTTTGTTCTATCAGGCTTTGGGAGGCACTGCCTTGCCACGCTCGCATGCGGGGTCCTGAGATTGCTTGGATTGACGCTCTGAGCGAGGTGGTGATTCGACCTCCTCACTGCCGCCCGAGTCATCACTATCGTCTTCATGGTCGTCAGGAGACTGCCGCTCGCCGCTCTCATCGGTGCTCTCCGTTCCCTCCTGGGGTTGCTCCCCGTTCGGCATCGAGTACATCTTAGTATAAATCTGCAAGGCAAAGAGTCAAACAGGCATCCATCAGACTCAAAGACTATCGCAGATCAGAGTAAAAATACACTCAGAGACAAAGGTCAGACCTTTTCTGGCTCGTTTTCAGTGTCGAAGGGGGCTACTCTCCTGGACCCCCTGGGGTTGTCTTTGTTACTAGTGATGCTCCGCAAACACTGCTCCACCATCTCCTCGGAGACTTCCTCTAGTCGACCCAAGCGGTGTCGTTGGGGCCCGAATACATCCACATCGGATGATCGCGGGCTTGAAGGGGCTAGATGCATCTACTGAGAAACACTTCCAACAAATCCATGCCAGTCACGCCGTCACGGACCAGTTGGACTACTCGGTCGACTAGCATGGACACCTCTCCCTTCTCAGCTGGAGTCACGATAAGCGAAGAGGGTTGGCTGACTCGGGCCATGGTGAAGGGGGAAGGCCGGTTGGCTGACCGGGGGTCGGGACGTCTCGGCAGTAGAACCAGGTCGACTGCCACACTCCAACTAGGTCAGGAAGGGTCATGGCTGGAAAAGTACTTCTACCCCTAGTCTGAATCCCTAAACCCCCACACATTTAGATCATGTGCGTCTTCTCATCACTTGGATTTGCCTTCTTCACAAACAGAGAGCGGCAAGTAAATATGTGCTTGAACAAACCCCAATGCGGTCGACAGCCCAAGAAGTTTTCACACAGAGAGATGTAGGCAGTGAGGTATGTGATTGTGTTGGGGGAGAAATGGTGAAGTTGGGCACCAAAAAAGTTCAAGAACCCCCGGAAAAAGGATGAGGAGGCGGAATGAAACAACGGTCGACGTGAGTAGCAAGGAGAACGCACTCACCCTCCTGTGGTTGAGGCTCAGTCTCGCTCCCCGGCAGCCTCCAAGATCTGTGGGCGATCAGGCCTCCGCTGGCCATGTCCTCCAAGTCCTCCTTCTGGATCACGGAGCAGATCCAGTGGATCCAACCAGGCGGCAGACCGGACCTCGACGACAATCCCCGACTCATCTTTTTGCCCTTCACCGCCACCGCCTTCTTGCGTTCCAGGGCTGCCGTCCTGTCCTTGCACATGGCGACGGAGTGCTTACGGGCGAACGGAGACGGCGAAGAGGGCGGAGAGTGTGGAGGAGAAGCAGAGGAAGAAGGGGACGAGTGGTGCGCATAGTGCTTTGCCTCGGTCCAGACGCTATTTATGAGGCCACTTCCGAGTGGCTGACGGGTGGGCCCGAATGATATAATCATATCCCACAGTAGGCGCTCGCCCGATACATGGTAGAAAAGGCAGTGCGAAGATCGAGGCATCCTTGTCTATCCGCTCTGTTTACTGCGGCACGCTCCATCCCACGCGCTTCCTCGAAATTTCGAATCCCGTGGGATCCGGAAACCACAGAGTATTCAATCGCGCCGAAGATTTTGTTCCATATCAACACTCAAAGACTATCAGTAGAGTTCACTCGACAACTTCTGAATCGACCGAGGCGACTGAAATAAGATTGAAGCTTTAATATGATTCACAGACTCAGACAAGATACCTCCACAGTGGCGAATCGGGTCGAAATCATTTCATCCCTTTCTTCATTCAGACCTCAATCCATTTGGGGGCTAATGACGATGACATGTACCTAGGGTAGGGTCATAGGCCTGACCTAGATGTCTTACCCAAGGACACTACTCTAGAGACATGGACATTCAATATACAGCAGAAGAAACTGACTGAGTTTACCAAGGGATGCAATCCACTCGACCTCCGATCTCACTCGGTAACCCCAATTCCATTCGACCAAGATGAAGTCACTCAACCATACAAGAAACCACTCGGAATGCAGAAGGCCTAAAGTCAGTCAGGATGGCAACGGTCAGGCGTTCAGTCCGTAGCTTTAAAGATCATTTATAGCTCTTTATAACTGATGTTACTAGTAACGTCTAGTCTTAATGTACATTGAACCCTGTGTAACATGGGATGGCTGGGGTCCTGGCGCACTCTATATAAGCCACCCCCTCCTCTGGAACAAGGGTTCACACCCCCTATAACTCTCACACATAATCCAGTCGACCAGCCTCCGGGCACCGAGACGTAGGGCTGTTACTTCCTCTGAGAAGGGCCTAAACTCGTAAACCTTGCATGCACAATATCACTGTAGCTAGGATCTTGCCTCCTCCTACATACCCCCAATATTATTGTCGGAATCGTTCCCATGATAGGCGGCGCCCCCTTTCCAACTTCCTCTCCCTCTCCTTCCTCCCCCTCTCTCCCTTTTGGTGGAATCCTACTAGGCCTAGGAGTCCTAGTAGGACTCCCCTCTTGGGCGCGCCCTAGGGGCTGGCCGGCCCTCCCCTCCTCCCTCCTTTATATACGTGGGGAAGGGGGCACCCTAGAACACACAAGTTGATCTTTTAGCCGTGTGCGGTGCCCCCCTCCATAGTTACACACCTCGGTCATATCGTCATAGTGCTTAGGCGAAGCCCTGCATCGGTAACTTCATCATCATCGTCGCCACACTGTCGTGCTGACGGAAATCTCCCTCGACCTCAGCTGGATCAAGAGTTCGAGGGACGTCACCAAGCTGAATGTGTGTGGAGGTGCCATGTGTTCGGTACTTGGATCGGTTGGATCGTAAATACATTCGACTACATCAACTGCGTTATTAAACATGCCCGCTTTCGGTCTACGAGGGTACGTGGACACACTCTCCCCTGTCATTGCTATGCATCTCCTAGATAGATCTTGCATGCTCGTAGGATTTTTTTGAAATACTGCGTTCCCCAACAGAAATATGCTATAGAGGCAATAATAAATTGCTTATTATCATATTTCCCATTCATGATAAATGTTTATTATTCATGCTAGAATTGTATTGATCGGAAACTTAAATACATGTGTGAATACATAAACTACACCCTGGCCCTAGTAAGCCTCTACTAGACTACCTCGTTGATCAAAGATGGTTATGGTTTCCTGACCATAGACATGAGTTGTCATTTGATAATGGGATCACATGAGTAGGAGAATGATGTGATGGACAAACACAACCATAAGCTTAGTAGTTGATCGTATCTGTTTATTGTTATAGCTGTCTTCATGTCAAGTACCTATTCCTAAGACCATGAGCTTGTGCAACTTCGTGACACCAGAGGAATACTTAGTGTGTATCCAAACGTCACTTCGTAACTGGGTGATCATAAAGGTGCTCTACAGGTATCACCGAAGGTGTTTGTTGGGTTGGCATGGATCAAGACTAGGATTTGTCACTCCGTGTGACGGAGAGATATCTCTAGGCCCTCTCGGTAATACAACATCGTAAAGAGCTTGCAAGCAATGTGCCTAATGAGTTAGTCACAAGATCTTGTATTACGGAATGAGTAAAGAGACTTGCCGGTGACGAGATTGAACTAGGTATGGAGATACCGACGATCGAATCTCGGACAAGTAACATATCGCCGGACAAAGGGAATTGCATACGAGATGAACCGAATCCTTGACATCATGGTTCAACCGATAAAAGATCTTCATGGAATATGTAGGAACCAATATGGGCATCCAGGTCCCGCTATTGGTTATTGACGGGAGATATGTCTCGGTCATGACTACATGATTCCGGAACCCGCAGGGTCGCACGCTTAATGTTCGTTAACGCTAGAGTAGTATTGCGATATTTGATGATTGGTAACCGAATGTTGTTCCGAGTCCCGGATGAGATACCGAATGTCATGAGGATTTTCGGAATGTCGAGAGGTAAAGATTTATATATGGGAAGTCATACTTTGGGTTCCCAAAAAAGGTGCAGTTTTTCGGTACTGTACTGGGAAGCTTCCAGAAGGTTCTGGAGGATTCTGGAGGGGTCCGGAAGTCCACTAGTGGGTGCACCACGTCCCAAGGGTTGGCATGGGTTGAGGGGAGGCGCCCTAGCCTTATTGGGCCAGGCGCACCAAGTCCTCAAAAGCCCATGCGGCTAGGTGATACGTCTCCAACGTATCTATAATTTTTGATTGTTCCATGCTGTTATATTATCAATATTGGATGTTTTATAATCGTTTTATAGTCATTTTATATCATTTTTGTCACTAACCTATTGACATAGTGCCAAGTGCCAGTTGTTGTTTTTTCCATGTTTATTACATCGCAGAAAATCAATATCAAACAGAGTCCAAATGCCACGAAACTTTACAGAGAATTTTTATGGGCCAAAAGGAACACAACGGGCCCTGGCTGCGCCTCGTGAGTGCCCCGAGGGAGGCACAACCCACCAGGGCACGCCAGGAGGCCCAAGCGCGCCTGGTGGGTTGTGCCCACCTCGGGTGCCCCCTAGACTACCTCTTTGCTCTGTAAATACCCCAATATTCCAGAAACCCTAGGGGAGTCGACGGAATATTCATCCAACCGCCGTAGAGTGCAGAACCACCAGATCCAATCTAGACACCATCTCGGATGGGGTTCACCACCTCCATTGGTGCCTCTCCGATGATGCGTGAGTAGTTGTTTGTAGACCTTTGGGTCTGTAGTTAGTAGCTAGATGGCTTCATCTCTCTCTCTCTCTCTCTTGATTCTCAATACAATGGTCTCTTGGAGATCCATATGATGTAACTCTTTTGCGGTGTGTTTGTTGGGATCAATGACTTTGAGTTTATCATCAGATCTATCTCTTTTATATCCATGAAAGTATTTGAGTTTCTTTGATCTCTTTTATGCATGATCTCTTATAGCCTCATATTTCTTCTCCGATATTTGGCTTTTGTTTGGCCAACTTGATATATTTATCTTGCAATGGGAAGAGGTGCTTTGTAGTGGGTTCGATCTTACGGTGCTTGATCCTAGTGACAGAAAGGGAAACAACATGTATGTCTCGTTCCTACTAAGGATAAAATGATGGGGTCTATCTCTACATAGATATATAGATCTTGTCTACATCATGTCATCGCTCTTATTGCATTACTCCATTTCTCCATGAACTTAATACACTAGATGCATGCTGGATAGCGGTCGATGTGTGGAGTAATAGTAGTAGATGCAGGCATGAGTCGGTCTACTAATCTTGGATGTGATACCTATATAATGATCATTGTCTGTATATCGTCATGAGTATTTCAAGTTCTATCAATTGCCCAACAGTAATTTGTTCACCCACCACTTTGCTATTTTTCTCGAGAGAAGCCACTAGTGAAAACTACTGCCCCCGGGTCTCTTTCTCTTATTATTTGCCTTTGCGGTCTACTTTTATTTGCATTTATTTTCAGATCTACTAAACCAAAAACCCAAAAATATCTTGCTGCACTTTATTTTATTTGCGGTCTATTTATTCAATCTATTACAACTTTTTCCCGTCACGCACCAATTTCTGGCACCGTTACCCGAAAGGGATTGACAACCCCTTTAACACGTCGGGTTGCGAGGATTTGATATCTGTGTGCAGGGGTTGTTTACGTTGTGTTGCTTGGTTCTCCTACTGGTTCGATAACCTTGGTTTCCTATCTGAGGGAAATACCTACCGCCGCTGTGCTGCATCATCCCTTCCTCTTTGGGGAAATACCGACGTAGCTTCAAGCAACATCACTAGGGGAGGGGAAAGGGGGAGTCCTAGTAGGAATAGGATTGGACCTGGAGTCCAAGTCCTCCCCCTTGGCGCCAACTCCTATTAGGAGTAGGGATGGACTCCCAGCCCTCCCACACATATAAATATATGGGAGGGGCGCAGCAAGGCCCCTCAAGACATTGGCCTTGGTTGCTGCCCCGTCTCTCCTTCCCGACATAGTTCTTTCCACAGTTTTTTGCCTAGCGAAGCGCTCCGTTGCTCCACCACCACCATCACCACCACGCCGTCATGTTGGTTGTGATCCCATATAATTCTCTGCCTTCTCTTGCTGGATCAGGGAGGAGGAGAGGTCATCAAGCCGCACGTGTGCTAAACTCAGAGGTATCGTCCGTTTGGCACTAGATCGGTGGGATCGTGATCAAATCACGAAGAGTACGACTACATCAACCGCATTATATACGCTTCTGCTTTTGGTCTTCGAGGGTATGTAGACACACTCTCCCCTCTCATTGATATGCTTCTCCTAGATAGAACTAGGGTGTTCGTAGGATTTTTTTTGATTTTCATGCTTCGTTCCCCGTCAAATTTCTCAAGGTGCATGCTGGATAGCGGTCGAGGGGTGGAGTAATATTAGTAGATGCAGAATCGTTTCGACCAACTTGTCATAGACGTAATTCCTATGTACTGATCATAACATGAATAGCATCATAACTGTGCGCTTTTATATCAATTGCCCAACAATAATTTGTGTACCCACCATTACTACGCTCATGAGAGAGATGCCTCTAGTGAAAGCTATGGCTCCCAGGTCCATTCACATCACATTACAAAAACCCTAAATACCTTGGTGCCATTTATTATCTTTTATTTTGTTTTGCAATTCATATATCTACCATTACCAGAATTAATCCTTACAATTAACAAGTAGAAGGGGATTAAAACCCTCTGGTCTGCGTTGGGTGCAAGTATTTTTTTTGTGTGTGTGCAGGTATACCGTTTATCTTTGTTTGCGTGAACTCCTACTGGTTTGATAAACCTTGCCTCTCTACTGAGGGAAATACTTTCTGCTACCATACTACATCACCATTCCTCTTCGGGGAAATCTCAACGCCTCTCACAAGTAGCAGTGTGATGAGCGTAAAAATTACACTCATCAGTGTTCGCGTCAGGGGCGGACCCAGAACAAAAATCACCTGGTGTCCACGTGTACACCAAACTCAACAATCTAAAATATTCGATGACAAAAAATCTTTGCCAAAATGAAGCGGTTCATTTGAAATTTTAGTTGATTATGTATATTTGAAATATAAAACACAAGAAACCCAAACAATAAAAACAAATATGATGAATGACCAACTCAAAAAAAGTTCAACGAGGGCAACATGAATTCCCCTAATAATTTGCTGCTTATTATATTATCACAACTGCACAATTGAGTTACATTATTTGTCTCATTATATTTATCACAAATCCCCCCTAAAAATGTGTCTTACTGGTGTCACATACGGTCGAAAAGTCCAGAATTGCAAATAGATGTGAATCACCAAGACAAAAATATCAGATAGCAGTCTCATTATCACTTGTCATACTCTTAAATTTGAAAACTCTAACCATATATTTAGGCAACAAGAATTTGAGATATGTACACATTCTTGATTGAGCCATACATATTTCCATCGATTATTTAGCGGTCTGCGTCAGCCAACAGGCGAGGGCAGGGGCAGGCTGATGGTGTCATTCTCGAGCCGACTGCGGGCTGGTGACTGGCGACGGTGCGACCCAGTGGAGGCGAGCATGCTGCAGCAGAATCGGCGCAAGTTAGGCACGTACATACAGAGCATGTTAGACATCAGAGCCATCCCATGTTAGGCACGTACGTACAGAGTATATAAGACCAAAACAGACGACCTGATACATCGATAGCGCCACTCCTACTAGACGGGTGTGCATGCGTCTGCACGAATGCTCGCAGGGTATTTCTCTCTATGTCTTTATCTTGTTTCAGCCGGTGTCCAACTTTAATTTTCACCGGTGTCCAGGCACAAAATACGTACTATACATAACTTAAGCTGGATTTCTACCCGGTGTCCAGTGACACCGGCTGGACCAACGTAGATCCGCCCCTGGTCCGCGTGCCTTTGATCACGGGCGGTAGTTCCTCCTTGACAATCTTGTCACACCAGTGATACGTCTCCAATGTATCTACTTTTCCAAACACTTTTGCCCTTATTTTGGACTCTAACTTCCATTATTTGAATGAAACTAACCCGGACTGACGTTGTTTTCAATAGAATTACCATGATGTTATTTATGTGCAGAAACAAACGTTCTCGGAATGACCTGAAACTTCACGGAGCAACTTTTTGGAAAATATAAAAAATACCTGCAAAAGATGAAGGCCAGGGGGCCACCACCTCTCCACGAGGGTGGGGGCGCGCCTACCCCCCTAGGGCGCGCCCCCCTACCTCGTGGGCCCCCTGGTGCCTCTCCGACTCCAACTCCAACTCTATATATTGTGTTTCGGGGAGAAAAAAATTAGAGAGAAGAATTCATCGCGTTTTACGATACGGAGCCGCCGCCAAGCCCTAAAAACCTCTCGGGAGGGCTGATCTGGAGTCCGTTCGGGGATCCGGAGAGGGGAATCCGTCGCCATCGCCATCATCAACCATCCTCCATCACCAATTTCATGATGTTCACCGCTGTGCGTGAGTAATTCCATCATAGGCTTGCTGGACGGTGATGGGTTGGATGGGATCTATCATGTACTCGAGTTAGTTTTATTAGGGTTTGATCCCTAGTGTCCACTATGTTCTGAGATTGATGTTGCTATGACTTTGCTATGCTTAATGCTTGTCACTAGGGCCCGAGTGCCATGATTTCAGATCTGAACCTATTATGTTTTCATCAATATATGAGTGTTCTTGATCCTATCTTGCAAGTCTATAGTCACCTATTATGTGTTATGATCCGTTAACCCCGAAGTGACAATAATCGGGATACTTACCGGTGATGACCGTAGTTTGAGGAGTTCATGTATTCACTATGTGTTAATGCTTTGTTCTGGTACTCTATTAAAAGGAGGCCTTAATATCCCTTAGTTTCCGTAAGGACCCCGCTGCCACGGGAGGGTAGGACAAAAGATGGCATGCAAGTTATTTTCCATAAGCACGTATGACTATATTCGGAATACATGCCTACATTATATCAATGAACTGGAGCTAGTTTTGTGTCACCCTAGGTTATGACTGTTACATGATGAACCACATCCGGCATAATTCTCCATCACTGATCCATTGCCTACGAGCTTTCCATATATTGTTCTTCGCTTATTTACTTTCCTGTTGCTATTGCTATCATCACTACAAAATACCAAAAACATTACTTTTACTACTGTTACATTTTGTTACCGTTATCACTACTATCATATTACCTTGCTACTAAATACTTTGTTGCAGATATTAAGTTTCCAGGTGTGGTTGAATTTACAACTCAGCTGCTAATACTTGAGAGTATTCTTTGGCTCCCCTTGTGTCGAATCAGTAAATTTGGGTTGACTACTTTACCCTCGAAAACTGTTGCGATCCCCTATACTTGTGGGTTATCAACCAGTTGCGGTGGGCGGCAATACCGACCCGTCAATCTGGGCGAACCTACTGTGCGACGACGACGCTGGCTCCTCCTTCGCATGACGCCCGATTTGGACATCGTGGTTGCATGCCGGCGACACTGGCTCCTACTTGACGCGGCGCCCAATTTGGATGTCGTGGTTGCGTAGGGGTTGCGGGGTCCTCCTTCACGCAGTGGAAATGTGACATCGACTCCTGCTTGACGCGGTAGCGCGAGGGGAGTGCGGCTCCTCCTTGACTGGACGCGGCGGCGAGGGCGATGCAGGACCATGCCCCCCGAGGGACCTTTCCGTCATCAGCTCCATCTGATAGACGAACTCCTCATCCACCAGAGCAGCATTTAAGATGAGGCGCGACTGCTATTGTGGCGACGCCTGGTCCTCCTCGTTGCTAGAGGGGATGAAAATATCCTCCTTGCAGGAGGAGCCGACGGCTGTGGAGCCCGAGGGCCCTAGAGAGCGAGGGCGGCGGCCCCAAGATCTGGAGGAAGATCCAGTGCCACCGCCCATCGGTGCGGAGAACCCCAACTTCATCGTCACCGGAGGAGGAAGAGGAGGCGCTCGGATAAGTGAAGAACTAGAGGTGTGGATGTGCATGTAGGGGAACGTGCCACACAATAAAAAATTTATGCTACATGATCATACCCAGGAACACTATGAAGATGGGGTAACGATCAAACTAATTGATGAGCAGAGTAGCGGGACGAGTGACTAATCGGTGCAGCGCAAAGATTCATGTTGATTCCCGCAGCTAGGTTATACCTCCCAGTCTCTAGAATGTTCTTCGAGACGAGAGTCGAAGTAGAGGACCACTATGAGGTATCCACACGTTCCCAAAGTAGTGGTCCCACAGAGCTTCGACGCCCACGAAGAAGTGTGAGAAAACCAGAGAGAGAAAGCCTAGTGGCACTTCTCGTCTATTAGCCCTAGCTTAGAGGCCGTCTCATTAGGAGCCTAAACAATTAGGCCAATTAGACCGGGAGAGCGTCGAGCTAGGTGGGAGAAAGGCCCTATTGATTTGTGTCTCAAGAGGGAGCCCTCCACACACACACACACACACACACACACATAGGTGGAGGAGGTGGAGGGGCGCCCCAAGAGGGGGAGTCCTCCTTTTCCACTTGGTGGAAGGAGGGAAGGAATCCTTCCCTATTCCAATTCGGCCTAGGGCATGCCATAGGGTGGCGCTCCATGTGGGCCTGACAGGGCCCACCAGGGGTGGTCATCTCATGACGGCTGAGGGAGTCCTGGATTAGGGGTCTCCCGATAGCCGGACTATATCCTTTGGTCGGACTGTTAGACTATGAAGATACAAGATTGAAGACTTCATCTCATGTCCGGATGGGACTCTACTTGGCGTGGATGGCAAGCTAGGTAGTACAGATATGGATATCTCCTCCTTTGTAACCGACCTCGTGTAACCCTAACCCTCTCCGATGTCTATATAAACTGGATGGTTTTAGTCCGTAGGACAACAACAATCATACCATAGGCTAGCTTCTAGGGTTTAGCCTCTCCGATCTCGTGGTAGATCAACTCTTGTAATACTCATATCATCAAGAATAAATCAAGCATGACGTAGGGTTTTACCTCCATCAAGAGGGCCCGAACCTGGGTAAAACATCGTGTCCCCTGCCTCGTGTTACCATCCGCCTTAGACGCACAGTTCGGGACCCCCTACCCGAGATCCGCCGGTTTTGACACCGACATTGGTGCTTTCATTGAGAGTTCCTCTGTGTCATCGCTGTTAGGCTTGATGGCTCCTACGATCATCGATAGCGATGCAGTCCAGGGTGAGACTTTTCTCCCCGGACAGATCTTTGTGTTCGACGACTTCGCACTGCGGGCCAACTCACTTGGCCCTCTGGAGCAGATCAAAAGCTACGCCCCTGGCCATCAGGTCAGGTTTGGAAGCTTAAATTACACGGCCGATATCCGCGGAGACTTGATCTTCGACGGATTCGAGCCCCTGCCTTGTGCGCCATGCGGTCACGATGAGTACGATTTAGCTCTACCATCGGACCGTATTCAGGAGATCGCACCGGCAACCGCTCTGAGCCTCAATTCGGAGCCAGTTGCGCCATCCATGGACGGGTGGATAGACCCCGTCACGGAGGCCGTATCCTCAGCGGTGATCGAGCTGAATATCGACCTTACCCTTCACGAGAGCCATGTTGCCAAACTGCCGGATCCTTCCCCGGCCATGGACTCAGAACCGCCTGCGCCCGTGCCTATCAAATCTGACTGGGTGCCAATCATGGAGTTCACCTCCGCAGATATCTTTCAGCACTCGCCCTTTGGCGACATACTGAATTCATTAAAGTCTCTCTCCTTGTCAGGAGAGTCCTGGCCGAACTATGTCCGGCAGGATTGGGATGCGGATGACGAAAAAATTCGCCGCCCACCCACCACCCACTTAGTAGCCACTGTCGATGACTTAACCGACATGCTCGACTTCGACTCCGAAGACATCGACGGTATGGACGACGATGTAGGAGACGAACAGGAACCACTGCCCACAGGGCACTGGACGCCCACTTCATCACATGACGTATACATGGTGGACACACCAAAAGAAAACAACGACGAGGAACGGAAGGATGCAACGAAGGGTTGTCCCCTCGAGAAGCAGTCAAAGTGGCGGCATAAGCGCCGCTCCAAATCCCGCCTCGGCAGAAACAATGATCATATAGACCCAGCGTTAGAGCAAGGTGAACCATCGCCGGACCAGGCAACACGGAGAATCAAACCGAACAACCCGGCTCTGTCAAAGATAATAGTCCGGACGACATCACACTGGACAGACACCTGGAGCAACAGAATGCCCATCAAAGGCTTGTTGCCACCGCGAGGAGTCTAAAAAAGCACAAGCAAAGGCTCAAGGCTGCGCAAGACACACTCAGAATCAGATGGAGTAAAGTACTCACACAACAGCGAAGTACGGCGGTAATCGCCACACCAAGAGCTACCCAAAGCGGAAGTTGCTACCTGAATTCGATGAGGAGGCCTTAGATCCCCCGCAACCAAATATTAAAATGGCCATCTGGCCGGATAGTCGACCTCACGGCCAACATAGAGCGGCAAACGACGCTGCACATGAACTAGTATGCAACCCGCGTAAGGGCTCGCATCAAAAGGACAGCGCAACAAGATCCATCTACGGACCACGCAAACGCGCTCCAGCATGCAATGCAACACAACAAACATCCGAACAATGCAGTACACCCAGATACAGGGGTGACGCACACCCCCTATGTTTCACCGATGAGGTGCTGGACTATGAATTTCCAAAGGGATTCAAACCCGTAAACATAGAGGCATACGACGGAACAATAGACCCTGGGGTCTAGATTGAGGACTATATCCTCCATATCCATATGGCTCGGGGAGATGATCTCCATGCCATTAAATATTTACCCCTCAAACTCAAGGGGCCAGCTCGGCACTCGCTTAAAAGCCTCCCCGAAAGCTCCATTGGAAGCTGGGAAGAGCTCGAAGACGCTTTTTGGGCAAATTTTCAAGGGACTTATATCCGACCTCCGGACGCGGACGATTTGAGTCATATAACTCAACAACCCGGAGAGTCAGCCCGAAAGCTTTGGAACGGGTTTCTTACTAAAAAGAACCAAATAGTCGACTGTCCGGACGCCGAAGCCTTGGCATCTTTTAAGCATAGCGTCCGCGACGAATGGCTTGCCAGACACCTCGGCCAAGAAAAGCCGAGAACAATGGCAGCATTAATAAGCCTCATGACCCACTTTTGCGTGGGTGAGGATAGCTGACTAGCCAGATGCAGCACCAGCGACCCAAGTACATCCGAAGTTAGAGATGGAAACGGGAAATCACGACGCAGCAAAGATAATAAGCGTCGGAATAAAGAAGACAACCCGAAGAGCACGGCGGTAAACGCCGGATTCAGAAGCTTTTGGCCAGGTCAGCCAAAGCCACCCTCTAAAGGTAGCAGAGACGAACTGTCTAGCCTAAACAAAATTCTGGACCAAATATGTCAGATCCATAGCACCCCTGGTAAACCCGCTAATCATACCCACAAAGAATGTTGGGTCTTCAAGCAATCCGGCAAGCTCAACGCCGTACACAAGGGGGAGGATACACCAAGCGAAGACGAGGATGCGCCTCTCAAGCAAGACACTGGGGAACAAAATAAATTTCCAGCAGAAGTCAAAGCAGTAAACGTGTCCTGATGGACCCATCGCCGCGGAGTCCTGCCACTGGTCGTCTCAACCGATCACTTTCGACCATCGGGATTACTCAGCAAGTGTCCGGCGTGCAGGATGGGCTACCTTGGTATTAGATCCAATAATTGACAGATACCATTTCACACGAGTCCTGATGGACGGTGGCAGCAGTCTAAACCTGATATATCAGGACACAATCCTCAAAATGGGGGTAGACCCAACGAAAATTTGCCACAACAATACTACCTTTAAAGGAGTAACGCCAGGCCCAGGGGCTCATTGCACGGGCTCCCCGCCACTAGAGGTTATATTCGGCTTCCCCGATAACTTCCGTAGTGAAAATTTAACCTTCCACATTGCTCCGTTCCAAAGTGGCTATCAAGCACTACTTGGACGCGAAGCTTTCGCTCACTTTAATGCAATACCGCATTACGCTTCCCTCATGCTTAAGATGCCCGGTCCACGTTGCATCATTACAGTAAATGGAAATATTCAGCGATCCCTGCGCGCCGAAGAGAGTGCGGATGCCTTGGCAGCCACACACTAAAACGGCCTCACCAACTAAAGCATTCGATAGGTCGTCAATACTACGGACATGGTTAGACGAGTCCAATGCAGCTATATGTACTTCATACAGGTTTGATGGCCACACCCCTATTACAAATACAAGGGGCTCAACGCGCGCAGACAAGTGCCAATTTCTACTCATCTTGAATTGTACATGGTTTCTTTAAAACCTACCTTTTTGCACAACAACTTTTCACCTAAGTTCCTCTCTTTTACAGATGACCATCGTGCTACACCCGTCTAGGATACGGCACAACGGAGACACAGGCGCAGACATGAAGCAGAGACCCGTTCCAAGGATTCTTTTTAGATTAAGACCCTGCGTAAACCTTTCTTACTGTCTCTTGTTGATACACATCCCTCGCATTCTCAGTACTATTGAGAAGGATGCTGACGTCTTGGCATGTGGCCACGTCAGAATAATGCACGTACCTGGAGACCAGGGGCTTCTTACAAAGGGCACTGTTTAGGCCCGGTTTATACCATAAAGACCGAATACCTTAGGGAGTGTTCGGCGTCGCGAGTTTGGCCTTATATGCATCAGCTCCGAATCATGTCTTTGGTCAAATGTTGGGTTTGGCCGACTCTTGTGTTTTGCTGCCTTACATTTCGCTCTATCGGCTGAGGCGGCACCAGGAGAACTACTGCGATTGTGCCCCGGTTCATCCGGATGAGCACCTCAGTAGAGAAAGCCGAAAACTGACTGTCATGATATAGCGTGAGACTGGTCAACCACTCGATGACCTATCGGAATGTTAGAATTCCTCCGCCTTAACGAAGGGCCATTTTCCGGCCAGGCATGTACGCTCCCCCGAATTCGGGAGAGTGCGGAGCCACCAAGGGCTATATAGTAGCCCCACCGTCAAACTCCTATGGCTAAGTGAAAGTGTTAAAGCATTATAGTTCGGTTGCCTTGTTCGCTGCGCTATCACCTCCTTAATAGGACCAAGACGTTGGATTAAGTGTGAACATGCGTCTTCTGCGAACACCTCCGCATTATATGCGTGGGGGTTGAAGCCGACGACTGCAATCTTTCAGGTTATATACATATATACATAAACGGCCGCATAGGAGGCATCATATTACTTTCAGGCAAAAGTATAAATACAGCCTTAATAAATTTCATAAACATTGTTTTTACAATGGGAATACATGTCACTCAAACATAATATTCTTCGAGCACTGGGCCTCTATCAAACGAGCACCCTCGAGAACTTCTTCGAAATAGTGCTCGGCAGCCACTCGGCCTATGGCCGAACCCTACACCGCAACAGCGGCAACATCCATCGCCGCCCAGTATGCTTTGACACGGGCAAAGGCCATCTGCGAGCCTTCTACACACGCCGACCTTTTCATCGCATTGATGCGCGACGCCGCACCAAGGAACTGCTGCACTAAGCTGAAATAGCTGTTCGGCTTCGGCTTTTCTGGCCACAAATGATCTACGACGGACCTCATGGCAAGTCCAGACAATCTATTGAGTTCGGCCCATTCGACAAGCTGATCAGTTAATGGAAGCGGACGCTTTGGAACGTTAAACTGCGACCAGAACAGCTTGTCCACTTCACGATCTGTTTGATCTCGGAAGTATTCGGCCGCATCGACAGCGCTCGCCGCCAAGTCCATATATGCGTCTGCCGAACTCCACAGCTGATCCAGAGGGGCATACCGCGGATCTCCGAACTTCCTTCGCAGCATAAAGGGCTTCCCAGCCGCAATATCCTCAGCTTCACGCAATTCCTCCTTCTTCGCTCTCATGGCAGAGCGGGTGTCCTTGGTCGCCATTGTGGCCTTCTCGAGGTCCGTCGCCCTCGCCCGGTTTTCTTCTTCAAGGAACTGGCAACGGTCGGCAGTGTCTTTTAACTTTACAGCCATCTTGGCCATTTTATCTTTGCTCTCGCAATGTGCAGCCTTTTCGGCTCTTAACTCTTCGGCCGCCTTCAAAGCAGCCGCATTACTACTCCTTGCTTGTTCTTTGGCTCAGGCAAGTTCCGCCCGAAGGGTCTCCACGGTGGCAGCTCCATCTACAGTCACAACATATTAAAGATATTGGCATCACGATGCTCTTCCTATGTGACATTCACCAGAAAATATCACTTACCCTGTGCCTCGTCAAGCCGCTTGTTAACAAGCTCGATGTCGGCATCTGCCGCATCTAGTTGCCGCTTTAGTTCGGCAAACTCATTAGTCCGGCTAGCCACCGGAGCTTCCACCATCTGCACATAAAAGCGGTATGGTTATTACCTGGGTCTACGATCCTCTATTTGCCACCGTTCTCGGCGACAACCAGAGTCTCAGGGGCTACTACCTACACAGGGCACACCTAAAAATGTGCGGTACTATCACAAATGTATATCATTTTACGTACCTCAAAGCCCGTTAGTAGACTCATAAAGGTGTCATGCAACCCGCTTTCGGCGGATGAAATCCTTTCCATCACCGTGCCCATCAACATACGGTGTTCTTCCGAGATGGTCGCTTGCTCCAACAGCTCCCTCAGTACGTCCGACCGCATACCAGACGGTGCCAGACTCTTCTGTTTGCTCTCTTCAAGAGCCGGGTACTGGGGTCTTCGGGTGACCATAGGATTATCTTCTGGCCTCACCGGACCCGGCGAGGCCCTCCTTGACGACACTTCAAGGTCGCCTGCTTCTTGAGCGGGGGAGTCCGGGGGAGGCGTTTCACTCTCCATCATCTCCGGAAGAAGATCCCCCGAAGACGAGCTCTGTTGAGAAGGGCTAAGATCCAAACTGCAAGATAAATGCTTCGGTCATTTTCCTCGGAAGTAAGGTAGAATATCTTTACTATTAAGTATTTTTTAACCACTTACGGCTCGTTAGAGGGCTGATCCCCGCGCGGACTTTGTGCGGCAAAAGCACCCTCCGAGGCAGGACCCTCTGGTGGAGACTTCTTCTCCCGTTTGGAAGCCTTGGTTTCCGGATCTTCAGAGGCAGCCCTCTTCCTTCCCCGAAGTGAGAGAAGGTCAGATTCTTCCCCTTGGTTATCCTCCTTCACGGAGGCGCTCATTCCCTCGGTTGGAATTGGTAGCGATGGGGGCCCGCTTTTGCCCTCATTATTCCCCCCTCTATCTTCCTTTGAGGGCTCCGGGCAAGGTGCTAGCTCGAGCATCTTTTCCAGTACCGGATTGTCCAAACCCTCAGGAAGGGGGCCCGAACACCGAATCATCTTTGCCTTTGTTAGCCAGTCCTGGTCAAAGAGCGGTTTCTCAGAATGACGTCATGATAAATGAAAGAAGGTGTGTTCGGCTAGAGGATTACTTACTTGGTCGGCGGTGCGGTTGCTGCTCAGGCCCACGTCCTCGGTAGTATCCGGACACTCTATTTGGGGTCCGAAGAATGATTTATACATCTCCTCGTGCGTCAGGCCGAGGAAATTCTGAATAGTGCGCGGTCCTTCTGGGTTGAACTCCCACATGTGGAGGGGCCGGCGTTTGCAAGGCTGGACTCGACGAACCAGCATGACTTGCACCACCATAACCAGACTAAAATCTCCTTCGGAGAGATCTTGAATGCGGCTCTGTAGTATAGGCACGTCCTTGGCTGGACCCCAGCTCAGCCCTCTGCTAATCCATGACATCAGTTGTGGTGGAGGGCCCGAGCGGAAACAGGGGCAGCCACCCACTTGGCACTCCTGGGAGCTGTGATGTAAAACCACTCCCGTTGCCATAATTCGGACACCTCTGGAAAGGAACCCTTTGGCCATGGAGCTCCAATGATCTTGCTTATTAATTCGCCTCCGCACGCTACATGCTGCCCCTCGACCATCTTCGGCTTCACGTCAAAGGTCTTGAGCCACAAGCCGAAGTGAGGGGTAATGCGGAGGAAGGCCTCACATACGACAATAAATGCCCAGATGTGGAGAAAGGAGTCTGGGGCTAGATCGTGGAAATCTAGCCCGTAGTAGAACATCAAACCCCTAACGAAGGGATCCAGAGTGAGGCCTAGACCTCGGAGGAAGTGGGAGATGAACACAACGTTCTCGTTGGGTTCGGGAGTAGGGACGACCTACCCTCGGGCAGGCAGCCCATGCGAAACCTCGGCGGTCAGGTATCTGGCCTCCCTCAACTTCTTGATATCCTCTTCCGTAACGGAGGAGGGCATCCACCAGCCTTGAAGGCTAGATCGCACATGATTGAAGGTCCGAAGCACCTGACCTGGTCTTTGGGTGTTAGAATTCGAGGCGGGGGAAGGATTCGATTGAGCACGAGAGGGAAAAAAGTAAAAGCCTTGTCCCTTTATAAAGAGGGTGAATATCAAGCGTCCTCCTAGTGGCTGTTTGGGACTTGCCTAAAATCTAGGAGTCCTAGGCACGGTTGGGTTGCCCACGACCGTATTGATGAGAATCCCGTAATTAGGGGAACACGATCTCTGCTTTGACAAGACGTGTCAAGAAACCGCCTCGCGTTATGTGTGGAGCTGGTTGAAGAAAAATGGTTCGAATAATCACCGAACCATGGCCTGATGTCATGTTGCCAAATCGTGTCAGCAGATTAAGATTTGTGGAAATATTATTCTCTCTATGGTGGTATGTGGAATTTATGTTGCAGGGTCGGACACTATCCTGGTATTCAAACTCTTCTGTGATGTGTTCGGAGGAGGAACCCGCCTTGCAATGCCGAAGACAACACTGCGCGCCGGACTCGTCGTCATTAAAGCCTGGTTCAGGGGCTACTGAGGGAGTCCTGGATTAGGGGTTGTCGGTATCAAAACCGGCGGATCTCGGGTAGGGGGTCCCGAACTGTGCGTCTAGGTCGGATGGTAACAGGAGGCAGGGGACACGAAGTTTTACCCAGGTTCGGGCCCTCTTGATGGAGGTAAAACCCTACGTCCTGCTTGATTAATATTGATGGTATGGGTAGTACAAGAGTAGATCTACCACGAGATCAGAGAGGCTAAACCCTAGAAGCTAGCCTATGGTATGATTGTTGTTCGTCCTACGGACTAAAACTCTCCGGTTTATATAGACACCGGAGAGGGCTAGGGTTACACAGAGTCGGTTACAATGGTAGGAGATCTACATATCCGTATCGCCAAGCTTGCCTTCCACGCCAAGGAAAGTCCCTTCCGGACACGGGACGAAGTCTTCAATCTTGTATCTTCATAGTCCAGGAGTCCGGCCGAATGTATAGTCCGGCCACCCGGACACCCCCTAATCCAGGACTCCCTCAGTAGCCCCTGAACCAGGCTTCAATGACGACAAGACCGGCGCGCAGATTGTCTTCGGCATTGCAAGGCGGGTTCCTCCTCCAAGTACTTCATAGAAGATTTTGAACACAAAGGTAGTGTCCGGCTCTGCAAAATAAGTTTCCACATATTGCCATAGAGAGAATAACATTTACACAAATCTAATCTGCTGACGTATTCCGTAGTGTGACATCACACCATGGCCAAGTCTTTATTCGAATCGTTTTACTGTCCCACCTCAGCGCGTTTAGCGAGGCGGTTTCCTTGGCACGTCTTGTTAAAGCAGAGATCGTGTCCCCTTATTCCGGGATTCTCATCAATACGGGTGTGGGCAACCCAACCGCACCATTGACTGCGGTGCTTGGGAGATAAGTGAGTTTTACCAGGCTGGTGGGGGCGCATAGTCGCATCTGCCCATATAAGGGGATAAGGATCCACCTTTTCATCCACACCTTCTTCCTCCTTTGCCTATCCATTTCCGCGCACTCGAGCTCCAGCGCCCAAGTCCGCACACCCCACCTCAACCTTCTCCAGCCATGTCCCGGAGCGGGAGGCAAGTGGGTGGTCTCCTCCGTCACGAAGGGACACATCAAAAGACTGAGGAAGGCCGGATACTTGTCTAACGACATTGCGCACCGGCTTCCCAAAGAGGGGCAGCTCATCCCCACCCCTAGGCCCCATGAGAGGGTGGTGTTCCTCCCCCATTTCCTCCGCGGACTGGGCTTCCCTCTCCACCCATTTGTCCGGGGGCTCATGTTCTACCATGGCCTGGATTTCCACGATCTGGCCCCGAATTTTGTCCTCAACATCTCGGCGTTTATCGTCGTGTGCGAGGCTTTATTCCGCATCCGCCCCCATTTTGGCCTATGGCTCAAGACTTTCAATGTCAAGCCGAAGGTGGTGCGCGGCACCCAAGCGGAGTGCGAAGGCGCCATGGTGGGCAAGATGCCCAACATCCTATGGTTCGAGGGCTCCTTCATGGAGTCCCTAAAGGGGTGGCAGTCGGGGTGGTTTTACATCACCGAGCCGTGCGACCCTGAATGGGTCGTAGCCCCCGAGTTCCGATCCGGACCCCCTACATGGCTCGCCTCCTGGAAAGAGACGGTCCTATCGTGGGGTAAAAAAGGAGAGCTGACCGGACTCCAAACATGCATCCAAACCTTGGTGGATAGGAATCTCAAACTTGTCAACGTAGTCCAGGTTATGCTCATCTGTCGGATCCTCCCGTGTCAACAACGAGCTTTCAACCTGTGGGAGTTCGACCCGGCGCGGCACCAAACTCTGAGCAGGCTCTTCGACACGACATATGAAGATGCTTGGAAGGTGCTTTTCAAGGGCGCCGAGGCCCCCGCATCCGCTACCGAGGATCGTGGATTCAGCACGCAGCATCACGCTCGTGCAGTAAGCTGTTTTTACCTTTTACAGGGTGTTAGTTTTTCATAGTTTGACTCCATGCGGGATCTAAGTTCCCTTACCTTTGACAGGATTGGCAGGAGACGTCCGGACAGATCAACTGTCCGGCTCCTTTGCCCGAAGGCCCAGCGGACGCTCGCTTGGCGAAGTTGCTGGCTCCGGCACCTTACGTGGTGCCGAAGAAGAAGGCCAAGAAGAAGGCCACGGGGACTCGAAAGAGCGCCCGGCGCCAGGAGGTGTCGGATTCACCATCCGACAACTCCAAGGCGCACTCCCCCCATGAAGACGAGGAGGAGGAAGAAGAGACATCTCCCCCTCCAGCGGGGGGAGGGAAGAAAAGGAAGGCCACCCCAACCGGGGAGGCCGAAGTGTCCAAGAGGGGGAAGACCCCTCCTCCGGACTACTCCACCAACACCGACGACAGCGAAGAGGAGTGGCCGCATAGGGCCAAGCCCCTAGCGAGATCGTAAGTATCCGGATACCCAAGTGATTCATAATATTCCCCCATCACACAGCTTTTCCTTATGCCGAACATGATTGTGCAGTCCGACCAAGGCCGGGCTCGACGAGTCGTCGAGCGGCTCCCTAGATTCGTCGGATGTGAATTCGCTTCCGACGGCTTCCTCCCCCCACCCTACGGACGGCGCCGAGGTGGCGTCCCAACAGGTTCGAAGCCAGGAGGAGGTGGTCCTGGAGGCGCCGCAAGGCAACCTCCCGGACTCCAGGCGTAAAGGGGATAGAACCCCCAAGGGCTCCAAGTCCGGCCTTGAGCCGGACACCGCGCCGGAACCTTCAATGGTTCCGGACTCCCGTAGGCAGCCTCCTTCCAAGAGGAGCAAGCCTACCGAGCCGGTGACCTCTGTCCAACCGGAGGCACCGGACAATTTGCTGGAGACGCTTAACGGCGCCTCCATCGACGAGGAGCACCGCACTATTATGAGTGCGGTGATCCAGAAGGTTCAGTCCACCAAGAGCGGACTAACTGAAGCATGTGCCAGCCTTCTAACAGGCTTTGAGGTAGGTAAAGAATAAGTAAAAATATTACCGCATAGACAGTAGCCCCTGATGCTCTGTTCGGCGTTCGGAAAGAAAAGCCGAATGGAGGATCTAATAATCGCAAGAGTCTAACATAATCAAGTCAATATGCGTATGCAGGCTTCGCTGCTGGCCTCCGCCGCACTGACTGTGGAGGTGGATACGCTAAAGCAGAACCTCGTGTGGTCCGAGAATGAGCTCGGCCATGCCAAGAGGCAACTCGAGGAGAAGGAAGGTAAGTAATACCTTGTGCAATTATATAGAGAAGATGTGGTTGCAAAAAATGACAGGATCAACGTGCTATTATAGGGGCCACGGCCGAGATGGCAACCCTTAAGCAAGCGCTGTCCGAGGCCGAAAACAGGGTGGCCGCGGAGCGCACGGAGAGGGAGAAGCAGGAGGCGCGGGTGGAGGAGGTGCAGAAAGAGCTCCAGGCTCTCGTGAAAAAACACGAGAGTTTGGAGCTTGACTCAAAGAAGCAAGCATCCGAGCTTGCGGCAGCCCTCAAAAGCGCGAAGTCTGCCAAGGCCGAAGCCCAGAAAGCCCTCAAAGAAATTGATGCGATGAAGAAGATGGCGGCGGGTAAGGCATTCATTATGCAAAGCAAGCACGTGAAAGTGAATTATTTGTTACTTACCCGAGTCCGGAGCTCTCCAGGAGCATTCACAGATTTGCCCCGCAGTGCATCTGATGCCGCCGCCTACTATCGAGCCGAGGAGGGGAGCTCGATGGAGAAGGTGTTCTGGTCTCAGTATGCTGAGGCCGGACACCTGGTGCCTTTGAGCGACCAGCTGAAGCAGATGGTTGAGCTCCACAAGGTTGCCGAACAGGCTGTAAAGGGCCTCATAGTTCGGCTGTGGCCTGGAGAGGCTCTGCCCGGAAGCTACTTCGGGCTGGTGAGGCGGCTGGTGGATGCCTGTCCACGGCTTGAAGTAATCAAGCGCTCCGTCTGCATCGAAGGTGCCCGTAGGGCGCTTGCCCGTGCTAAAGTGCACTGGGGCAAGATGGATGCAGAGAAGCTGGTGAAGGATGGGCCGCCGCCGGGCAAGGAGCATCACGTCCCGGAAGCGTATTATGAGGGCGTCCTGAAGGGTGCCCGCCTTATAGCGGATGAATGCTCCAAAGATGTACTTTTTGAGTAAACTCGCATTTGTGATCCTGTACGCTGAAAACTTGTTCATATGCGCTAAGCAACGCTTTTGAATTTAAAATATTACCTTCTGTGTGGCCATTTATAAAATTTGAGAGATGGCGAGTCGTCAGCTTCTGCCCCCATGCCACGAGTGCTGGGGTGTTTGGGGTAAACATGAGCGCTCTTTTTCCCATTCTTGGGTCCTTCGAGGGAGGCGCTCAACACAACGAACAAGGAAATCAGACTGTAATGCTTGAACATGCTCACTTAGCCATAGAATTCTATAATTTTAAATTTCGGCGAAGCCCCTAGTGTTCGGAAGACCGAGTTCGGGGCGCTATCCACGCCTAGGCCGGACAAAGCCAACTCCTCGCTCTAAGCGGCATAAGTCTTTAGGGACTCGAAAACCTCTCGAACAGCGACCAGCTCTCGCCTCATCATGACAGTCAGTTTTAGCTTTCTCTACTGAGATGCTTAGCCCAGCTCAACTGGGGCACAATCACAGTAGTTCTCCTAGTGCTACCTTAGTCGATATAACAGAATGTAAGGTACCAAAACATAGGAGCCGGGCAAACCCAACTATTGACCCAAGACATGATTCGTAGCCGATGCATATAATGCTATAAGTTCGGGGTGTCGCACTTGTGAAAGTGTCCGGACTTCTCACACCATGTTGTGGGGTACTTAAGCCCCTGGCGTATTGGCCGTACCAAAGTGTACGGGTGCAACATGTCATTAATGAACATATATTCATAAAAAAGAGGTAATGCGGTAACAGACGTAAGCTATGCATTGTTTATTTAAAAAAGCTGCGATCAAAGCAGAACGATACAAATAGTGTGATAAGCAAAAGATGGGACTATCAAATATGTCCTTTCCAGGGGCGAGCTGCGGAATGTTATGCGAAACAGGTATATTGCTCGTTATAGAGACCACCTTAGAGTTCCGTAGTGCGGCGTAGCTTTCTGCTTCCCTGGTTGTATCGTTTGTGCGGCAATTGTACTGCCGGACAAGCCTTCCCAAGAATGGAGTCCTAAAAATAAGAGAAAATTTAAGAAATCGGCGGCCCCTAGTGCGGTTTAAGCCGCGTTTCGGGCGTGCCGTGATGGTGCCCCTCCCCCTGTTCCCATGGTATTTCTAGAGCGTAGTTATGTATGTGCAACACTGGTTTCGCAAGTTCGTGAGGGCTGGGGTTGGGGCCGCATTGCTACGCTTGCTCGGAACGTGCAAGGCGGTCTTGTTGCAGGTTACTCCGGGCGCGCTTGATGGTGTCCGGACGTTTAATGGCCGGACTGGAGAATTGCCTTGAGAGGCTGCTTTGTACTTCCGCTGCGATAGCCGCCGTATGCTCCTCCGTTAAAAGAGAGAGTTCGGTGTTTCCATTGACCGTGATGACGCCTCGAGGGCCTGGCATCTTGAGCTTGAGGTATGCGTAGTGCGGCACCGCATTGAACTTGGCAAATGCGGTTCGCCCGAGCAGTGTGTGATAGCCACTGCGGAACGGGACTATGTCGAAGATTAACTCCTCGCTTCAGAAATTATCCAGAGATCCGAAGACCACTTCAAGTGTAACTGAGCATGTATAGTTGGCTTCTACACCTGGTATGACGCCTTTAAAGGTCGTTCTGGTGGGTTTAATCCTCGAGGGATCGATGCCCATTTTCCGCACTGTATCCTGATAAAGCAGGTTCAGGCTGCCGCCACCGTCCATAAGGACTCTAGTGAGGTGAAATCCATCAATAATTGGGTCTAGAACCAATGCGGCAAATCCACCATGACGGATGCTAGTGGGGTGGTCCCTTCGATCAAAAGTGATCGGGCAGGAAGACCATGGGTTGAACTTTGGGGCGACTGGCTCCATCGCGTATACGTCCCTTAGCACACGCTTCCGCTCCCTCTTGGGGACGTGGGTTGCGTATATCATGTTCACCGTCCGCACTTGTGGGGGAAAACCTTTCTGTCCACTGTTGTTCGGTGGTCGGGGTTCCTCCTCGTCATCGCTATGCAACCCCTTGTCTCTGCTTTCGGCATTTAACTTGTCTGCCTGCTTGAACACCCAACAATCCCTGTTGGTGTGATTGGCTGGTTTTTCGGGGGTGCCATGTATCTGGCATGAGCGGTCGAGTATTCGGTCCAAACTGGACGGGCCCGGAGTATTTCTTTTGAATGGCTTTTTCCGCTGACCGGGTTTAGAGCCTCTGAATCCGACATTAACTGTCGTATCGTCAGCATTGTCACCGTTAATGCGGTGTTTTTGCTTGTTGCGATGTGACCTGCCACTACTGTCCTTGGTATCCGAATTACCAGGGTTCTTGGTCATGTTATTGCTGCGAGCTAGCCAGCTGTCTTCTCCCTAGCAAAAGCGGGTCATAAGTGTCGTGAGGGCTGCCATAGATTTCGGCTTTTCCTGTCCTAGGTGCCGTGCAAGCCACTCGTCGCGAATGTTATGCTTGAAGGCTGCTAGGGCCTCTGCGTCCGGACAGTCGACAATTTGATTTTTCTTGGTTAGGAACCATGTCCAAAATTGTCTGGCCGATTCCTCTGGCTGCTGAATTATGTGGCTTAGGTCATCGGTGTCTGGTGGTCGCACATAGGTGCCCTGGAAATTGTCGAGGAATGCGGCTTCCAGGTCCTCCCAACAACCAATTGATTCTGCTGGCAAGCTGTTAAGCCAGTGCCGAGATGGTCCTTTAAGCTTGAGTGGGAGGTATTTGATGGCGTGTAAGTCATCACCGCGGGCCATGTGGATATGAAGGAGATAGTCCTCGATCCATACCGCGGGATCTGTTGTGCCATCATATGATTCGATGTTCACGGGTTTGAAACCCTCGGGGATTTGATGATCCATTACTTCATCTTTGAAGCATAGTGGGTGTGCGGCGCCTCTGTATTGGGCAATATCACGACGCAGCTCAAACGAGCTTTGTCTACTGTGTTCGGCCTGGCCGGATTTACTATATCCGGCGTGACGAGTACCATCTCGTGCCGTGGGGTGCCCACGTGATCCATAGATCGATCTTGTTTGCCTTGCCTTGTCCTCCAATGTGTCTCGCAGGTCTGGCGCATTTTCCCATGCCTTGGTAGTTTTTGAGCGGCGCCGGGGTGCGACTTGAGTGGAGGGCCGAAAGGCCTCTCTGTCGTGGCCACGGGGCCGCATCATGCACTGGTGATGTAGGTTTAAGTGCTTCCTCCTCTAATTGGGGTAGCAACCTGCGCTTTGGTTAGCTCTTGGAGGGGCGTTCGAGTTCATACTCTTCGGCCGCAAGGACTTCAGTCCATCTGTCGGCTAGCAAATCTTGATCAACTCTAAGTTGTTGCTGTTTTTTCTTGAGGCTGCTCGTCGTGGCCATAAGCCTGCATTTGAAACACTCTTGTTCGACGGGATCCTCTGGCACGACAAATTCGTCATCGTTGAGGCTTGCCTCATCTTTGGAGGAAGGCATGTAATTATCGTCCTCGACCTCTCTGTCTGCCGCTCTCTCATGAGGGCTGGCTTCTCTATCCTCCTGTGCTGAATCTTGCTGGAGGTGGTTGTCTTCGGCACTGTCCGGGGTGTTATTATCCCCCGTGCTGGAATCACCGTTTTTGTTTTGGCGGGATTTAGAGCGGCGCCGTTGACGCCGGCGCTTAGGCTGCTTCTTGGAGGGGTCATCCTCCGCTGTTCCATCGCCATTGCCTTCTTTTGGGGTGTCCGCCATGTATATATCATACGACGAGGTGGCTTTCCAGTGCCCTATAGGCGCTGGTTCTTGATCGTCTCCTGCATCGGCGTCCATACCGTCGATGTCTTCGGAGTCGAAGTCGAGCATGTCGGTTAAATCATCGACAATGGCTATGAAGTGGGTGGTGGGTGGGCTTTGAATTTCTTCATCATCTGCATCCCAACCTTGCCGACCATAGTCCGGCCAGGGCTCTCTTGACAAAGAGAGAGACTTTAGTGACTTCAGAATATCGCCGAAGGGCGAGTGCTGAAAGATGTCCGCGGCGGTGAACTCCATGATCGGTGCCCAATCAGGTTCGATCGATCGGGGTGCGGAGGGCTCGGAGTCTGGTGAGGAGTCCGGCTCCTTGGAGTCACGGGCTTCACAGAGAACAGGGCTGGTGTTCGGCTCGATCGCCGTAGAAATTGCAGCCCCCGAGGCGGTGTCTAACCACCCATCCTCGGTTGGTGTGATTGGCTCCGAGCTAGGGGTCGGAGCGGACACAGGTGCGGCCTCCAGGGCACTGTTCGGCAGCAGAGCTAAATCATGCCCATTGTGACAGTGCGGCGCGCTTGGCTGTGGCTCGAATCCGTCGAAGATCAAGTCTCCGCGGATGTCGGCCGTGTAGTTCAAACTTCCAAATCTGACCTGATGGCCAGGGGCGTAGCTTTCGATCTGCTCTAGATGACCAAGCGAATTGGCCCGCAGTGCAAAGCCGCCGAATACGAAGATCTGTCCGGGGAGAAAAGTCTCACCCTGGATCACATCGCTGTTGATGATCGGAGAAGCCATCGGGCCTAAAAGCGACGACACAGAGGAACTCTCAATGAAAGCACCAATGTCGGTGTCAAAACCGGCGGATCTCGGGTAGGGGGTCCCGAACTGTGCGTCTTGGTCGGATGGTAACAGGAGGCATGGGACACGAAGTTTTACCCAGGTTCGGGCCCTCTTGATGGAGGTAAAACCCTACGTCCTGCTTGATTAATATTGATGGTATGGGTAGTACAAGAATAGATCTACCACGAGATTAGAGAGGCTAAACCCTAGAAGCTAGCCTATGGTATGATTGTTGTTCGTCCTACGGACTAAAACTCTTCGGTTTATATAGACATCGGAGAGGGCTAGGGTTACACAGATTCGGTTACAATGGTAGGAGATCTACATATCCGTATCGCCAAGCTTGCCTTCCACGCCAAGGAAAGTCCCTTCCGGACACGGGACAAAGTCTTCAATCTTGTATCTTCATAGTCCAGGAGTCCGGCCGAAGGTATAGTCCGGCCACCCGGACACCCCCTAATCCAGGACTCCCTCAGGGGTCTCCGGACAGCCGGACTATATCCTTTGGCTGGACTGTTAGACTATGAAGATACAAGATTGAAGACTTCGTCTCGTGTCCGGATGGGACTCTACTTGGCGTGGAAGGCAAGCTAGGCAGTACGGATATGGATATCTCCTCCTTTGTAACCGACCTTGTGTAACCCTAACCCTCTCCGGTGTCTATATAAACCGGAGGGTTTTAGTTCGTAGGACAACAACAATCATACCATAGGCTAGCTTCTAGGGTTTAGCCTCTCCGATCTCGTGGTAGATCAACTCTTGTAATACTCATATCATCAAGAATAAGTCAAGCAGGACGTAGGGTTTTACCTCCATCAAGAGGGCCCGAACCTGGGTAAAACATCGTGTCCCCTGCCTCCTGTTACCATCCGCCTTAGACACACAGTTCGGGACCCCCTACCCGAGATCCGCCGGTTTTGATACCGACAACGGCCCTTCACAACTTTCTTCCACAAATAAAATCCTGGATTTTTTGGATGTCTTCGGAACCCATTCCGAGACCCTAAAAAACTTTCCATATATAGATTCAGACTTTCTGAAACCATGTTATCCCTTTTTGGAATTCCAAGAACCCTTCTGGAACCATTCGAAACATTTCAGAACTATCTGAAACTCTTTTGTTGCTTTTTTAACTCATTTCTCATTTCCCCGGTAATCAGGACTAGACCCATTAAGTGTGTGGCCCTACAGGTTCAGAAACAAGAGGGCATGTCCCGGAACACCTTCCAAACAGTAGTTAACAACAAGATCTGTACACCCTTATTAACTCCCGCATATTCACAAAGTTCTCGAGCGAACCTTTGTTTACAAATACCATTCCCTTTGCTTCGCGATAAGTTTACAAAATCCGAGGTAGGATTATTGGTATCCCTGTGATCAACTCCTTGATAACTATACCGGTTATCTTTGTTACAGATTTCATTCTATTTACTCGTGTCCGTGTTTCGGTATCCCGTGATCATAATCACAAGTGTCTGGCCAGACGATAATGAACCCGTAACACTGTGTGGACCTAGGGAGTATCTCTCCATCGTGAGAGGAGAAAATCCTAGTCTTGAACTATTGATATCGAGACATACATTTTCAGTATACTTGTAAATTACTTTTATTCAAGTCCAGTTACGAAAGTGACATTCGGTAACCCCAAAGTAACCATCCAGTATGTTGATATACAATATTCTCATGGTCTAAGGAACAATGCAGTCGTTAACAAGTTATATGAAATACAGATAACATAACAACGAAGCCATCTCTTTGTAAATCATAAAGTTGGGTCTATCTAACTCCGTTGTTAGCATGACAACGGTGTTCTGATATATTGATAGCATCCTCGTTACACTCACAATGCTCATTATGAAGAAAACAAGATCATCATCAATGCATGAGCTAGTCATAGAGGCTAGACTAGGGATCATTTGCTATTTATATTATCACACATGTATATGAGTTTTACTTTGAATCTCATATTCAAGAACCAATACAATTGTAGCACAAAAACATAAACTTAATAATGAACATGAAAAATATAATAATATATTTATTGTTGCATGTAGGGCATATTTTCAACAGCGTATCGCCGGAGCATAGTACATATAGCCGCTGCCAGGCGAGGCGAACAAACGACTAGTCCAATTCCATGCAGCACAGCGGCCAAAGTAGGTTCTTGGGACGGCACGTCCGCATTGAAGCGACGATGCCCGACTGATCGCGTGGGTCAGCGCCGCCCTCCCATCCGGTCACATCACACGACATCAGTGTCAGGCGCTCTAGGCCGGCATGAATGCAGCGTGGGAAGCGGCGCGTCCATTGGATAAACACGAGAAAGGATTCTGGATGGGGTCAAGTTGTCAGACGTGTGTGTGACAATGGTCTAGACGTCCGCAAAGCCCCTCTGGTTTGCTTCCGGTTTGAGAGAAAAAGGATGCGTGGACCGGTTCGCGGACGGATGTGGGGCCGTATTGGATGACAAAACACGTCCGGACCATGTGGTCTAGACAAATGCGGACGGTTCGACGGTCCATGTTGCAGATGCCCTTAAACTCTTCATTAAAACAATGAAAACTAGTTTTTTTAAATGACCCCGCTTCAACCCATTGACTCTATGGAATTCTTTAATTTGGCTTTATTCTCAACTGTTACCACTATGAAATTCGTTAAACATAATCTCATCTCTTTGGATCCTGACTTCCCATCTATAATATCTTATTATACATGCTCACGTCACAAAATGCTTGATTTTCACTAATTATAGTAAGAGATCCTCCCCTCCTACTTTCAGGAGGAAGTTCTCACTTTCAATCCCTCTTTTATCCGGTTGATGTTCTTGTGAAGAACAACACATGGTTACCACCTCCGTCAAGTGGCCTCTAACAAAAACCAGCGGCTCTTTGCAAACTCGGGTGATAACGTGGAACAAGATGTTCGCACATGAACACGTCACCTTGTACCTCCAACGCCGAGGGTGATGCACCGCAGCTCACGTCGAAGGAGACCCGTCCGGAAGCGTGGTACGCAAGCAATTCGGCGGGTACTTTTCAGGACCCGAAACCCCACGCGCCCGAGAAGGACCCCGTCTGGACGTGCGGCGGCTATGGGCTGCCCTAGGTCGGTTCGCCTGCCCCTAGAGCCTCGAGGATCGCTGCCCTTCAACATGAAAAACGAGAGAGAAAAAACAAAGGAGAGATGTAAAACTAGGGTAAAAAGTAGATGTATTTTGCGATTGTGTGTTGTTGTTCAATCGGTCGTCACCTCTTGTCTATATAAGAGGCGGATGGACTTCCCGTACAACAAAAGGACTTGACTTGTCGTCCAAATCATTAAAATCTGGCCAAATTCGGACTTCTCACGACTTCCGGCCCGGATGTCCGGCTCTAGGCCCGGATGATCCAACCTAGCACAGTTTTCTGACAGCAGCTTACTGTTTTGGCTCTAGAATCCACATACGACCTTGGATTTGGACGTTTTTTATATCCAAATCAATCGCCTCGACGAGACGCACAACTTTCATGTTGAGCACTTTTCGATCTGAGGCCATCTTGGGGTGTTTCGTGTCATTTTCTAAAATCTGAAGTAGAAAAACTTATCCGGACGTCCGGATTCATGTCCGGATTATCCGGGCTTTACCCGGATGATCTGGGTGCCATCCGGATGATCTGGCTTCACGGGGACTGAAATTTATGGTTCTGTTGATTTACCCGGATGATAGTCCGGATGTCCGGGTCATTCATCCGGCCGAAAGCCGGATGGTCCGCATCCCGGCCCGGATGATCCGGCCAAATACTGCTGCAGCCCACTGTTTTGCCTGTAACTTTTGCCTATGACCTCGGATGAGGACGATTTTTATATCAAAATCGTCCATTTCGACAAGATTAAGAACTTTGTAGTTGAAAGTTTTTCATCCAAGGCCATCTTAATTAGGTTTCACGCCATTTTCTAATCTGATGTCAACACGGGTATCTTCAAAATTGTCATAACTTCTGCATCCGAGCTCCGTTTTGGACCATCTCTATATTTATTTTGATCGGCTTGAAGAGAGTCATCCAATGGTGACATGACATCATGAATTTGAACTCATATTGCTACAGCCTCAAGTCACTCTTTGCGATCATGCCATTTTCTAGCGTCAACACATGCCCCCTTATTTTTTGGCAAACTTGTGTGCCGAAAAATAACTTGCACGATGCTTTTCCTAAGGACGATGTCAACACTCCATCGGCCATTTTATGTGCTTAGGGCGATAATTTCTATATCGGCCATGTTCAACTTCTTGTTTACATCATACTCCCTTCGTGTTGGGGAACATTGCAGAAAACAAAAAATTTCCTACGGTTTCACCAAGATCCATCTAGGAGTTCATCTAGCAACGAGTGATCGGATTGCATCTACATACCTTTGTAGATCACGCGCGGAAGCGTTCAAAGAACGGGGATGAGGAAGGCGTACTCGACGTGATCCAAATCACCGGAGATCCTAGCGCCGAACGGACGGCACCTCCGCGTTCAACACACGTACGGTCAGCGTGACGTCTCCTTCTTCTTGATCCAGCAAGGGGGAAGGAGAGGTTGAGGAAGATGGCTCCAGCAGTAGCACAACAGCGTGGTGGTGGTGAAGCTGCAGTACTCCGGCAGGGCTTCGCCAAGCACTATGGAGGTGGAGGATGTGTTGGAGAGGGAGAGGGAGGCACCAAAGATGTGTTATGAGAGGCCCTCCTTCCCCACTATACATAGGGAGTCCAAGGGGGGGCGCTGGCCCTAGGAGATCCAATCTCCTAGGGGGCGGCGGCCAAGGGAGGAATCCCTCCTCCCCAAGGCACCTAGGAGGTGCCTTCCCCCTTTGGGACTCTTCCCTTCTTGAACCCTAGGCGCATGGGCCTCTTGGGGCTGGTGCCCTTGGCCCATATAGGCCAAGGCGCACCCCCTACAACCCATGTGGCCCCCCGGGGCAGGTGGCCCCACCCGGTGGACCCCCGGGACCCTTCCGGTGGTCCTGGTACAATACCGGTGACCCCGAAACTTGTCTCGATGCCCGAAATAGCACTTCCTATATATAATTCTTTACCTCCGGACCATTCTGGAACTCCTCGTGACGTCCGGGATCTTATTCGGGACTCCGAACAACATTCGGGTTACTGCATATACATATCCCTACAACCCTAGCGTCACCGAACCTTAAGTGTGTAGACCCTACGGGTTCGGGAGACATGTAGACATGACCGAGACGACTATCTGGTCAATAACCAACAGCGGGATCTGGATACCCATGTTGGCTCCCACATGCTCCTCGATGATCTCATCGGATGAACCACGATGTCGAGGATTCAAGCAACCCCGTATACAATTTCCTTTGTCAATCGGTATGTTACTTGCCCGAGATTCGATCGTCAGTATCCCAATACCTCGTTCAATCTCGTTACCGGCAAGTCACTTTACTCATACCATAGTGCATGATCCCGTGACTAGACACTTGGTCACTTTGAGCTCATTATGATGATGCATTACCGAGTGGGCCCAGTGATACCTCTCCATCATACGGAGTGACAAATCCCAGTCTTGATCCATGTCAACCCAACATACACTTTCGGAGATACCCGTAGTATACCTTTATAGTCACCCAGTTACGTTGTGATGTTTGGTACACCCAAAGCACTCCTACGGTATCCGGGAGTTACACGATCTCATGGTCTAAGGAAAGGATACTTGACATTGGAAAACTCTAGCAAACGAACTATACGATCTTGTGCTATGTTTAGGATTGGGTCTTGTCCATCACATCATTCTCCTAATGATGTGATCTCATTATCAATGACATCCAATGTCCATAGTCAGGAAACCATGACTATCTATTGATCAACGAGCTAGTCAACTAGAGGCTTACTAGGGACATGTTGGTGTCTATTATTCACACATGTATTACGATTTCCGGGTAACACAATTATAGCATGAATAAAGACAATTATCATGAACAAGGAAATATAATAATAATGCTTTTATTATTGCCTCTAGGGCATATTTACAACAGTCTCCCACTTGCACTAGAGTCAATAATCTAGTTACATTGTGATGAATCGAACACCCATAGAATTCTGGTGTTGATCATGTTTTGCTCTAGGGAGAGGTTTAGTCAACGGATCTGCTACATTCAGGTCCGTATGTACTTTACAAATATCTGTGTCTCCATCTTGAACATTTTCACGAATGGAGTTGAAGCGACGCTTGATGTGCCTTGTCTTCTTGTGAAACATGGGCTCCTTTGCAAGAGCAATAGCTCCAGTGTTGTCACAGAAGAGCTTGATTGGCCCCATGCATTGGGTATGACTCCTAGGTCAGTGATGAACTCCTTCACCCAAATTGCTTCATGCGCTGCCTCCGAGGCTGCCATGTACTCCGCTTCACATGTAGATCCCGCCACGACGCTCTGCTTGCAACTGCACCAGCTTACTGCCCCACCATTCAAAATATACACGTATCCGGTTCGTGACTTAGAATCATCCAGATCTGTGTCGAAGCTAGCATCGACATAACCCTTTACGACGAGCTCTTCATCACCTCCATAAACGAGAAACATTTCCTTAGTCCTTTTCAGGTACTTCATGATATTCTTGACCGCTGTTCAGTGTTCCTTGCCGGGATTACTTTGGTACCTTCCTACCAAACTCACGGCAAAGTTTACATCAGGTCTGGTACACAGCATGGCATACATAATAGAACCTATGGCTGAGGCATAGGGGATGACACTCATCTCTTCTATATCTTCTGTCGTGGTCGGACATTGAGCTGAGCTCAATTTCACACCTTGCAACACAGGCAAGAACCCCTTCTTAGACTGATCCATATTGAACTTCTTCAATATCTTATCAAGGTATGTGCTTTGTGAAAGACCTATGAGGCGTCTTGAACTATCTCTGTAGATCTTGATGCCTAATATATAAGCAGCTTGTCCAAGGTCCTTCATTGAAAACTCTTATTCAAGTAGGCCTTTATGTTGTCCAAGAGTTCTATATCATTTCCCATCAAAAGTATGTCATCTACATATAATATGAGAAATGCTACAGAGCTCCCACTCACTTTCTTGTAAACACAGGCTTCTCCATAAGTCTGCGTAAACCCAAACGCTTTGATCATCTCATCAAAGCGAATGTTCCAACTCCAAGATGCTTGCACCAGCCCATAAATCGAGCGTTGGAGCTTGCACACCTTGTCAGCATTCTTAGGATCGATAAAACCTTCCGGTTGCATCATATACAATTCTTCCTTAAGGAAACCATTAAGGAATGCCGTTTTGACGTCCATTTGCCATATTTCATAATCATAGAATGCGGCAATCGCTAACATGATTCGGACGGACTTCCGCTTCGCTACTGGTGAGAAAGTCTCATCGTAGTCAACCCCTTGAACTTGTCGATAACCCTTAGCGACAAGCCGAGCTTTATAGATGGTCACATTACCATCTGCGTCTGTCTTCTTCTTAAAGATCCATTTATTTTCTATGGCTCGCCGCTCAACGGGCAAGTCAGTCAAAGTCCATACTTCGTTTTCATACATGGATACTATCTCGGATTTCATGGCTTCTAGCCATTTGTCGGAATCCGGGCCCGCCATTGCTTCTTCATAGTTTGAAGGTTCACCATTGTCTAACAACATGATTTCCAAGACAGGGTTGCCGTACCACTCTGGTGCGGAATGTGTCCTTGTGGACCTACGAATTTCAATAGGAGCTTGATCAGAAGTATCTTGATCATTATCATTAACTTCCTCTCTAGTCGGTGCAGGCACCTCAGGAACATTTTCTTGAGTTGCGCCATTTTCCGGTTCAAGAGGTAATACTTCATCAAGTTCTACTTTCCTCCCACTTACTTCTTTCGAGAGAAACTCTTTCTCTAGAAAGGACTCATTCTTGGCAACAAAGATCTTGCCTTCGGATCTGAGGTAGAAGGTATACCCAATAGTTTCTTTAGGGTATCCTATGAAGACGCATTTTTCCGATTTGGGTTCGAGCTTTTCAGGTTGAAGTTTCTTGACATAAGCATCGCATCCCCAAACTTTTAGAAACGACAGCTTAGGTTTCTTCCCAAACCATAATTCATACGGTGTCGTCTCAACGGATTTCGACGGAGCCCTATTTAAAGTGAATGCGGCAGTCTCTAAAGCATACCCCCAAAAAGATAGCGGTAAATCGGTAAGAGACATCATAGATCGCACCATATCTAATAGAGTGCGATTACGACGTTCGGACACACCATTACGCTGAGGTGTTCCAGGCGGCGTGAGCTGTGAAACTATTCCACATTTTCTTAAGTGTGTGCCAAACTCGTGACTCAAGTATTCTCCTCCACGATCTGATCGCAGGAACTTGATTTTCCTGTCACGTTGATTCTCAACCTCACTCTGAAATTCCTTGAACTTTTCAAAGGTCTCAGACTTGTGTTTCATTAAGTAGACATACCCATATCTACTCAAGTCATCAGTGAGGGTGAGAACATAACGATAGCCACCGCGAGCCTCAACACTCATTGGACCGCACACATCAGTATGTATGATTTCCAATAAGTTGGTTGCTCGCTCCATTGTTCCTGAGAACGGAGTCTTGGTCATTTTACCCATGAGGCATGGTTCGCACGTGTCAAATGATTCGTAATCAAGAGACTCTAAAAGTCCATCAACATGGAGCTTCTTCATGCGTTTGACACCTATGTGACCAAGGCGGCAGTGCCACAAGTATGTGGGACTATCATTATCAATCTTACATCTTTTGGTACTCACACTATGAACATGTGTAGCATTACGCTCGAGATTCATTAAGAATAAACCATTCACCATCGGAGCATGACCATAAAACATATCTCTCATATAAATAGAACAACCATTATTCTCGGATTTAAATGAGTAGCCATCTCGAATTAAACGAGATCCTGATACAATGTTCATGCTCAAACTTGGCACTAAATAACAATTATTGAGGTTCAGAACTAATCCCGTAGGTAAATGTAGAGGTAGCGTGCCGACGGCGATCACATCGACCTTGGAACCATTCCCGACGCGCATCGTCACCTCGTCCTTCGCCAGTCTCCGCTTATTCCGCAGCTCCTGCTTTGAGTTACAAATGTGAGCAACTGCACCGGTATCAAATACCCAGGAGCTACTACGAGTACTGGTAAGGTACACATCAATTACATGTATATCACATATACCTTTCGTTTTGCCGGCCTTCTTGTCCGCTAAGTATTTGGGGCAGTTCCGCTTCCAGTGACCACTTTCCTTGCAATAAAAGCACTCAGTCTCGGGCTTGGGTCCATTCTTTGGCTTCTTCCCGGCAGCTTGCTTGCCGGGCGCGGCAACTCCCTTGCCGTCTTTCTTGAAGGTTTTATTACCCTTGCCTTTCTTGAACTTAGTGGTTTTATTCACCATCAACACTTGATGTTCCTTTTTGACTTCTACCTCTGCTGATTTCAGCATTGCAAATACTTCAGGAATGGTCTTTTCCATCCCCTGCATATTGAAGTTCATCACAAAGCTCTTGTAGCTCGGTGGAAGCGACTGGAGGATTCTGTCAATGACCGCGTCATCCGGGAGATTAACTCCCAGCTGAGTCAAGCGGTTATGCAACCCAGACATAGTGAGTATGTGCTCACTGACAAAACTGTTTTCCTCCATCTTACAGCTGAAGAACTTGTCGGAGACTTGATATCTCTCGACCCGGGCATGAGCTTGGAAAACCATTTTCAGCTCTTCGAACATCTCATATGCTCCGTGTCTCTCAAAACGTTTTTGGAGCCCCGGCTCTAAGATGTAAAGCATGCCGCACTGAACGAGGGAGTAGTCATCGGTACGTGCCTGCCAAGCGTTCATAACGTCTTGTTCTGCAGGGAGAACAGGTGCGTCACCTAGCGGTGCTTGTAGGACATAATCTTTCTTGGCAACTATGAGGATGATCCTCAGGTTCCGGACCCAGTCCGTGTAGTTGCTACCATCGTCTTTCAGCTTGGTTTTCTCTAGGAACGCGTTGAAGTTGAGGACTACGTTGGCCATTTGATCTACAAGACATATTGTAAAATTTTAGACTAAGTTCATGATAATTAAGTTCATCTAATCAAATTATTCAATGAACTCCCACTTAGATAGACATCCCTCCTGTAATCTAAGTATAACATGATCCGAGTTAACTAGGCCGTGTCCGATCATCACGTGAGACGGACTAGCCAACGTCGGTGAACATCTTCATGTTGATCGTATCTTCTATACGACTCATGCTCGACCTTTCGGTCTTCTGTGTTCCGAGGCCATGTCTGTACATGCTAGGCTCGTCAAGTCAACCTAAGTGTTTGCATGTGTAAATCTGTCTTACACCCGTTGTATGTGAACGCTGGAATCTATCACACCCGATCATCACGTGGTGCTTCGAAACAACGAACTGTCGCAACGGTGCACAGTTAGGGGGAACACTTTCTTGAAATTATTATGAGGGATCATCTTATTTACTACCGTCGTTCTAAGCAAACAAGATGCAAAAACATGATAAACATCACATGCAATCAAATAATAATAGTGACATGATATGGCCATTATCACACAGCTCCTTTGATCTCTATCTTGGGGCTCCATGATCATCTTGTCACCGGCATGACACCATGATCTCCATCATCGTGTCTCCATGAAGTTGCTCGCCAACTATTACTTCTACTACTATGGCTAACGCGTTTAGCAATAAAGTAAAGTAATTTACATGGCGTTTCTCAATGACACGCGGGTCATACAAAAAATAAAGACAACTCCTATGGCTCCTGCCGGTTGTCATACTCATCGACATGCAAGTCGTGATTCTTATTACAATAGCATGAACATCTCATACATCACATATATATCATTCATCATTCATCACAACTTTGGCCATATCATATCACAAAGCACTTGCTGCAAAAACAAGTTAGACGTCCTCTAATTGTTGTTGCAAGTTTTACGTGGCTGAAGTAGGGTTCTAGCAAGAACGTTTTCTTACCTACATGAAAGCCACAACGTGATTTGTCAACTTCTATTTACCCTTCATAAGGACCCTTTTCATCGAATCCGCTCCAACTAAAGTGGGAGAGACAGACACCCGCCAACCACCTTATGCAACTTGTGCATGTTAGTCGGTGGAACCGGTCTCACGTAAGTGTACGTGTAAGGTTGGTCCGGCCCGCTTCATCCCACAATACCGTTGAAGCAAGATAAGACTAGTAGCAGCAAGAAAGTTGACAACATCAACGCCCACAACAAATTGTGTTCTACTCGTGCAAGAGAACTACGCATAGACCTAGCTCATGATGCCACTGTTGGGGAACGTTGCAGAAAACAAAAATTTCCCTACGGTTTCACCAAGATCCATCTAGGAGTTCATCTAGCAACGAGTGATCGGATTGCATCTACATACCTTTGTAGATCACGCGCGGAAGCGTTCAAAGAACGGGGATGAGGAAGGTGTACTCGACGTGATCCAAATCACCGGAGATCCTAGCGTCGAACGGACGGCACCTCCGCGTTCAACACACGTACGGTCAGCGTGACGTCTCCTTCTTCTTGATCCAGCAAGGGGGAAGGAGAGGTTGAGGAAGATGGCTCCAGCAGTAGCACGACGGTGTGGTGGTGGTGGAGCTGCAGTACTCCGGCAGGGCTTCGCCAAGCACTATGGAGGTGGAGGATGTGTTGGAGAGGGAGAGGGAGGCACCAAAGATGTGTTATGAGAGGCCCTCCTTCCCCACTATACATAGGGAGTCCAAGGGGGGGGCGCCGGCCCTAGGAGATCCAATCTCCTAGGGGGGGCGGCGGCCAAGGGAGGAATCCCTCCTCCCCAAGGCACCTAGGAGGTGCCTTCCCCCTTTGGGACTCTTCCCTTCTTGAACCCTAGGCGCATGGGCCTCTTGGGGCTGGTGCCCTTGGCCCATATAGGCCAAGGCGCACCCCCTACAGCCCATGTGGCCCCCTGGGGCAGGTGGCCCCACCCGGTGGACCCCTGGGACCCTTCCGGTGGTCCCGGTACAATACCGGTGACCCCGAAACTTGTCCCGATGCCCGAAATAGCACTTCCTATATATAATTCTTTACCTCCGGACCATTCCGGAACTCCTCGTGACGTCCAGGATCTCATCCGGGACTCCGAACAACATTCTGGTTACTGCATATACATATCCCTACAACCCTAGTGTCACCGAACCTTAAGTGTGTAGACCCTACGGGTTCGGGAGACATGTAGACATGACCGAGATGACTATCTGGTCCATAACCAACAGTGGGATCTGGATACCCATGTTGGATCCCACATGCTCCTCGATGATCTCATCGGATGAACCACGATGTCGAGGATTCAAGCAACCCCGTATACAATTCCCTTTGTCAATCGGTATGTTACTTGCCCGAGATTCGATCGTCGGTATCCCAATACCTCGTTCAAACTCGTTACCGGCAAGTCACTTTACTCGTACCGTAGTGCATGATCCCTTGACCAGACACTTGGTCACTTTGAGCTCATTATGATGATGCATTACCGGGTGGGCCCAGTGATACCTCTCCGTCATACGGAGTGACAAATCCCAGTCTTGATCCATGTCAACCCAACAGACACTTTCGGAGATACCCGTAGTATACCTTTATAGTCACCCAGTTACGTTGTGATGTTTGGTACACCCAAAGCACTCCTACAGTATCCGGGAGTTACACAATCTCATGGTCTAAGGAAAGGATACTTGACATTGGAAAACTCTAGCAAACGGACTATACGATCTTGTGCTATGTTTAGGATTGGGTCTTGTCCATCACATCATTCTCCTAATGATGTGATCTCGTTATCAATGACATCCAATGTCCATAGTCAGGAAACCATGACTATCTGTTGATCAACGAGCTAGTCAACTAGAGGCTTACTAGGGACATGTTGGTGTCTATTATTCACACATGTATTACGATTTCCGGATAACACAATTATAGCATGAATAAAGACAATTATCATGAACAAGGAAATATAATAATAATGCTTTTATTATTGCCTCTAGGGCATATTTCCAACACTTCGTTCGGAATTACTTGTCGTGGAAATGGATGTATCTAGACATATTTTAGTTCTAAATACATCCATTTCCGAGACAAGTAATTCCGAACGGAGGGAGTACCCTGGAACCGATTACCACCAATCGGCTTTAAAGAGATGGGAATGAGCCCATTCCTCATAGCATTAAGGAAATCAAACTCCAAGAGGTCACGCCGTGTTAAGCAAGTAACATCCGGATGATTCCAATCCACCGATGCATCGGCCAAAGCAACACAAGCCGAATTATCCGCGTGAATGACTTCTACCTCATCATCGACCCACTATATTAAGAATTGATGCATGGTAGATGGCACACATTTGTTAGTATGAACCCAATCGCGGCCTAATATAACATTATAGTTACCTTGCACCTAGGCGATGAAGAATGTGGTGGCCAAAGTTTTGCTTCCCACGATGAGTTCCATGCACATCACACCTTTGGCCTCTGTCTTTTCTTTACCCTCAAATCCATTAAGTACCATATTGGTCTTCATCAATGCATCATTATCTAATCCCAACTTCTTGAAGACCGAGTAGGGCATAAGATTTACCACAGCACCGCCATCAACGAGCATCCTAGCAACCGGCGATCCGTTAATATGACCTTTGAGGTACAATGGCTTCAAGTGTTTCACCGGTTCTTTTGGCTTCTCAAAGATAGCGTTCTTTGGACCAAAATCCAGTTGAGCCACCTCCCCTTCCTCACCTATAGCACAAAACTCGACAGGTAAGTAATACACCATATTAATATCCATACCTTCCCGAACCGACGTAGAGTCATAATCCACCATCTCATCTTCATCCCCCAATGTGTATACTGGGCTCAAAGTTTCCTCAATTGAAGGGGATTTTTCACGTGGTGTGGACGATGTAACAGGGGTCGCATCCTCCTCCTTTGGTGGTGAAGGTGTTGCTGCAGCTAATGTAGAAGCATCTGCGTTTTGTTTTTGTTTAGGCCTCCACACTTGTTTTGTGAGTGCCATGGGCCGAATTTCACTTAACAATTCGTCCCTTTGCCTCTCCTTTGTGTGCTCTACCTTCTCGTGGTTTCTCATGCGTTGTAATCTCCTTTTCATGGTCTTAGTTAAACCGGGAGGACACCACTTAGGTTGAGTATATTTGGGATCCCTTGTTTTGTCCTTGCTTGTGCTCGCCTCATGATCACTAACCATGGAACCCTGCTGAACAATCCAGATTACCAACAACCGGCTTTTCAATCTCCTTTTGCTTGTCGCACTCTGAGATTTCCGCATTAGATGACTTAACACGCCACACTTTTTTATTGGCCTTACTTGGAGAATTTTTTTGGCCGATTAGCACCATAGCTCAAACGGCCTTGTGTGGGGTAATAAAGCCTCTCGCGAGCAGGCCTTCTAGGTGCTGCCCACCACATATGGAAAGCATAAGGAGCCATTGGGGGCTGCCCCCATCCTCCACTGAAGCCTCTCATGTAATATGGCGCATAAGAGGGCTGTGACATCCATGGTGTCGGTGCCCATGAACCATATGGCCTTGCATATCGTCGAAACTCTTGCTCCAGAGGCAATCTTGAACGCTTTGAATGTGATGGCCGATTAGAGCTAGAACCGGCCGCTTGACTTGCATATTTGGATAGCAACATATCAAAAGTTGGCTTGATTCTCTTGTTCTTAGTTTCATTCTTTTTCCACTTGCCAACTTCTGAATTCTTGGGCTTGATCAATTTAACATGAGCATCCTCTTGTACTTGTGGTTGCCCCCCGAGTGTAGCATTTTTTATAGTGATCTTCAACACTTCCTTGCCATCGGGTTGCTTCTCAAGCACAATCTTTCTTCCCAAGACCTTGTCGCCCTCCTTGCTATTCCTGGGTTCACCAATAACAACATTATCTTTATTAGCGGATTCGGCTATGTTAGGCCGAATTAACATTTTCTTCCCTTCCAAGTCTATGGTGTTTATGGGGAAGGGCTGCTTATCAACTTGCATCTCAGCAAAATTCAATCGTCCGTCATTAATGGACGATTGTATTTGTCGTCGAAAAACATTGCAATCGTTAGTAGCATGAGAAAATGAATTATGGTACTTGCAATAAGCACGCCGTTTCAGCTCCTCAAGCGGCGGTATGGTGTGTGATATTCTAATCATCTTATCTTGCAAGAGAGCATCAAATATTTTATCACACTTTGATATATCAAAAGTAAACCTCATCTCCTCATCACAATTCTTGCGAATCGGCTTAAGAGCATTGCACATATAGGGTTTGGCCTTTGAGGACCAAACAAATTCAGTAGTATAGACATCAACCTCATCGTCCGAATTATCATCATTGTGTTCAACCATATGCATTCTAGGGCGATCGATTGCAGACCTATGGACCTCTTTACTTCGACTCTCTTGGGCCAAAGCTTTTTGTAAGACTTGATTAATGCTCGAAAACTCATAACTTTCTAGCCTCTCTTTAATGTGAGTTTTCAAACCATTAAGAACAAGATCTGCCAAGTCTCTCTCAGTTATCACTAAGCTATAACATCGGTTTTTTATCTCTAAACCTCTTGACATAATCGGTGACCGATTCATCATGTTTCTGCCTAACCGATGTAAGATGCGACAACTTTAGCTCATTATCGCCGCTATAAAAGTGATCATGAAACTTTTGCTCTAATTGCGACCATAAGAGAATTGAGCCATGTGGCAAAGCAGCAAACCATGAAAATGCGGTACCAGTTAAAGATAATGAAAATAAACGCACTTTAAATTCTTCTATGGAACCTGCTTCACCCAACTGTGCTAGATACTTACTCACATGCTCCCAAGTTGTTTTCGTACCCTCACCACTAAATTTAACAAAATCAGGAACCTTATAACCTTGATGGTAAGAAATTGCATCGAAGTGTTCAGGATAAGGCTTTTGGTACACACGACTCTTTACTTTCGGCTCGTTTCCGAAAGTTTCTAGAAACATCTTATGCAAATCCTCCCTTAATTTAGCTAAAATTGGATCCGAGGTAGATGAAGATGTTTGTGTCAATGGCATAGGAGCAACCTGAGTACTAGCTATTGGTGCAACTTGTGGGATGGGCGCCGGACCATAATTCGGCGGAAGACCAAACATGCTTGCGCCTATGGGTGGTGTGACAAAGTGATTCGGCGTTGACGCTGAATTGGGCACACTCATAATAGGATTAGGGTATGTGGGTGCAGCCACAAGCTGGTTGGTTTGAGTAGGGTAAAAATTCAACGGCATATTATATTGTTGTTGCATAGGTGGTGCCGATGAAAGAGGTAAAATTGGACTAGGGTTTTCAGATATACCAACAGTACCACTAGATGACGGAGGCATATTTTTCTTAGCACTAGTATTTGCCACAAAAGAATTGTATGTCATCACATTACCCTTACTAACAAGATTTTCAATCACAGCCACTTGCTCTGGAGAAAAAACTTTACTCACAGTGATTTCATCTTGTTCATCAATGAGAGGAGGGAAATTGATGTTTCCAACCGGAGTGATGTTGCCTTGACGGTCCTTCTTGAAACTTGAAAGAAACGCCTCCAAATCCTCCTCCTCGCGCTTCTTCTTGAGCGCCTCAAAAGCCTCTTCATGTTGCTTCTTGCGCGCTTCGTAGGCTTGGCGATGTTCATCCGATAGTTCATCAAGACCGGGCTTAATGATGTTATCGGTGCTAACTTCTGAGGGCTTCGGGAGATCAGACATGGTTGATGATGATTCTTGATCACCGGAGTCGCCAAAAAGTGTGTTCGCACACGAACACGTCACCGTGTACCTCCAACGCCGAGGGTGATGCACCGCAGCTCACGTCGAAGGAGACTCGTCCGGAAGCGCGGTACGCAAGCAATCCGGCGGGTGCTTTTCAGGACCCGAAACCCCACGCGTCCGGGAGGGACCCCGTCTGGACGTGCGGCGGCTATGGGGTGCCCTAGGTCGGTTCGCCCGCCCCTAGAGCCTCGAGGATCACTGCCCTTCAACACGAAGAACGAACGAAAAACGAGAGAGAAAGAACAAAGGAGGGATGTAAAACTAGGGGTAAAAGTAGATGTATTTTGCGATTGTGTGTTGTTGTTCAATCGGCCGTCACCTCTCGTCTATATAAGAGGCGGATGGACTTCCCGTATAAGAAAAGGACTTGCCTTGTCGTTCAAATCATCAAAATCTGGCCAAATTCGGATTTCTCACGACTTCCGGCCCGGATGTCCGGCTCTAGGCCTGGATGATCCGGCCTAGCACAGTCTTCTGACAACAGCTTACTGTTTTGACTCTAAAATCCACATACAACCTCGGATTTGGACGTTTTTTATATCCAAGTCAACCGCCTCAACGAGGCGCACAACTTTCATGTTGAACACTTTTCGATCTGAGGCCATCTTAAGAGTGTTTCGGGTCATTTTCTAAAGTCTGCAGCAGAAAAACTTATCCGGACGTCCGGATTCATGTCCGGATTATCCGAGCTTTACCCAGATGATCTGGGTGCCATCCGGATGATCTCGCTTCACGGGGCCCAAAATTTATGGTTCTGTTGATTTACCCAGATGATAGCCCGGATGTTCGGGTCTTTCATCCGACCGAAAGCCGGATGGTCCGGATCCCGGCCCGGATGATCCGGCCAAATACTGCTGCAGCCCATTGTTCCGCCTGTAACTTTTGCATACGACCTCGGATGAGGACAATTTTTATATCAGAATCGTGCGTTTCGACAAGATGAAGAACTTTGTAGTTGAAAGTTTTTCCATCCAAGACCATCTTAATTAGGTTTCATGCCATTTTCTAATCTGATGTCAACACGGGTATCTTTAAAATTGTCATAAGTTCTGCATCCGAACTTCGTTTTGGACCATCTCTATATTTATTTCGATCGGCTTGAAGAGAGTCATCCAATGGTGACATGACATCATGAATTTAAACTCATGTTGCTACAGCCTCTTTGCGATCATGCCATTTTCTAGTGTCAACACAAGAGGAGATGCATGACAACTTAAGATGTCTAGCAGAGCAGTGTTGAAAGAGAGCACATCCTTTCCCATGGCCACACTCGTGCATGTGTAGTCTGCACACGTAGCAACTCAATGAATTTTTCTTTTGCGAATGAACTCGATGAAAATTCAAAAAAGAAAAGAAATGCCTACGAGTCGTTCTTTTCAGGGGCGGGACATGACATGAGCCTCGAGAGAAAAGGAAAACAGGTCTGGTCGAACGCGTGCCGTTGCTCGGTCGTTGGTTCGTGTACCCCGGCCCGAGTCCCTCGGCGCAGGCACACTCGCTCACGCACGCACGCACACGGCACGAGCTTCAGCTCACGCCGAGGCAGTCGCGCAGGAGACGCGCACGCACCAACCAAACACTAGTCAGCAACGCAGCCCACCCAAGTTGACAATCGTCACTCCCTTGTCTCCCCCACCCAGCAGCTCCCGTCTCCCCCTCTCGCTCTCGCTCACGCTCACGCTCACGACACAGGTCCGCACAGCCGCACGGAGACGAATCGAATCGAAGCCCGAGCGGAGGACAGGCGAGGCCGTACCTAGGGTTTCGCTCGCCGGCGAGGATCCCGACGCAGCGCCGCCAGAGGCAGCGCCTCCGCTGAGGTAACTGCCCATCTGTTCCGGCCCCCCTCCACGCCGCTGGGTCTAGTCGAGCTCAAGCTAGGGTTTCCGCGACGGAATTCCGGGGGGTTTTCGGCGGGGTTCGCCGGATCTGGAGGGGCTCGGGGGGCCGATTGGGAGCGCTCCTCGCGGGAATTGCGGGCTCCGGAGGCGCCGCATTGGCGGTGGTTGGTGGGGGGCGGAATTGGGGACGCTTCCTGCGCGTAGTGCTTGTGCCGTACGCTACGGGATTCCACTTTCCGGGGAGCTTGTATGCATGTACGAGGCGAATGTTGAAGGTTTTATATAGGGTTTTTGGGTTGCGATGGCTGCTCGACCTCTCCCTGGAGGAAGCCTGGAAATGATGCCGCCTGCTTAGGAGCTTAGGAGCACCGCGTTGCTGCATGTGGTGCTTTAGTTGCCGTCTGGAGTGGTGTTGATTTGGTGGCCATTTGGGGGACTTTGTAGCAAATGACTTGGTTAAGTTTAGTCGTCTCTACAGCGTAGACACACTGGGTATAGACATTAGGCTGGTACTGTTTCAGATATAGCTGTGGATAGGGTGATTTTGCCGGGCAACGGTTGGATTTGGCGCTTTTTGTATGTATCTTTGAATTTGCGAGACACATCTCTTTCCATTTTTGCTTGCCTGGCCTCCGCGTTGGTGCCTACATGACTGATGTGTTGATATTAATATCCTTAATATTCCGTGTAGCTTAATTCTTGGTGATTTAGGCTAAGCCTCTGATTTGCTGAACTGGATGTGCTTCAATAAATTTTAGAAGCGAATTTCCGTTGGGGTCAATTAGAAGATTCACTGTAGTGATCAAATTTAGTACGCGATGTTAATGGGTTAACTCGAGTTCATTGATTGGACTTCACCGATAGGCAGCAATTGGTCCTGTGATACTGTATTTGTAATGTTTGACGGAATTGGGATTACTTTAGGTGATGACGTTACTACTGGTCCTAGCGCTATTTTTATTTTATTGAATTTTTGTCGTTACTCTCACGGATCTAGACTTAGTCTTCACCCAATTGGAGTCGGACAAGTGAGCTGTCCTACTAATCGTCGGAATTTTCATTGGTTCATAATGGTGCTGCTAAGGGGCAATCATTTATTGTAATGGGCGCTACCGTTTCGCTTTTCTAGCTGTCAGATAACGGACTTCTTAAAATGGTGTTGAAATATTATTTTCCGTTCTTGATGCTTTTCTGGTTTACTAACGAAATCCTGAAGTCATGCCGATATTGTGACTTTGAGGCTGCGATGGTATTGTTTGGTACTCCTACACATACATCACCTTGTCTCTATGTGAAGTTGTGCTAGCGTAGGGCAGCATGGTGAGACAAAATTTATTCTATGGGCTGTGATTGAATACACTCGAGTGACGTGTAGTAAACGCTAAACCTGTATACTCGAGTGATGTGTAGTTATTTTTGGCATTGTAATTTCTAATTATGGGATTTATCACGTTCTACTTGTTTGGCAGGTTTCTTCGGGCCTGTACCCATGCTTTCAGCTTTCAGAAGGTGATTGTAGAGGGGGAGGATGGAAGAGGAGGAACATCGTGGAGTTGTTCTGGTATGCAGCGTCTGTGGGTTCCTCTTCGCTGTCCTTGGCCCTCTCAGCTTTTGGATTCTATGGGCTGTGAATTGGAGGCCATGGAGGTTATATAGGTATGCTGGTGATTGAATATACTTTTTTGCGAGGATTATGCTTTTATTTGCATGTATCATTTGTTTGGTTCTTACTTGGGATTAACTAATAATCTGCTATGTTAAATTCGTTGTTTGTGCACTCTATTTTTTCCTATTCAAATTCCATGCATTTTATCGTTGTGTACCATTGAATGTTGGTATTGATATAAAGCTTGACGCACCAGTCTAATCACACG
>NC_041390.1:515202314-515222790 GCF_002162155.2 Triticum dicoccoides
CAATTGTTCTTTACCTCACTGTGATATTTCTAATGTTTTTACGAGTACCCAGCTAGTAGTTTGGTTGTTACATTTGCAGATATTTCACTCAGTAAGAAGCATTTTTATCCTAATGATATCAAGACAGCAAAGTAGGTAGGGTTGGTATCAGTAACACACTAGCGCATGAAACTATTCTTGCAATTCTATTATATTTCCATTCTAGCTTCATACTTTCTGATTACTTAAAGCCTGCTGTCCATGTATGGAGTATAGTGTTTTTTTCTTTCTGATCCTGTGTTTGGCAAGTAGCGGATGGGCAAATATGCATCCTTATTTAGGCTCATTGTGTTCACAGTGCATTGACTTCTGGTTTCACCCGTTTGGCTTTCCTAGTTAGGTGTTAATCTTTTTCATCCTATTTTCTTATTCAGCTGGATATACGCAAGGAAATGGCCAGCCTATGTGCAAGGACCTCAGCTAAGCACACTCTGCAGTTTTTTGACCCTTTTTGCATGGCTTGTCGTCATTTCCCCTATAGCAGTTCTGCTAGTGTGGGGAAGCATCCTTATTGCTCTTATGGAAAGGAACATAACTGGTTTAGCTGTTATAATGGTTGGCGTTGCTTTGCTTCTATCATTCTACTCTATAATGCTCTGGTGGAGAACACAATGGCAAAGCTCAAGTATGTTTTCTATCCTTTGTGTTGATTTTATAAATTGGCATTTCTTCTTCCAGAATTTTTGCCCACGTAGTTCTCATTCTTTGTCCAAATGTCATCATGCTTGAGTACGGTTGCTCCTGAAATGCATTGGATTTTTTGGTGGGCGTTATATTATCTCTCTAGAACATGAATAAACCCTCTGTCTTCTGGCTATAAAGAAACACTCAATTCTTTTTAGACACTGATAATAATTCAATGTTACTTGCCCCCCATATATTTGCCATGACATGGCGTTTTGTACTTCTGCATCCAATTTGCACGGTGTTTGGTCCCGGCATCTAGCATTCTACCCACAATAGTTGGCCATACAACCGCGATTATTCCATATCAAAATTTCTTCCAGAAGGACCTGACTAGTCACATTAGAAAATAGAGATACTATGGGAATTATTTCAAAACATGTTTGACATAAAAGTTTTTAGATCATCACAACCAAAGTGTGGCTAAATCACTTTTGTAGCTAACCACATTTTGCCTAAGCTAAGTTAGCCGTGAACCAAATGGGCGGCTTACATAAAGAGAAGTTACAAATCCCTGTGGACCGTTCAAAATGTTATCAGCAGTTTCATCTAAAAAAGTTATCAGCAGTACTTGTTCCAGAATTTCTTCACTTTGTTTTGTATTAGATGTTTCTGCTATTGGGTCAATACTATCTTTTTGTCCTTTTGTGAGCTGAGACACTGTTTTCTTTTCGCTTGATCTATTAAAGACATTAACAAATGGAAATCCCTGTGGGCTGTGGAGGTTCAAAATGTTATCAGCCGTTTCATCTAAATATTGTTCTATCATTTCTTCATTTTGTTTTGTATTAGTTGTTTCTACTATCGGGTCAATCAACTATCTGTTTGTCCTTTAGTGAGCTTTTTGGTTGATCTATTAACGATATTAACATATGGATTGTTTGTTGCAGAGGCTGTTGCTTATCTTCTCCTCTTGGCAGTAGGTCTGCTGTGTGCCTATGAATTTTGTGCTGTTTATGTCACAGCCGGTGCTAGTGCTACTGAAATCAATTCTCCATCTGGATTCTTCTTTGGATTATCTGCAATATCATTGGCCATCAATATGCTCTTTATATGTAAAATACTGTTTAATGGTAAAGCCACTCTTCTCTCAGCTTAGTTGAGCCTTATCTTAATATACAAATTTATGAAACTTTTGAAATTCCATACATATTATCTGCAGGAAGTGGATTCGATGTTGATGAATACGTCCGGAGGTCGTACAAGTTTGCATATTCTGATTGTGTTGAAGTGGCCCCTGTCTCATGCTCCCCTGACCCCCCGGATCCTAGTGAGTTATACATGACAAAATCCAGCAGGTGAGTCCAGCATTTTATTCTCGAAATATCTTTTACTAACTTAACTAAACTGCGGTATACCAGCTTCAGTAAGTTTTATGATGTTCACTTGGCTAATCTATTTTTCTTTCAAATTTAATAAGATGATGAGTTAAAAATGCAGGGTGTTGCATCTAGGGCTTCTCTACCTTTGCTCCCTGGTTGTGCTTGTTGTCTATTCCATCTTGTATGGTGTGACATCAAAAGAAGCACGTTGGTTGGGTGCTTTAACTTCAGTTGCTGTAGTGATTCTTGGTAATGCTTTTTCTGTGGACTATTGATTGTTTGTGCTCTGTATCTGTTTCTTTGACATCCTGGTTTTCTGTTGTACAGACTGGAATTTGGGCTTGTGTTCATTCAGGTTTGAGCTTCTTAAAAGTCGGACGCTAGCGTTATTTGTGGCTGGAGCATCGCGCGTTTTTCTCATGTGCTTTGGGGTTCATTACTGGTTTGTATTCATCTTTGTGCTTCTTTAGTTGATCATATTTAAGTCCTAGTACTTCTTCCTACTTACTGACTAAGGTATTAAATTAGGTACCTTGGACATTGCATCAGCTATGCTTTTGTGGCATCTGTTCTTTTAGCTGCTGCTGTCTCTGGCTGGCTTTCTATTTCCAACCCCTCAGTTGCAAGGATTGATGCTCTAAGAAGTACAGTGATAAAGCTGCGAGAAGGATTTCGAAGAAAAGGACAAAATAGTTCTTCAAATTCATCAGAAGGTTGCGGATCTAGTGTGAAGCGTAGTAGTGGTAGTGTTGAAGCATGTCAACATGGTAATACTACCGATTCTATTTACAGAAGTAATTCACAGAGTGATGGGGTCCATTGGAATAGTGTTCCTTTTGATCGATCCAACAGTTGTCAAGAAGGCAGAAGCTCTGACAAGAACATAGATAGTGGACGTGCAAGTTTAGCGCATCGCAGTAATTCGTGCCTTTCTGCCGTCCAAGACTCTGAAACTGCGATCATTTCTGCAGATAGACATGGGGATACCACTGCTTCACTTGTTGTTTGTTCTAGCAGCGGTTTGGAAAGTCAAGGCTGCGGGTCTAGTGGATCAGCCACTGCCTCGGGTAATCAGCAACTGTTGGATTCGAACTTAGCTGCAATTTTTCAAGATAGGCTGAATGATCCAAAGATCACATCTATGCTAAAAAGGAATGGTGGACTTGGAGATGTGGAACTGGCTAATCTTCTACATGATAAAGGCCTGGATCCTAATTTTTCTTACATGTTGAAAGATAAGGTTATGGATCCACGGATTTTAGCTTTGCTACAGAGAAGCAGCCTAGATGCAGACCGAGAACATCAAGATGATGCAGATGCTACTGCTACTGAGGAATTGGATACGACTATTGCAAACCAGATCTCTTTGTCAGAAGAACTCAGGAGAAACGGGCTAGAAAATTGGCTGAACATTTCAAGACTGATTTTTCATCAAGTGGCCGGTACTCCAATACGGTCCTTCGTTGTATTTACCCTAATATTTATTGTAGAGACAGTTACTGTTGCTGTCCATCGACCAGAGCCCATCAAGGTGATAAATGCAATACATGAACAGGTAATATTTGTCGCAGAAGCACTATAGCACCTTTGAAAGATTGATTTAACATTGGTAAAACATGTGATAGATTTCCCCCCTTCATTTGGCAGTTTGAGTTTGGTTTCTCCATACTGCTTTTATCACCAGTTGTCTGTTCCATCATGGCATTCACATGGTCCCTGCGTGCGGAAGAGATGATGATGACATCCAAACCACAGAAGGTGATTAGTGATATACAACAAGAGAACTTTTCATTCTTTAGTACCAATTATCATGCCATGTCAGATTATAACCGTCATACTAATACGAGGCTCTTATCACCATATCAGAACAAGTACTTTGTACTATTTCTGTTTTAAAACTTACCATGAACCAGATGCTATGTAATGCAAAAGGTATATATATATATATTTGCGGATAGTGCAAAAGGAATATGATGGTAGAGGCAAATTGAAATGCTGTGCAAGAATTTTAGCAATACATGTGCGTGCCTCTGGATAACTCTGGGTATCTTTACTAGACATGCTTTAGTGCATCAAACTCTCTTATGTAAAGGCCATCTGTGCTTATCTTTCGAAAACAAATAAATATGTGCTCATATTGCACTGAGTATGCTGGGTCTGTCCTTTTATTGCACTGAGTATGCTGTTATGTTGCTTAATTTTACTTGAAATGCAACTTCATTCTCAGCTATAATGACTTGCCATTGTTTTCCACATCTTCAGTATGGCTTCATCGCGTGGCTGTTGAGTACATGTGTTGGCTTACTTCTCTCTTTCTTGAGGTACACTCACTGCTTAATATCTGAAATATCAGTAACTATTATAATTTTAATCATATGCAATACTGCTAATTAATTTCTGTGCCTGTTTATTTCACTTAAGACTAAATATTTTCACAAGGGTATAAAATGATAATATGCAAATCATGCTAGTCATAACCATTTGTTCCACATATGGTTTTAAGGGCACTTTATTATTATATACGTTTCATACATCATTTTCTTCAAAATGACTTCTTCTGTACAAGAGAATCATTTGTGTATGTGATTTCTCTTAAAGAAACTTACGGCTCTTTATACTTGCGGAAGGGATTACGTGTATACTGGAAATCCAGAGTGTGCCATCCTCAGTTGGCAAGTGACGTGACCTATATCTATTAGTTGTGTTACATGCATGTTTCACTTTAGGCGGCATGAGATGATGATACATGCTCAAAAATAGATCTCCACTTTGTTTCTATGGATATCAGTTTACATCCGGTTCTACTACGAGGTGCTTTATCCTGTAGGATGTTAGAGAAATACAGATCCGAATTTTCGTACTCCAGTTATCCAGTGAGCTAAGATATAATGCAATAAGACATGATTCAAGCAAGTACAATAATTATATGGGATTAAGCATTACGCTAGCACACAGACACCCTTAACAAAGTCTAATGGTGGTGTCACTGCTGAAGGTTTTCTATTGTTTATCAGTTTGTCTTAGGATGAGCTTCATTATGTGATTGATTAACTAAATTTATTTTGGGTGCATGTGCAAGACTAAAGCTTTAGGTTGACTGCTATATTTTAGTTGGGTAATGATGATGGCTTGACATATTCAAATCATCCGCTGTCTGTAGTCAAAACCTGTTTTACACATAGATTCTGTGGCAACTAGATATCTTCAATTAATGCAATTCCTATTTTCATTGGTGAAATGTATCCTTTTTTGGTTCTGAATGTTACTTATGCTATTCTGCAGCAAGTCATCAGTTATATTGGGTTTGTCTCTCACGGTCCCACTTATGGTGGCTTGCCTCTCATTTGCTATTCCTATATGGATGCGTAATGGTTATCGTTTCTGGATTCCGGGAGGGGAACTTGATAATCGTGAAAATATTCGTCAATCTCCAGGGAAGAAAGAGGTTTGTTTCGCGTATCTTCTTAAAATTTAGCAATGGGTATTATTTATATATGTACTAACCAATATGCAACGTTCATCTATCTAAGCTCTTTGCATAACTGAACTTATAATGTATGCCACACTCTGACCCAGCTTCGTGTTATGTCCTGAGCTGTAGTTTTATTGCATGCACCATGTTCTGCAGTATATATATATCCAAACATGAACAATTTTCTGTCCCTATTTTACAGCATTACTCCTTCTGTCCCATATTAGTTGTCGCTCAAATGGATGTATCTAGCACTGAAGTGCGTGTAGATACATCCATTTCAGCGACAACTAATATGGGACGGAGGGTGTATTATTATTCTAGATACCTTCCAGTCCACCAATGGTATTTGAAATTATGTTCATGTTGCTCATTATTAATCTTTTGTTGTCAGGGGACTCTCTTCGCAATCAGCGTAGTTGTTTTCATTGCATCAGTTATTGGCCTTGGCGCCATAGTATCGGCGAAGCCTTTAGATGCTTTAGGCTACAGAGGATGGGATGCTGATAAAAAGAGTTTTTACTCTCCCTATGCAACATCTATGTATCTTGGATGGGCATTATCTTCCACAATTGCGGTGCTTGTTACTGGGGTGATACCTATTGTTGCTTGGTTTGCCACATACCGATTTTCGCCTTCATCGGCCATATGTGTTGGCCTTTTCGCAAGTATGTCGTACTTGATCTTTTCTCAATTTGATATTGAAGCTGACGCTTTCAGATATAACTGACTCCTGAGTTGTTACTTTTTGTAGCTGTTCTTGTATCCTTCTGCGGTGCATCCTATTGGGGAGTTGTAAATTCACGTGAGGACGGGATTCCTCTAAAGGCTGATTTCCTGGCAGCACTACTCCCCTTACTTTGCATTCCTGCAATGTTTGCTCTGTTCACTGGGCTGTATAAATGGTATAAAGTCCACCTGTAGCATTTTCATTTCTACTCATATTTTTGCTGTGCTGAGATGAAACGCAAAAAATTGCAGGAAGGATGATGATTGGAAGATCTCCCGAGGAGTTTACCTTTTCGTCGGCATGGGAATGTTGCTATTGCTTGGTGCTATATCAGCAATTATCGTCACAATTAGACCTTGGACTGTAAGTTAACCTAAATCATGGAGAAATCTTCATATACATGTGTAATTCATCTGTGTATAAGTTATAACGGAGTATAATTGACATGACATCTTTATACAGGTCGGAGTCGCATGCCTCCTAGTTACCCTGTTCCTTGTATTTGCTATTGGGGTCATTCACTACTGGAAATCTAATAATTTCTATTTAACAAGAACACAGATGCTACTTGTCTGTTCCCTTGCTTTTCTCCTCGTGCTGGCTGCCTTCCTTATGGGTCTGTTTCAGGGTGAGTACAGGTTCTCCCTTCGCTGTCTTCCATTCTGCTTTTACTAGTTTTAGCGGTTTGGTGCACTGTACTACTGTCATCATTTCATATTAAATGTGAATATCTTTTACAGGCAAACCTTTTCTTGGAGCATCTATTGGTTATTTCTCATTTCTGTTTCTTCTCACTGGAAGGGCTTTGACTGTAAGTTTGATTTATGTTACTTACTTGCATAACTATTAGCCATCAGATGCTAGTTTTGATATTTGCTGATCATCCTGTGACACTGAATGAACATAACCTTCTCAGGTCCTTCTATCTCCACCAATTGTTGTTTATTCACCACGGGTATTACCCGTATATGTTTATGATGCTCATGCAGACTCTGCCAAAAATGTTAGGTATGGTAAACAACCTTCATACCATAACCTTCTGAGATGAACCTAATCTTTCTTATGTTCAGTATTGATCATAGTTTATTTTTGTTTCTGTTATGTCCTATCCTATAAGTGCTGTTGTCATCTGATAAAATACCCTAACACCACTCTCTTTACAGTTACGCCTTCCTTATCTTGTATGGGATTGCATTGGCAACTGAAGTTTGGGGTGTTATCGCTAGTCAAATAATGAATCCACCGTTTGTTGGGGCTGCTATTTGTGCTAGCACTCTTGTAATTGCCTTCAGTTTCGCTGTTTCTCGTCCATGCCTAACTCTTAAGGTTGGTACTTTTGTACAGTATAAGCAAACACTGAACATTCTTTGTTTTTGTCCTTTTTTCATCTGTAATTCCAAGTAACAATCTCTATGAAACTTGAATCAGATGATGGAGGATGCCATTCATTTTCTCAGCAAGGACACAGTTATTCAAGCAATGTCACGGTCTGCTAACAAAGTAAGTCGATTTATATCCTACTATGAAGATGCTACTTAACAAACTACTGATTTGAAAGCTGGTCAATATAGCATTTTTTTTTCTGCATACCACTGTTAAGCCTGTCTGAACCATCTTTTCCACTTTCTTTTCGTTAACAACATTTGTTGAGAACTATCACCAAATTTGTGCCTAGCTAGTGCATATTCTATCCCGTTGCATACCTTTCCTACCGGTGAACTTTCAGAAGTACATAAATGTTACCGAGATGGCATCCTTTTGTAATTACGTGCCAATAGTTCTTCCGTGGTAGGCATGGTTATCTATCAGCTGTCAGTCTAGATGAGAATCTTGTTAGTGACTCCACCAATTTCCAGGATATGCACATAACAATAAGAGCACCATATAACAATATAATATTGTTGTTACTGTATCGTTGACCATATGTTCTTTGTACAACTCAGACAAGAAATGCTATATCCGGGACTTACTCAGCACCTCAGAGGTCCGCAAGTTCTGCTGCTCTTTTGGTGGGAGATCCTGCTGTTACTTTGGATAGGGCTGGGAACTTTGTGCTTCCTAGGGCTGATGTTATGAAACTGAGGGATCGTTTGAGAAATGAAGAAGTCACTACAGGGTCTTTCTTTTGTGGAGTAAAAAATTGTTTCATGGTTTGCCCTGGATCCCCAGCAGACGTTGATTATCGGAGGAATATGTGTGCCCATGCACGCATCTTGGCTTTGGAAGAGGCAATTGATACTGAATGGGTTTATATGTGGGACAAATTTGGTGGTTATTTGCTTCTGTTGCTTGGATTGACTGCCAAAGCTGAACAAATACAGGTAAACTCAATATTTTCCGCCATTCTTGTCTCTCCCTAATTCATGAGCATTGTTAATGCTGTATATTTCTGTTTGTTTCAGGATGAAGTTCGTCTTAGGCTATTTTTGGACAGCATAGGCCTTTCTGACTTAAGTGCTAAAGAAATTAAGAAATGGATGCCTGAAGATCGAAGGCAATTTGAACTTATTCAAGAAAGGTAATAAGTGATGTTTTTACATGATACCATAGTTATATGTAGGGCTCCCTGGAAGTCATGAGCTCATCATCAAAATTTTGCTTTTATTTGTGTCTGCAGCTACATAAGGGAGAAAGAAATGGAAGAGGAGGTTTTGATGCAAAGGCGAGAGGAAGAAGGGAAGGGAAGGGAAAGAAGGAAGGCATTGTTGGAGAAGGAGGAACGCAAATGGAAGGAGCTCGAAATATCATTGCTGTCTTCTATACCTAATGCTGGAAGCAGGGATGCTGCGGCTATGGCGGCAGCTGTCAGAGCTGTGGGAGGTGATTCTGCTCTGGAAGACTCTTTTGCCAGGGACAGAGTCTCGTCAATAGCCCTTCACATACGAAAAGCACAATTGGCACGACGAGCAGAGCAGGTGCTATTCGCATTATACTTATATTTATTTTTTATGGTGCTATATGTAAAATATGTACTTTTTGGGTGCATGAATTGCGGAGAGCCATCCTTTGTGAGTTTATTGAATGTTTCGTGGTTCACCTTGAACTGGTAACCTGACAACACATCAGTTTAATGACTTCATGATCAAAAATAGCATTTTTAAATAAATTCTATAGCACGTGCTACATGCACATTTCCTTTAGTTACAGTTCCTGCTGATACTACTTAGATATCTGTTACTGTTGTGAATTGTTGAATAGACTAGCATTCCTGTTCTTGCTGATACTGTTTAGATATCTGACATTGTTATGAACTGGTGAACAGACTAGCATTCCAGGTGCTGTATGTGTACTTGATGATGAACCAAGGAGTACCGGACGCCATTGTGGAGAAATTGACTTGTGTCTTTGTCAAAGTCAAAGAGTGAGCTTCTCCATTGCAGTAATGGTTCAACCGGTATCTGGTCCAGTCTGTCTTTTCGGAACCGAATTTGAGAAGAAGGTTTGCTGGGAAATCTTGGTGGCAGGGTCAGAACAGGGAATGGAAGCGGGGCAGGTTGGTCTTAGATTGGTAACTAAGGGTGAAAGGATGACTACTGTTGCTAAAGAGTGGAATATTGGTGCGTCAAGTATTGCAGATGGCAGGTATGAACTTTTCACCACTTTTATATTTTGTGTGGAAACAACAGAAAATCAAAAGCAGCTAACCTGTTCAACTTTTCCTTGCCACTGCAGTGTCCGCAAGCATTTACTGTCTGTTACAGACTTACTGTGTTGTTCTTCTGTGGGGTTCCATCTTTTCTTCTTCTAGTATCTGTATAGAAAGAATGTAAATCTTAACATTTGTGGTTCAGACCAGACCTGTTAACTCCTGCTACATTATTAGTGGTTTTCCCCTATATAGTGTTGCTTTAGTTGTAATGTTTTCAATGAATAAGTAGGCGGTAATTCCACTGAAAAATCTTTTGATGCAGATTTAGTTTCCTCTACTTTCTTTTACTAGTTATATCTCATAGTCGCCGATTTGATTTTGCAGGTGGCATATCGTCACAGTGACTATAGATGCTGACCTAGGTGAAGCAACTTCTTTCATAGATGGAGTTTATGATGGATATCAGAATGGATTACCGTTGCCTAGAAACAACGGCGTATGGGAACCTGGGGCAGATATTTGGGTTGGTGCGAGGCCACCCACAGACTTGGATGCCTTTGGTAGGTCAGACAGTGAAGGTACAGACTCAAAGATGCAGATAATGGATGCTTTCTTATGGGGAAGGTGTCTGACTGAAGATGAAATTGCTGCGCTATATACAATCATGAGTCCTGCGGAGTATGGCTTTTTTGACCTTGCAGCTGAAGATGCTTGGCATGGAAGCTATTCTGCTAGGGTATATTCTAGCTTCTAATTCCTTATTTGTACCCTTTTTGTAATGTCATGATTTTGAAGGTAATATGAAATTACAAATGCCATTGTCTTAAATTTACTGTATTTTCATTCAGGTGGATGACTGGGAGAGTGAAGAAGCAAACTATGAGCTATATGATCAAGAGGATGTTGAATGGGACGGGCAGTATTCAAGTGGTAGGAAACGTCCGGTGCGCGATGCAGTAGCTATTGACATTGATTCCTTTGCTAGAAGACCCAGAAAACCGAGGTTTGAGACACGAGAGGAAGTCAACCAGCGTATGCTGTCTGTTGAAAGGGCTGTCAGGGAAGCTCTTAGTGCAAAAGGGGAGAGGGCATTTACTGATCAAGAGTTCCCTCCAGATGATCGATCTTTATACGTGGATCCAGGGAACCCTCCTCTAAAATTGCAGGTACTGTTCATGCATATATGTGCTCTTGTGCACTAAATATTGTTCAAGTCTTTACAATTGATTTTTGTATGAGTTCAGGTTGTTTCTGAGTGGACGAGGCCTTCTGACATAGCAAAGGAGATATCTATTAGTTCTCAGCCATGCTTGTTTTCTGGTTCCGTGAATTCCTCGGATGTATGCCAGGTATATAGTGTTTGGTTTGTGCTGGTCTGGTATTTTCCCCTACAGTAGAATTTTTTAGCAAGATCAAGCCATGTTTTGATAGTACTAACGAATTTCCCTAACTGTTCTTTTCAGGGTCGGTTGGGAGACTGCTGGTTCCTGAGTGCAGTTGCAGTTTTAACTGAGATGTCTCGTATATCTGAAGTTATAATCACTCCAGCATACAATGAAGAAGGGATTTACACTATCCGATTCTGCATTCAGGTATTTGATAATATTCAGCTTCTATTTCCATGAGGCCATAGACCGGTATATATATGTGTACATGTGAAGTAAATAGATGGGATATTACACCACTCAGATTATTGGCATTTCTCCTAAACCTAGAGATGTTAGCAAAAGTCCCATATTATATTTGATGCCTCTTTGTTATCATATACATCAACAAACTAACAAATATGAATTACCTTGCTGCCCATGTGGGCTAGCTGTCCCAATTTACATATAGTACATTATGCATGTATTGCAGTAAAAAAGATACCAAAATTATTCATTAGTGCAGTTTTATCAATTTAGCACATGCCTGCAGTCCTGCACAGTTCTGTTCCCCCATTTAATTTAGTAGATTATGCATAAATGTATTATAGATCAATTCATTAGTCATCACACAATTTCCTGTTCAAACTCAACAGTATCCAAGAGAACGAACTAGTGCACACAGAGATTTGTCTAGGGTGCATCATAGTTTCTCTAGGGTTTATGCATTATTTTCCACCAATAATCTAATTCATTTTATGAGCACTAGAGCATATGCATTATCTTCCGACTTCCGCTAACTTGACTCTTTCTTGATCACGCTTTCCACTAGGGTGAGTGGGTGGCTGTGGTCGTCGATGATTGGATTCCCTGCGAGTCTCCTGGAAAACCAGCATTTGCTACGAGTAGGAAACAAAATGAGCTATGGGTATCCATTCTTGAGAAAGCTTATGCAAAACTTCATGGCTCTTATGAGGCGCTAGAAGGCGGGCTTGTGCAAGATGCTCTAGTAGACCTCACAGGAGGAGCTGGCGAGGAGATTGATATGCGGAGTCCCCAAGCACAGATCGATCTTGCTAGTGGAAGATTGTGGTCTCAGTTGTTACATTTTAATCAAGAAGGTTTTCTTCTTGGTGCTGGAAGTCCCTCTGGCTCTGATGCTCATATTTCATCAAGCGGCATTGTTCAGGGACATGCTTACTCCATTTTGCAGGTTTGCTCTCATTTGTTTGTTTGAACTTTTGGCAGTCTCCATTCTACGTTGATACATTTATACTGTATTTTCAGATAAGAGAAGTTGATGGCCACAAGCTTGTCCAAATTAGAAATCCTTGGGCAAATGAAGTTGAATGGAATGGGCCATGGTCAGACTCGTCACAGGAGTGGACTGAACGAATAAAGCATAAGCTCAAGCATGTTCCACAGGTACTAATCTTTTCCCGGCTATAATTTTGACTGAGTAGATTGTACTCCATTAGCTTTCATCAGAAAGGATTAACATTGATTTTTTTTGTATTACCAGAACAAACAATATATTTTTATTCTGGAAACATTGTTCCACACGATTTTTACCATCTCAATGTCAAAGAAATCAAGTAAACAGAATGGAGTTTATTTTAAAATAGTGTGAAAATTAAAAATATCTTATTATCAGTACTTCAATAGCCACCCCTGCAATTTTGGGTTATAAATTGTCTCTTTCGAAAAAATAGGCACCTGTTTGAATTTATAACCCTCACCACTCACCACAGTATCTTATTGTCTATTATTGTTGTTGCAGTCAAAGAATGGTGTATTCTGGATGTCTTGGCAAGATTTTCAGATCCACTTTCGATCAATATATGTTTGTCGTGTTTATCCACCTGAGATGCGCTATTCTGTCCATGGGCAATGGCGTGGCTATAGTGCAGGTGGTTGCCAAGATTATGACTCGTGGCATCAAAATCCTCAGTATCGACTTAGGGTAACAGGACGTGATGCACTGTATCCTGTCCATGTGTTTATTACCCTTACACAGGTATGTGCCATCTGCATGTTAATATAAGACTTGAAGAAAGCACTTCGATGCTGATTTTGACACGGACTTCTGCTTGTCAGGGTGTTGGTTTCTCTAGAAAGACAAATGGTTTCAGGAATTACCAATCTAGTCATGATTCTTCCATGTTTTATATTGGAATGAGGATACTCAAGACAAGGGGCTGCCGTGCTGCTTACAATATCTACATGCATGAATCCGTTGGCGGGACAGATTATGTAAACTCAAGGGAGATATCGTGTGAATTGGTCTTGGAACCTTATCCGAAAGGATACACAATTGTGCCAACAACTATCCATCCAGGGGAGGAAGCACCTTTTGTTTTGTCAGTTTTTACAAAAGCACCAATCAAACTAGAAGCTGTTTAGGGCAGGATTGAGACTCCATGCGTTTGCTACTGGTCACTGTGCCTCTCAGCTGCTGGCCCAGGTTCTTTGGGGCCGAGTGACGCAGAGTCCCAGCTGTGGGTTCAAGAAGACCAGGAAATGGGTAAGCGCTTGATCCTTGCAGTTGTCTATGTTCCGACTTTGCCTAATTCTGCCGGCCGTATGGTCTAATGCTGCAGTGTTCTCCAAACTATAAACAACCTATCTGGTGTGCTGCTGCATTAATTTAGATAACAAGATGTAATTCAGATAACTGACGAACCTTGTAACCATTTCAGGGTATTTGCTAAGAGCAGTACGCCTATAGCTGGGATTTATGATGCAGCAGCTCTGCACTTGGACCTGAATATGCCGGAATCCATCAGGGCGCTCTGCCTGCAAGCTGATGAGAGAAGGCAATGTTTTTGCTAGCAAAGAAAGAGAAGGTAACGTTTCCAGTCAGCAGGTTGCATGGAGCGAATTGATCGGTGCATGTGCTGGATGAGAAGAATCGTGGCGTTTTGTGTCCATGCTTGTAGATAGCGGTGGCAGCTGACATTTAGACCTAGTAGCCCAATCCTGTGTATACCTGTCCGTGTTACCCCTGTACATACTATAGAGTTAGATGAGTTTAACCTTGCGCCTGCCGTTCTTAAGCGCATATCGCTCTTGTGCAGCTTGGAAATGCCGTTCTAGCAAGCTGCAGTTTTGCTGATCCATAACCTGAGGGTAGTCTGGCCATAGTTGTTTTCATTGATTGCCTGTATGTAATCCAAATCTGATCTCATTGAAAGGAAGCGATTTTTTGGTATATGATGTGAAGCCTTTGTCCCTGTGCTCGTCATTCACCCATTGTTGCAATGACTAAAGGGATTCTGCTCCCCCCTACTAAAATGGAGTCGGACACAAGCAGTATTACTGTACTATTCAGACTTCAGAACTTATCAAGGGAGGTTCGACGATGTGGATCATGCGCGGCTGGGCAGAGCACGCACGCCATCTTTGAACTCAAAACTCTTGAAGTGCTCCTCGTCTTTACGCCAATCTGGCAGTGGCCGGCATGCAATAATCCGGCGCCATAGAGGTGGGTGCTTCTAGGGGACCGCCACCTGAGTCAGTGACCATAGCCTGAGCTGCGTATACGTGCGGGAAGCAAATCGTCCGCAGTAGGTACGTACACGTGCAAGCAACGGTTTTACTCACGCGCTAGTGGTTTCTTGGTAGTCGCTGCGCTACTTTGGTCGGCACGGTCGATCTACGGGGTGAGCCCTGGGTCTCCGAACCGATAAACAAAATTTTCTACGTATAGAACCGATATAAACATTTCCATTGTTCAGGTCACAACCGTTGTCCCCTTCAATAAGCTGCACGATTGTAGGCAGCAGCGATGATTATCAGGCCAGAAAGGAAAAAGGTGCCGATAACTTTTACTGACGCCGAGCCCCGGTATCACGTCACCTATCGGTGTCAACCATGGAACGTCGACACATGTACGCTCACGCCTTGTGGCCTGTGTGCTGTGCCCTCTCACGTCCGCCGCTCCGAGACACCTGCGCGACGCCCGTACGTGCCCTCCCTGCCCGTCCGGTTGCTCGGCCGGCCGGTCGGTCCGTCAGGCGGCCGTGTTAATCGCATCGCACCGCACTTCACCGGTCATTCCCTCTCGTCCTCTCGTGCTGGTATTTACGCCGCGCCGGGCAGGGTGTTCCCCGCGCGAGCCGCTTTGCCAAAAGCGTACCGCCACCACCCCTGCCGCCCCCCCTGCCAAGTGCTAACCACCTTAAAGCAGGCGGCTTTGCCACTAAAACCCCGTCAAATACTCCACCCAGCGGCCACGAATCATTAGCATCGCGCACGCACGGACGGCCGCAGCAACGAAAGGTAGAGAGAGTGCGCGAGCTTGCCGGCGCTGGCCATCATGGCGAGAGCCTTTCGCGCGGCATCCCCGCTGCCCCTCCCCTCTTCCAGCTCCAGGAGCGCCACCGCCGCGAGCGGCAGCGGCAGCGGCAGCTTCACCTGGCTGCTCAAGAAGCGCTCCAGCAAGGCGCCGCAGCGCAGCGGGCCGAGCGGCCAGGAGGCGGAGGACGAGGGAGACGAGGAGGAGGCTGGAGCGGCCGCTCTGTCCTCCGCGCAGTCGTCTTCCACCGGCGAGCAGTCCTCCTCCTCGTCGTCGTCGAGGAAGAAGCGCGCGGACGCGCTGGCGCGTCTGCGGTCGGTGTTCCTGGCGGCGATCACGCACCGGCGCCGGCGCCGGCAGCTCGGGTCGTGCGTGACGGGCACCATCTTCGGGCGGCGGCGCGGGCGCGTGCACGTGGCGCTGCAGACGGACCCGCGATCGGCGCCGGTGCTGCTGGTGGAGATGGCCGCCTACTCCACCGGCGCGCTCGTCAGGGAGATGTCCTCGGGCCTCGTGCGCCTCGCGCTCGAGTGCGAGAAGCCGCCGCTCAACGCAGGTACGACGTCCACCACCCGCACAACCACAGCGAGAGCAGCTCGAGCGCCAAAGCCACAGATTAACCCGCAGGCACGTGCAGGGGAGAAGCGGCGGCCGCTGCTGGAGGAGCCGACGTGGCGCGCGTACTGCAACGGGCTCAAGTGCGGCTACGCGGTGCACCGCGAGTGCGGCGCCGACGAGTGGCGCGTGCTCGGCGCCGTGGAACAGGTGTCCGTCGGCGCCGGCGTGCTCCCGGACGACGGTGCCGCCGGGGCCGCAGGCGGCGCCAGCGAGGGCGATCTGATGTACATGCGCGCCAAGTTCGAGCGGGTCGTCGGATCGAGGGACTCGGAGGCGTTCTACATGATGAACCCCGACGGCAGCGGAGGGCCCGAGCTCAGCATCTACCTGCTCAGAGTCTGACGGGCGGTCGAGGAAAAAAATTCTTCCTGTATGGACTTTGTACACGTCCTTGTGCATGCATATTTGGGGTTGTTTTCTTTCTTTCTCTTGGGTTCCATGTATTCTGGTGCACGACTTAATTGGCTGGCCTTGTACAGTATGTAGTACGTACAATAGTATCATTGCTCACTCTAGTGCTTAATCAAAATTAATATTGATATTTCCTCCATTTTAACATGCAGTGCACATTAGAGCAAATGTTAACCAAATTTGTAGAACAAAATATAATCATCTACAGAACCAAATCAATATTATTAGACTTCTCATGAAATATATTTTCATGGTATTGTGGACGCAGTCCCATCCATTCGATCAACCGCTTCCGCTCTCTTTTTCCGAGAGCACGTAAATTGTGTGCCCTTTGTTTTATAAAAGACAGAGGATAAAATACAGAAAATTCAGGCAAGCTCTCACCGCAACCGGGTGAGAAGTAAACACACGTAAATTGTGTGTCTTTGTTTTATAAAAGACAGAGGATAAAATACAGAAAATTCAGGCCGGGTGAGAAGTAAACACACACACACAATACAACCCCAACGCATGAGGGTGTGTCCTAAATTGACCAACAAAGCCGTGTCTTGACCCACGTTGTATGGACTTTGTACACGTCCTTGTACATGTCCTGGTCAACTCGAAAGAGCGACAACTCCAAATGAACTTTCGTTGCTGACGCACCAACTATGCTTGCGTGCCTAAAGAGTTGGCAGGTGGGTGATAGGACTCACATAACCCTGGAAATGTCATGGTCTTGGACTCATGCATGACGGGGTACATAGCTCCCCTGAAGAACAATCCAGAATAGCGGTGAGCATCAACAGAGGAACAATGTCGAGGGCGTTGCCATTATCGATCTGGAACCGAACCTAGGCTTTCGCCCGGAGACAACCAATCAAGTGAGAGAGAGCGAGGTGCCAACATACCACAATGACGCCTCCAAAGAGGAGAACAATGCCCACAGGCGCCATCGCCGCTGGCACCAATCGAAGACGGGCATGACTTTCATCCAAATCATCACACACCTGCATTCCTGCCCATAGGAATGGGTCATACCGCCCATGTTGGTTCGCTTAGCCGTTGCAGCAACACCACAACGATGAAGCCGCATCGTCTCGCCCCACCAACACTACCATGCCGAGCTACCACCACTTCCGCCTGTACCACCATGGTGCCACAGAGCAGTCGAGGTGTGACTTCACCATGCTTGTCAGTATCCACGGACCAATCCCACCAACCAGATCCAGACCAAGATCCGCTGGAACTTCGCCACACCTTGCCGCCAAGCACTCCGCCGAAAGGGAGTCACACCACCATCGAGGAGAGGGGCAGGGACCAAGACACCCCAGACGTGAAGCTACTGCCGTCCAGGGCCGCTAGCGGGCGGCTGAGTTACCCCCACCCAGAACAGAATGAATCTGTGTAGGGGAAGCTCCGATCCGCTGCCACCGATCTGCAAGGCTAGTTAGCATGCTGCCCCCACACCTATGGTGGCGCAGCCACCGTCGATAGCCCCTGGGGTTTCCGCCCTAGCCCTCAGGCTCCGCCATCATGCAAGGCGCCCAACGACGTGAAGGAAATATGCCCTAGAGGCAATAATAAAGTTGTTATTTATATTTCCTTATATCATGATAAATGGTTATTATTCATGCTAGAATTGTATTAACTGGAAACTTAGTACATGTGTGAATACATAGATAAAACAGAGTGTCCCTAGTGTGCCTCTACTTGACTAGCTCGTTAATCAAAGATGGTTAAGTTTCCTGACCATATACATGTGTTATCATTTGATAAACGGGACCACATCATTAGAGAATGATGTGATGGACAAGACCCATCCGTTAGCTTAGCATTATGATCGTTTAGTTTTATTGCTATTGCTTTCTTCATGACTTATACATATTCCTCTGACTATGAGATTATGCAACTCCCGAATATCGGTGGAACACCTTGTGTGCTATCAAACATCACAACATAACCAGCTGATTATAAAGATGCTCTACAGGTGTCTCCGAAGGTGTTTGTTGGGTTGGCATAGATCAAGATTAGGATTTGTTACTCCGTGTATCGGAGAGGTATCTCTGGGCCCTCTCGGTAATGCACATAACTATTAGCCTTGCAAGCAATGTGACTAATGAGTTAGTTGTGGAATGATGTATTACGGAACGAGTAAAGAGACTTGCCGGTAATGAGATTGAACTAGGTATGATGATACCGATGGTCGAATCTCGGGCAAGTAACATACCGATGACAAAGGGAATGCCATATGTTGTTATGCGGTTTGACCGAAAAAGATCTTCGAAGAATATGTAGAAACCAATATGAGCATCCAGGTTCCACTATTGGTTATTGACCGGAGATGTGTCTCGATCATGTCTACATAGTTCTCAAACCCGTAGGATCCGCACGCTTAACGTTCAATGACGATTTGTATTATGAGTTATGTGTTTTGGTGACCGAAGATTGTTCGAAGTCCCGGATGAGATCACGGACATGACGAGGAGTCTCAAAATGGTCAATAGGTAAAGATTCATATATTGGAAGGTAGTATTCGGGCATCGGAATGGTTCCAAGTGATTCAGGTATTTTTTCGGAGTACCGAGGGGTTACTGGCCCCCCCTCCCGGGGAAATGTTGGGCCTACATTGGCTTAAGTGAGAGAGAGAGGGAAGCCCGTGGGGGGTGGCGCGCGCCCCCCTCCTAGGGAGTCCGAATAGGACAAGGAGGAGGGGGCACGACCCCCCTTCCCTTTCCCTCTCCCTCTCCTTCCTTTTCCCTCCGGTGGAATAAAGGAAGGGGGGGCATTGCTACAGTTCGCGTGCCGAGACACCACGTGATGATCGGGTGTGATAAGCTCTACGTTCACATACAACGGGTGCAAGCTAGTTTTGCACATGCAGAATACTCGGGTTAAACTTGACGAGCCTAGCATATGCAGATATGCCCTCGGAACACTGAGACTGAAAGGTCGAACGTGAATCATATAGTAGATATGATCAACATAGAGATGTTCACCATTGAAAACTACTCCATCTCACATGATGATCGGACATGGTTTAGTTGATATGGATCACGTGATCATTTAGATGATTAGAGGGATGTCTATCCAAGTGGGAGTTCTTTAGTAATATGATTAATTGAACTTTAATTTATCATGAACTTAGTCCTGATAGTTTTTGCATATCTATGTTGTTGTAGATCAATGGCCCGTGCTACCGTTCCCTTGAATTTTAATGCGTTCCTAGAGAAAGCTAAGTTGAAAGATGATGGTAGCAACTACACGGACTGGGTCCGTAACTTGAGGATTATCCTCATTGCTGCTGTGACGCCCGGATAATTAGGCTACAATAATCCCATGTTAATGATGCCACGTCACCACAATTACTGTTGTTAATCTCGTGTTAGTTCAAAATCGATTCGAAATTCAAACTTAAAATAAAGTCAAACGGTAAAGGTTTTCAAATATTAAAACTAAAATGTTGGGGTATTGCCAAATAATGCATAGGTAATTCTTGTGGAGAAACCAAAATTTTATAAAAAGTTTAAATGCACTTAAATGATTAAAACAGTAGGTAAAACTATTGAATAAATGTCTTTGAATGTTATAAAATACCACACTATTTTGATCAGGGGTAAAACTTTCTGTGAAAGTAGTTGGAATTGTAACTCTATTTTAGATATGGGTTTTACTTTTTGTAAAACTATAAATTATTAAATAAATAAAAGAAAGCAGAAAAGAAAAAGTAAAAATAAAACAAAACTAAAAAGAAAAAAAAGCCCCCTGGCCAACTGGGCCAGATGGCCCAGCTCACCGGCCAGGCCGGCCCACCTGGCCCAGCCGGCCGAACCGCCCCTGCCTTATCCCCACGAGGGGGAAACCCTAACCCGTAACCCCCCACTCCCCATTCCCCTCGCCCCCACTCGCCCCCCCCCACGATCTGGATCGGGATCGCCCCGATCCCGCGCCGCCCTGCACCCCCGACGACG